>NW_017729024.1:87597073-87607302 GCF_001723915.1 Gavialis gangeticus
CTGTTTTCCTACAAACAGTAAAGTTTCTCTATAGTGTTTTTCAGTTCCTGTCATGTTCTTTTTCTCTTCTTGACAGTGGCAGGATTTTGGGAAGACTTTCATCTGTTTGTAGAGTTCCAATAATGGAAGTAATAGTTCTCTTCTCTTCTTTGGAAACTGTATTTAGCTTCTAAAATAAAAGGTGAAATCCAGGTGTCAGTGGCAAAGCTTCCACAGATTTTGGCAGAGCCAGGATTTTGCCTAGTGTTCAAATCTGATTACAGGTAGAGGGGCTACTAAAGAGAACTATGAATTACAGTGGTGCTCTAGTTTCTGCTCTGCTCATAATATGTCCACATTAAAAAAGCAATTCCTTTATCATATCCAAGAATATATGTATTCTCTGTACATAGTCACTATTATAATAGCCTAGGGATTTCTGTTAATGTCTTGTGGAGAAATGTTTTGTATCCTGCTATCAATTTCCTGAATGAGTTTCTATTACTTCCTTCCCCTGGCATTTTTCTCTTTTTACACCAGCTAGGGAAGTGGATAATGCAAAAAGGGAGTGCCAGCAGTCAGACCTCTAAAATTCTTGTTCATACCAGTTTAATTCAGAACATTAAAACACTTTTGTTATACGTAAATTATAACCTATGACATTATTTCACCCCAGTGCTTCAAAATGCATAGTTGGTGGGTGAGGGGTATAGTTTACAGTGAGACATAAATACAATCTAGAAGAGTTCGGGGGAGTGGGGAAGAGACTTTAAATAAGCGGTAATTTAATCCAATTTGTGCTGCATGGTATCATTGTACAATTGAAGTGTCACTGATTTTAAGCTGCTGCTTTTAACTTTTTAGTAGAAAAGCAAGGGCACATTTTGTAGGATAGCATCTATGAATGGGGGAGGAGGAAGAGGAAGTGTTGTGTGTTGTCATAAATTATTTATTGCCTTTCTGAAAAATGGAATAACTGCCAGATACTGCACTAGACTATATCCTGAAATTTTGAGCCATACTTTTTCTTGATTTATTATTATTTTTTAACTTGGCAGAGGACTGAGCCTTCTTAAATCAGTTGCAAGTCTATGGCTGGCAGTTTCATACAATCATTTGCCAATTGTTGTACTAAGAAAGCATTCTGTTCTTAGCTTAAGAGGATTTAAAAAGTACAGAAATAACTATTTTCCTTCCCTACAAGGTTGAAGAAATAGTTGTATAATAAAGAGCATTTTCTAAATTAAGACATAAAATATTTAGTTAGTTTATGCTTCAACATAAGAGACTTGTTTTCATTTAACTGCCATGTAATAAATTAAAAATTAGGAAACACTGTTATTAGAAGGAAGTAATCTGGTCATCTGCATATACATATATCTTATCATGTTTTTGTTTTTTTTAAATCTTTCACAATACCTAAGAAATTGGAGTACACTATGGATGTAAATGATTAATTAAGTACCCATTTAAATTCCCCTAATGTTATCAGTTAAACAGTTAACCAATAGCATGCATCTACTGGAGACAGGCCCCTATCTGTACTCTGGCTCTTTCTTGAAGTGGCTGCAGTGAGCTGGGAAAACTCCTCAGCCCATGCTGCCACCTGCAGTTTTATAGGGCTGTGGCAGGTCTCGTTGCTGCTGCCTGCAGCCGGCCTTGGCCCCCAGGCAGTTGTGTGTTGGTGGCAGCAGTGGATTGGGGAAGCCCCTTGCCTGTGGCTGCCTGGGGACCCAGGCCAGCTGCAGGCAGCAGCGGCAAGCCACACCATAGTCCCTGTGAAGCCTTGGGTGGCAGCAGCAGGCTGGAGAAAGTCCCTCTCCCACTGCGGCTGCCAGTGCATGGCTGTCTGAGGGCTGGGACTGAAAGTGGCTACACTGTGGTCCTCAGAGCCCCAACCTGGCTTGTTGCTGGCAGTGGATGCACATATACCTCGTGGAAAACAGCAGGGGAGCCACAAGAGGCCCAATCCTTGTTGTGGCAGTGGAGCCCTGGCCCCTTCCCCACCATCTACCCAGAGGCACCAGTGCATCCACTGCTGGCAGTGAGCTGAGCCAGAGCTCCACAGACCCTAGCGCAGCCACTTTTAGCTTCCCCGCCACCTGGCGCAAGCAGCCCTGCCTAGAGCCCAGGCTGGCTGTTGCAGGTGGTTGGGAGGCTGCAAGTGGCTGCATCAGGATTTGTGGAACCCTGGCCCAGCTTGTTGCCAACAGCAAATGTGTGTGCACCTTGGGGCAGACTGTGCAAAAGGGGCTGGGGCTGTGCTGCCACAAAAAGGATCAGGCCCCTTACAGCTCCCCTGCCGTTTCCCTGCCATAGTAGGTACTAGTTTGCCCTCCCTGCTTCTCCCTCCCTAGGTACTAGTCCCCCTTCCCTTCCCCCCTCCTTCCTGCCTGCCCTGCCATCTTCAGGGGCACCATGCCACTTCCCTTTCCCTGCCCCCGCTTTCCTGCTGGACTGCTCTCTGGCTCATGCTAAATGATAATCAGTAAGGTATTACTGGTTATCAATATGTGAACAATTAACTGTTTAACTGTTCACATCCCTAGAGTATACAGACCTTGCTGGAAGTGCAATTCATAAATTTTATCAAGCAAGATAAACATTTTGCTGAGAAATGTTGATGTCTAAATCCCCCCCCCCCCCCCTTGATTAGCATTGCATTCCCCATAAAAGTTGAAAGCAGCACTTCTGCAAAGGTGGGGAGGAGGGAAGTGGCTGGAATAATAAATATTACATGTGTTAATATAAAATGTCAATAAAACAAGAAAAAAAGAAAGCTGGAACTGCAAGCAACGGTGCATTTCTTTTGAGCTAACAAGTAACTGGTTTTCAGCTGTCCATTGATTTTTGTGTGTGTATATTTTTACAGGGATGCTTCATTTGGTACTTGCAGTTTTCATCTAACACTGCTTGAATGCTTTCATGCAATAAATAAGGTTAGTAATATGATAGGCTTACTTACCTTTGCAGCTGCTCTGGCTCTGGCTCTGGCTCTGCCAGGGGCATAGAACACTCGGTGGGACCAGGCAGTAGGGGTGGCTCTGGCTCTAGTCCAGGTCAGGACTGGAGTCAGACCCACAGTTGCTACCCCCAAATTTTGTGTGCCCCTTCCCCATGCCCTCCTTGCTACATTCACCCCCTTCCCTGTGCCCCTCCTGTACTCCTCCCTTACCCTGTGCTTCCCCTTCCTCCCTTTTCCCCTGCATTCTTCCTTGCCCTGTGTACCCTCTTCCCCCACACTCCTGTCCTGTTTCATGCACCCCCTGCCTGCCGCATGAGCCGCCCTGGTCCCATACATAGCAACAGCAGCTGCTTGCGTGGCCCATACTAGAATCTTAAAACGAGGGTTTTTTTCCCCATGCTGGATGGGGGGAAACCCCATTTTAGATTTGAGTAAGTACAGTAATTTTTTTCAGTGGGCTTTGGATATAACGCATCACAATAGCAAACGATTAAAAGGAAGGTTCATGTCTCCAAAGTTATTCTTAATCCAGTACATCCAACTCCTCCTGGTGGCTAGAACATACCTCTAATTTATAGAGTTAAATTTGGTAAAATTTTTCACAGCAATGTTGCTGCCTCTCTCTTATTCCGTTAATAAGAAGATTGCACGCTGCTGCAGCTTGCAATTTGTTTTTAGTTAATTAAAACAAAAATCCCACTGTTCTTATTTATTCTCGTTTGTGTGTATTAGCATTCATATTGGAATGGAAAGATTTGTTTTCAGCTGAGACTGAGTGTCACATATTTTATAAAGTGGTTTCAAAAGCATTAAAACATTTATGTATTGGATCAAACTTAGTCCAGTTAAGGAAGTTAATGCTGAAAGTCACTCTGAAAGGGTAGAAATATTGGGCATATAAATGGTATGCAGAAATTTATCATGTTGGTAAATTATTTTTTTTCCTTAGAGTTTTTCTTCTATGCTAAAAGTTTCTTTGTGCATTTTTAGGCTTTGCTACATGGCTTCCTGGATTTCAATGTGTTTGATGTAGATGAATATGAGCATTATGAGGTAAGCATTCTGTATTAGTCCAAATATTAAAAATTATACAGTATTTAAATGTTGTTTTGAATTACATATTTTAGTCATGTCATTGCATTGTTTTACAAAAGTAGTAAATAAACTAGTACTACTGTTATATTGGTCTTCTGACCATTTCCTATTACTACTGCCTGGATTACTTTTATATAACTGGTTATTTTTGTAGCCTTAGCTTCGATTTCTGTTTTTAAACTATTTCAGATCTTTAAATAAAGATGCATTGAGAGCAAAATAGATAATACAAATTAAATTTAAACAGCAGAACTGGGTAGGTGCATATGTGATTGGGCCTGAGAGGACTCTAGAAAGTAAAGATGATGAGGAGAAATGTAAAAAGAGGTGTACACAGGTGTAGGTTGTAGTCATGTTGGTCTGCAGACATAGGCAGACAAGGTTCTTTGGGTAAACCTGATATCTCTTATTAGACCAACTTAAGTAGTTGGAAAAATTCTTCTTAGCAAGCTTTTGGGTATAAATACCCTTCATCAGGCTGAGGAAGCATCTGCAGTTGGTGAGTGCTCTTCCTGCATGGTAGTTTTTTTAACTTCTGATTTTTACCATTGGAGGATGCTGAAAAAAACTTTCTATTCAAAAGCCACTTTTTATAGCCAATTTGTGCTGTTAGGGGAAACTTAATGAGCAACCTGAAGAAATGCCATTTTTGGACCAGTTGTTATTTAATGAAGGGAAACAAGTATGAAGTGGTGAAGAAATGATAACTGAATTGTGTGAATTTCAAAGCCAAAAAATCACCTCAATTCTTTGAGAAAACTTCAGTGTAGAATTTTAACTTTACAACTACACACCATAGATAAATATCACCTTTTTAGGGCAAAAATTGTGATAAATGTAAAGGAAGATTAGATTAGAACTCTTAGAGTTCAAAAAATAATTTGCTAAACATTTCCAAGTAAGGCCTTATTTGAAGGTAGCTGATGTTCCCTTCAAATTTTGGTTTAGGAAAAGAGACTAAGAATAGATGATATTTTCTTGATGAAGCAAACAGCAGATTGCAAACAGAAGCAAGACTTGTCTGTCAGTTGTATTTAGCTTTGATTTATGAAGCAAATAGGAATAAGGCTTGTTCGGGTTGGAGAAAAGATGCTTAGTAGGGGACATAATAGCAGTCTTCAGATACTGGAAGGTCTGCCATAAAGGTGAGGGAAAATACCTTTTCTCTCCTTCTGTAGCGAGTAGATCATGGACTAGTGGTAAACTTGTTTGCTATAAGAATAGTGAGGCACACTGTCCAGGGAGGTTGTGGACTCTCCATCATTGGTGATGTTCAGGAAGATGTTGGACAGACATTGGTCAGGGATGATCTAGGCATAGCTGTATCTGTGTTGTGTTACGGGTATTTCTCGTGCTTATGGGCTTTGGTTGCCACATGAGACCAGGAGAGTTGTTTTTCCCATTCTGATGCTACATTTTGGGGTATGTGCAGATGGGGTTTTTTCAAGCCTTCTTTAGAGGCATTGGGTGTTGGCTGCAGCTAAGGCTGGGGATTTTGACTCGGCTGCGCCAATGCTCTTGCTGGGACTTAAATCCAGAGGCTCCTGGCTAAAACCCAGGGTTTCTTGCCCCTCTGCTCCAGTGTCAGACTGATCACCAGAAATGAAGCTAGGAAAAATTCTACCCCGCAGTCAGAGGGGTACAAACTGTTGGGGTTTCTGCCTTCCTCTGCAGTGGGACTCGTGGACCTCTTCCTTGGATCTCTCGTGTGTATTTTTAACATCTTTGCAGCAACAGAATATTAGCTGCTATGGTCCTTCTGCTTTACCTGTGGCAAATAACAGTATTGTGTCTTGTGGCTGTCAAGGTTGATGGTGTAGTTTTGTTAAGAGGTTAGATAATGGATTTTCATAGAATGGTTTGAATAGGGGTGATCCTGCCTCTGGTTGGGGGTTGGACCAGATGAGTTATGGAAGTTTCTTCCAGCCTTACCTCTCTGTGGTTCTAAGCTAAAAATTTAGGGATATTGATAAACCAACTAATTTTTTTTTTCAGAAAGCAGAAAATGGAGACTTTAACTGGATAATACCAAACAAATTCATTGCCTTTAGTGGACCTCATTCAAGAAGTAAAATTGAAAATGGTACGCTTAACAAAAGGTGGGGGACACAGACCCACATGCTACTGGTTGCTTAGCTGGTTGTGATGAGTAAGAGCAACTTTATCAATTGTGGTGTTTTTTAAATATTCATCAAACTCTGATTTCCTTAGCTGTTTTTCTTTGTTTAAACTTAGCAGTAAAAAAACCATAACGTTTATTTTAATTGTACTTGAATTGGGCTTTGGTTCAGTTTTTATGTTAAATATACCTTCTTTTAAAAACTGTATTGATTGTTGTTGTAGTTGTTGCTGCAGTTTTCAAGATTGTTTCCTTTTTTTTCTCTACCTATAGGTTATCCCCATCATGCCCCTGAGGCTTATTTCCCATACTTCAGAAGACATAAGGTCACCACCATAATACGCCTCAACAAAAAAATGTATGATGCCAAACGATTTATTGATGCTGGTTTTGAGCATTATGACCTCTTCTTTGCTGATGGAAGCACACCTAGTGATACTATTGTTAAAACATTCCTAAATATTTGTGAAAATGCTGAAGGAGTTATAGCAGTACATTGCAAAGGTAGATCCTGTGTATTTATATTGTATGTGGGAGTTTAGATGGCATGACACTTTGTTTCAGAAGTTCTTACGTCCAGTTGCTTATAACTTTGCCAAACTAAATGTTTCAGCTAAAATGTTCCATACTTGCTGTCTGCTGCATCTGACTTCTTTAATTTCAACCATCTCTTCACCCATTTCCAAGAATGATGTCAAGGGAGAATGGGCCTGCCAATAGTAATCTTTTCAAAGATTTGGCTAGGAGAAAGTGCTGGTGTTTCTATGCTTTGCAGCAGAAAATTGAAATTTTCCAGGTAGATAGCTTTAAAAAGAAACAAAATCCCAACCAAAACTCCAGCTAAAATATTTGTTTTTAAAAATCACATTGTGCACATAATCTGAACTGAGCATGTTTCCAGGCTCCTACTCAGCTTCCAATCAGTTCTTCTAGAGCCCAGATAGAACAGACAGAAGTTGAGGCCCCAACATTTTTCTTCTATTGAGCATATTGTTCTGAAGTCTTGTCAAGAGTATAGTGCATTTCTTTTAGTAGCTGGTTCTGGATGTTTAGCAGTCTACTATAGTTACTTTTTTTTAGCTCAGCTGGTAGAGAGGTCTTCTGCTGGGGTGTAAATATTGTGGGACATCAGCAGTCAACCACCAAAGGTCAATATATTTCTTATTTTTTTTAAGATGAAAACTAGGAAACTTAGATGTGTTAAAAAACCTTTTAAAAATATCACAATTAGTATTGAACATTCAAATCTTTAATTCTGTGCCATATTTACTTCTGCTTCCTTTTGATGCAGTCTGTATAATTGCATACTATTTGCTCTGCCTGATCCTTCAGATTAGTGCAAGTGTTTCTTGATTTAAAAGAAGAAGACAGTCTGGTCTCTTACGGTCAGGCCTGTTGCCTGGAACTCAGGAAAGCCCTTTCTTGTTCCTGGTTCTGCCACATACTTGCTGTGTGACATTGTTTCATGAAACTCTTGTTTACCTAGAAAAATTGGTGAAAATATTTTGGCGCCTTGATTTGCTGATCTGCATTAAAGTTTACAGTTTGAGCAGTTTCCTTAATTGAGCAATGTACCCGAATGTCATGTAACAATAGTACAAGAGCTTTTTTTCATCTGAATGTATTAAGAAGGTGTTGATTTGTTTCTCTCCAAAATGCAGTTTGTTGTATTCTGCTGTGTAATGCTACAGCGAAAGCACATCATACATCTTGAGCATATCATACCTGTCTTGCAAAAGTAAATCAGCTTTTGGGTTCCTAAATAGTTTGGGACTTATGTACCAAGCAGTATCTGTCTCCGACTAGGAGTTCTGTTGAGTAAAATTGATTGATTGAATTGGAGAGATTTTTCCCTTCAAACTCTTCTCCCATCTCCTTTTGACTATCAGTTAAGTGGTAGGGCTCAATGATTTGAACATTTTTCATGGCGGGTTCTTGGCAGGAAGTATCCTAGAGTCACTGTGCCAAAACTTAGATTTGTTCAGGGAATATTGCAAAGCTTGTCTCCTTCCTTGGGTTTTGATAACAGTGGTTTGAATATTCACATTAAGAGAATAAATTGGTGGTTATTGTGTTCTAGGATAGTTGAGCATTTGTTTTATGATCATATGCAAATTGTATTTCTAAGTATTTTATGCCATCTAGGTATATAGATGACTCTAATAATGAATGAAATAATAATGTATTCCTGTATTCTAATATTATAAAAGCTATAGTCTGTCTGTCCATCACACTTAATTCGCAATCTGATTGGCTAATGGAAACAACCAATCAGAGTGTAAATGCAGCATTCAGACAAGAGGTGGCGGCATGGCGGAGCACTGCCATGATGGTGGGGATACAGGGGCTGGAGCAAGATGTGGGGGAGCAGTGGGCCTGGGTTGACACAGCGACAGGGTGGGGGGAGATGGGAGGAATGGGCCTGGCCCAAAAATAGCATCAGGGAGGGTTGGGGGGAGGCACACTGGGCCTGGCCCAGCCCTGAGACAGTGGCAGGAAAGGTGCGGGGGAGCCAGCGCTGGCCTCACAACAGTGGCAGGGAGGGTGGGCAGGGTGCACCAGGCCAGGCCCGGCCCTGCAACAGTGGTGGGGAGGTTGGGGGGAGGGGCAGGCCTGGCCCTACAGCGGAGTGGGGGAAACGGAGTGGGCCGGCCCCAAAAGTGGGGGAGGAGCTGGATGTAGAGCTCTGTCCCCACTCGCACCCACTGCCCATCATTCTTGATGGACAGTTGGCTAGTATAAAATATAAAATAGTTGGCTTTGAAAGGCTACTTGATTCAACAAGCGCATATTTATTGAAAATGTAAATCTAATGTAGTAACTTTGTAAACCAAAACTACAAGATGTGTATATCTGTTATGTAGGTGTCACTTGATATCAACACGAGCTGTTACAATGCAGCTACATCTGCGTGATAGTATAGCAGTAGCTCTTTCATGCAGAGCTGAAGTTAAAAGTGATTTATCTAAAATCCGCAGCATAGCAAAATCATGGACAGATAACTGGTAATTTATGCTCCTGAGTGGCAACTTTTCCCCTCTACCTTTCAAATAGCTAAAAAGTGCGTTTGTCCGTTGCCTAACACTCTTATTAAAACAATATGCTACGTTACGAATATTGTATGTAACTTTAGAAACCAATCGCCATCTAAGTTTTGCCAGTAAGAGGTTAAGATGTATATTTAAGTACTCATCAGCCATAGTAATAACATTAAGGGACTGAATAATTTTATTCCTTTGTTTTGGACATTGAAATTTAAACCATTGTGGTGCGTGAAAAACCGAGGTCTCTCTTCTGTCTTCCACAGCTGGTCTTGGCCGGACTGGCACACTTATAGCCTGTTATATTATGAAACATTATCGGATGACAGCTGCTGAGACCATTGCCTGGATTAGAATAAATAGACCTGGCTCAGTGATTGGACCACAACAGCATTTCCTGGTAGAGTAAGTAAACTGTTACTGTGCTGGAATAAGCAATTTGGAAAATTGTGGAAGACCGTTTAATAAAAAAAGATTAGTTCCTTTAAAACAAAATGAAATCCTACTGCTATTTTCTGGAAAGTTTGTATAGCTATATATCTTTTCATTTTTGTAATAGGAAACAATCAGAACTTTGGACAGAAGGAGATATTTACCGTGCAAAGTTAAAGGGGAACAGTAAAATTACTGTTACGAAAATCCTCACAGGAGTAGATGATATTTCAATTAATGATGCAAAAAACCGGAGAACTAACAGAAAAGACACTGAACTGGTAATCGTCCAAATGTTGTGCTGTTGTAAAAGGGCATAACAGTTGTTGGTGGTTTCTTGGGGCATGGACAAAGCTGTGGTATAATTTGATTTGTTAGAGTGTGAGCGTTTTATAACCATCATTTGCGAGTAAATTACATAGCAGTATTCTGCTTTATGACTGGCTGAAGAAACTTAGTTGATGGTATAATATAATTTATTTCCATGAATAAGTGAGTGACCTTCATATCTTATTCTGTCTTTCGTGAGTTATTATGGGCCATTCCTTCACTAGTGCGAATGAACTGTGCTTTATCGTTGCTCTGTGTTTTGTACACT
>NW_017729024.1:87612302-87614176 GCF_001723915.1 Gavialis gangeticus
AGCTGTGGGTATAATAAAACTAAAATTGTCAAATTATTCTTCTATGTTCTGCTACATTCTTTTTAATACCAAAATATTTGGAAGATGAAAGAAATCAAAAGCAGGCATTAAAGATGGAAGTATTCTGTACTGGTGAAAGAGTGCCACTATTATGCCTAAACCTTTTAATTAGGTGAAGAAGCAGACAATGAATCAAGATTTTGAAGTTTGCCAACAGAAATACCTCAATTATTGTTCAAGTGGGCTCCCTTATTGAAATGCCTTTTTCTACCAGGAAAACTGATTTTTATAATACTGTCACTTAACCATAGGCATCTACTGTAGAGGATGGTGGTTGTGGTTTTTTGAAGTCAGATAGGAGTTGGAAAGGAATGTGATAGCTGAGGAATAGAAGTCAAGATAATGCAGTGTATGAGCAAAGGTACTGACAACATTTTTATTGTTTCAGTGTCAGATGCTATTCTGGCCAAATAGCTCATGCAGTAGTTTAAAGGTCTGCAGATTTAAAAACAGTAGGTGAGAATATGAAGGATATTTTTCATAAAGCTAATTTAGACCTCCCAATTTTCTTCTTGAGGAAATTATATCAACTCTATCAATAGTTACTTGTAGAACAAAAATTAATATCTCAAGGGGTATATCTTAAAATCTTTGGCTTATTCTTTGTTTACTTATGCAGTACAGTGATGAAGATGAAACAAACTGTGTAACTCAAGGTGATAAACTTCGTGCACTGAAAAGCAAAAGGCAAGGAAAAGCTACAATCACAGTTCCACTAACGTAAGTTAGGTTTTTTTCGATATATAAATACCAGAATTTTTTTCCTGCTCCACTTTCTAAAGGTTCATTGACAAAGTCTTTTTTCCCAGTGTTTAAAAGAAATACGGATTCCCCAGCTTACTATAGGCTTAGTGGGTTGGTTTGTTTGTTTGTTTTTGTTTGTGCTAAAGAACTGCATTCAGCTTTCAATTTTTCTCATTCTTATTTTTCCTCTGCTATTGTGCTGCATATCCCACCAACCACCTACTGCCCTGTATCTTAATGTTCTTGACAGCTCATTTCGTATGACTAGGAACACTTCCTTGACTTCACTTTATTGGAATGTTTATAGAAATAAGAATGTTTATTGGAGATTTTCAAATGCAAAAACTAGTTTGAAGTAGAGATTTCTAAATCTTCCCAAGAGTACGTGGTAAGTTGTTACTTTAGGGGGGAGCGACATTTGATTCTTTTTTTTTTTCCTGCCTTGCTTTGTTTTATTTTTAAGCTAAGGATACGCTCAAGGAGTGAGGCCTAGTAGGAAACAAAATCAAACAATTTTTTTCTAGGCAACTTTAAAAAGTTTGTTTTGGTTCATATATTTGGAAAAAACTAAGTAGTAACAAAAAAAAGTTATTTAAAGTATAAAAACAATATAGGTTTACCATGGAACTCCTTCCCCTGCTTCCAAAGGTTTGAGCTTGTGGTACAGTTAAGGTGGTTTAAAATATTTACTAGATTGACAGAAATAAAGCGTTTGATATAACCTAGAGTCTAAAATTGATTAATAACATTGCACCAAATATAAATCTGTATTTTGTCATAAAATGCCTTTCAATTTCTGTAAGGTAGTATTTGTTCAACTGAAATGGGTTTGGGGGTAGGAGGTTCTTTCTTGTTTATTTTAGTTAGTTTGTTTTTTTAGCTTAGCTGTGCAAAAAGACCAGGCTTACTTCTAATATTAATTCCTGTTAATTTTATTTTTCTGGAGAGAACATCCTTCCCCAGATGCTACTGGTTTTATGAGTAGGGACCTACCAAATTAAAGATTTCATGATATTCATGGAAACTGTGAATTGCGTAGGTCCCCTGTGAAAAAGCCCAGTCCCTGTGAA
>NW_017729024.1:87619176-87619989 GCF_001723915.1 Gavialis gangeticus
AGGTTCTTTCTTGTTTATTTTAGTTAGTTTGTTTTTTTAGCTTAGCTGTGCAAAAAGACCAGGCTTACTTCTAATATTAATTCCTGTTAATTTTATTTTTCTGGAGAGAACATCCTTCCCCAGATGCTACTGGTTTTATGAGTAGGGACCTACCAAATTAAAGATTTCATGATATTCATGGAAACTGTGAATTGCGTAGGTCCCCTGTGAAAAAGCCCAGTCCCTGTGAAAACACGTGGGGGCTGCAAATAAGCAGGGGAGAGAGGGGGATGGGGAAGGACGGGGAAGGTACAAATGGAGGCAGGAAGCCCTAGCGTCCTGAAGTGTGGGGGGAGTTTTGCAGTGCAGCGTACCCCCCTTCCCCCCCCAACACCTCTGGCCAAGGGGCTCCAGAAGTCCCACCCCCCTCCCCAGCGATTGACAGGTGTCCATATGTCAATCTCTGGAGTGGGGCAGGACTTCTAAGGCCTCAGCTGATCAGAGGTGTGGGGGAGTCCACCATGCTCCACCACAAAAATGGCACCTAATGCAGGCTAGGACCACAAAATCCAGAGGCAGGCACTGTGAATTAGGTAGGTCCCTGTTTATGAGAGCTGCTTGCAGCCTCTCCTGTGAGCAATTCTGTCAAGGCAAGGTATAGCAGTACTTCACTAAAATTGTTTCTGGATAAATTTTAAAAAGAGACGAGTGTATCTATGGTGATCCATAGATAGTCTTGTGACTTTAGTCTGTGGTAGTTAATGTAGCATCTGCTGCAAGGAAAGCTGCATATTCACCTCTCTTAGCATCTCTTGCTGCCTGTAGCCTCTTCTG
>NW_017729024.1:87620000-87622656 GCF_001723915.1 Gavialis gangeticus
ACCTCTCTTAGCATCTCTTGCTGCCTGTAGCCTCTTCTGCAGTTAGCAGCTCCAGAATAAGTCAGAAATGTAAATTCAGATATTCCAAAATGCAGCTGAAGTTCATCATTTGACCAGCAAGATTATCTAAAGGAATAAGGCAGAGTAAGAGTTATCTAAAGGAAGAGTTATCTAAAGGAAGATTATCTAAAGGAATAAGGCAGAGTAAGAGTTTTATTTCCTCAGCGCAAGAATTGCTTGAAACAATACACTGTGTACTAAATGCGAGTACTGGAAGTTTGGAGAATTAATATCTTTTGAGAGTTAGAAGCATTACTTTTTAACTAAGGCACAAGGGATTTGTATTTAATACTCATTAGTGTTTATCAAAGTTGCTCATATAAATCCTCTTTGCCTGGAAGAATGGATCTTTTGTGTCAGTGTTATAATTAGTAATATGCTGTACCTACAGCAAAAGAACTACCGAATTGGTTTTGTTGCAATTTTGATTGTAGAAAGGTAACCTACTCTTGCCATCTGGATGTCTTTGAATAATTTTTGTTCGCTGTTTTAGTAATGGTTATGACTGACAAATGATTTGATATTACAACAGCATGCAGCAGGGAAATAGGAGTGGCTAGTACAAAGACTTTTCTGTTTGTTCAGCTGTTTTTTTTAATGAAAAGAGAGATACAAGAGTTGAGTGCTATGCTAAGCTCTTCTAGAATTCGTATTTCATTAAGTGCAGTGAACTTTTCTTGGAATAGAAGGCCCACATGGAGTTATTTCATGTTGCTGTGAAACCTGTTTTACGTTGTTTTCAAATAACATAAGGACAACACTTTGAATGGTTGCATGGGCTATAACATTTGGAAGGGAGAAAATGCTTGGCCTAGTTTTAAAGGTTGATTTGCTTTTTAAAACTTAACTGGCTAAAATGCACCAATAGCTTTTGCGTTTGAATTTTTGTTCATCTTTTCCTCCCCCTCACCCCTTTCTAGATGGCTCCTAGCTATGCTGGTGTCTACACTGTGTAGCATTGTCATCTGGTGGATTGTTTGTGGCTCCCTTCTTCCCAGCCTGCTATTCTGTCTAGATGGTTTAAGAACATAATAACCATCAGGACTCCTTGTGAGAGAGCCACTGTGTAAGTGTCCCATTCCATTTCTCTACAACAGTTCACTTTTTTATCCAGTATGTTTCATAATTGCATGCTTTTCATATCATGTTTCTTACTGGCTTTGTGGCAAGGGTAAATTTCATTGATTTAGCTTTTAAGAAAATAACAATAAGCTCTTTTGAGTGATCATATGGCTGGCTTGCAATATCTCTTTGAAATATGCTGAGCAGTTACAAGTAGGATATTTCATAGTTTTTGAAGATCTATTCTCTGCATGCTAGTGCAAATGCTGATGTAATTTTAGTTAATATATATGTTGTTTAAAGGAAAATCTTGTCCTTCACACCTCAAGTACATCAGGAGGTTAGTTCTCCTTTTTAGTTTAGATTTCTTAAACTAGCTGGAAAATTGCTAAGTTCCCTAAAGTATGAGTTGTCTTTTGAATCAAGATTTAGAATTTGTCAGTAAATCTACACTTACTAATAAGTCACATTGAACTAAAGGAGGCAGAGTAAGACAGCAGAAAAAAATCTTTATCAGCGATTTTAATAGTGTTAAGGAGAGCTGCATTGTTCAATCTAGCCAAGAATGACGACAGCAAATTTACTAACCCCAGGAGATCTACTTACACATTCTTTTAAGTGATTGAAAAAGCTTGATATTTCATTGAAGAGCTGTTTTCGGGGGGCAGGGGGGTGAGAGAGTCCCACTCTTCTCGCACATTGTCAGCAGACTTCAGCCTTGGCTCTCTCTACTTGTTCATGCCCTCTAGTGGTTTTGTGGACGGCACTTTCATTTTTCTTAACCTGTTTCAGAATGAATGTACTGATCAGCTTTTGCCAAAGGAGCCTGGTTTCCACCTTTGAAGTCACGAAGGTTTCTGGGACTCTTTGTCTTTTAGACAAGTAGGCTTTGTAGCAGAGAGATTTGTGGGGTCAAATCCACTGCACAGTTTCCTTTCCTGTATGACATTGTCACTGGAGTTTTTTCCTGCAGAACACTGGCAAACAAAGATTTTTCTGGGAAAATGCTGAAGATTTCAGTTGCTGTCATAAAAAAGTAGGTAAAAAATGTTGTGCCCTACAACGGTGAGAATGCCTTAAAAGGGGCTTTCAAACTGAATATTAAAGTTAAGCCTTTTAATCTCGCTCTTCTGATTTTACCATGTTTTACCATTCACAACTTCCAAAGACCAAGGAAGTTGTCTTCCTCTAAAGTTTAAGGGGGCAAAAAAACATCAGAAAAGGAACTGGAGAAATTATTGAATCTTCAGATTCTGTTGAGCACTATCAATTCGTAATCAGGTGGCATGGACCTACAACTGCAAACCCCATCGCAAGAGAAAGGCATGTCTTTTAATCAAGAAAGAAAATTTGGATTACGCACATTCTGGCCAATGAAGAACATGGGAAGCATCTTTTAAACTAAGGTCTTGGGTAGTCTACAGTGAAGATGTAATCAGAGATTGGATTAAGCACCCTCTTCTGTCTTTTTTAAATGCACTTAATGACTCGTGCATTTTTATAAAAAGTGTGATTTTTTTTTTTCCCCCCCCCC
>NW_017729024.1:87627656-87633026 GCF_001723915.1 Gavialis gangeticus
CTTTTAAACTAAGGTCTTGGGTAGTCTACAGTGAAGATGTAATCAGAGATTGGATTAAGCACCCTCTTCTGTCTTTTTTAAATGCACTTAATGACTCGTGCATTTTTATAAAAAGTGTGATTTTTTTTTTTCCCCCCCCCTCCCCCCCCCCAAGTTCTAAATTGAAGTTAGAGATGACAGAAGCTCAGCACTCTGGAACATTTAGGTCTCATTTAGATGCATAAAGATGCACAAATACGGACTTGAAAGCTGAACTTTAGGTTTGGGGCTTTGATTTCTTTAAGCCTTGCTCTTAGTTTTCATATTGTAGAAAAGCAATCCCTACAATTTCCTGTTCCCTTCTTTTGAATGCTTCTGTATTCTGCTTAAATGCAATTATTTTTAATTTCTCAAACCTTCTAATATGATTGAGATGGCCATCGTGTGAATAATTGGGTACTGATGTCTCTGTCTGATTTCTAGGGATGTCATTGTATAGAGACTTGTAGCAGAAAAGAAAACTTAATAGCTTTCCCATAGCAAGCTTATAGATCTTCACTTTTTCAAAGTTAACATGTTTGGTAGTCTGAGGGCATGATCAAACTGCTAACTAATTTAGTGAGCGGTTCCTTGCTAGCAGGACAGAAAACTTCACTGGGCCCTTCAGAGGAGACATGCCTCCGTTTGTCTTTTTTCTCCATAAAATTTTATCCTTTGAAATTAAAATCTAATTTTCTTACCTTTTCTCAGTGCACACATTAGCATCTTAACATTTTGATTTTTTTAGGGTACTGAAGTATTAGTTCCTGAAACTGTGAACTGCTTAAAAGATTAATTCTGCACCTACCAACTTTTTGCTACTGTCCTGTTTAAACAGTTGTGCCCAAGGTAAAACGTATTAGCCTGTATAGAGGTATCTGAGTAAGGAAGATGCCTTTGTGAATAGCCGAGTATATGTGGAATGGATCTACAAAATGAAGGTTCCATTACAGATCAGCTATAAATGAAGTCTTTTTAAGCTGCATGTTAAGGCAGAGTGCTTACCAAGTCTTTTTGTGATGTGTACTTTTGTTTGTTTGGTTAAACAGTATTTCATTGGGGTTTTCATAAAGTGGATTCAAAATATAGAACAATAATTGTCTTTACTAATGTGAAGTGGAACAGGTACCTTACACAGTCTAAGGAGTTTGATAAGTACAAATAACACTAAAGGAGATGCCATATGGATTTCATTTCTAATTTTCTTCTGGATGCTGATTTGCTTCTAAGGTATTTGATATCAGCAGGGGTTCCAAGGTTATATGATGAAGAAATGATTACCTCTTCAAAAGCAGTAGTTTCACCTTGTATTAATGATTCGATTGATTTAATTGTGTTTTGGTTCCAAATTCCATGTGCTGAAACTGGTTTCTTAATGTCTTCTTCCTTATGTTGAATATTCTTCCATGTTTATTCAGGGCCCTGTCTCATCTGTATATAATAAGAGTGTAGTCAGACTCTTGAAGGGAGTTGTTGACTGATTCATTTATAGTGTGGTTTCAATTTGTAGTATAGATTAAGGCCTTGAATGTCCAAAGCTCTAGCTCAGGTTATAGAACATCAGGTAATGCCCTGATTATTTTACAGATCAAGGTGGGGATGTGGCAAGACCTCTACTCCGTTGTAATTCTCAACTCTTGGGTCATGTTCCATGCAGCTTCACAGTGTAATGTCAGTCAGGTAAAAATGTGACAGCTAACAAGTAGGTGATGTAAACCTTCTGGGCTAGATCCAGGTTGTCAGACTCATCCATCCCCCTATGCTGGCACCAGATTATGGAGTTTCTTGGGAGATCCGTAGGCTATGGACCTAGCAGCAGAAGTGAGGTGAGGCGTATCTAGGAGCTGTGGGAGTTAATGCTGTTGTCACTCCTTTCTCTGCCTCCCAGCTGCCAGCACACATTCCCAACATGGCTCTGTACCTCATACTTCACTGGCAGGTCCCACCCCCAAATTCCCAGGTGGCCTAGGAGTCCTGCAGGCCAGATGGCACACTTCTACAAGCCAGATGTTTGAAGGTTGACGCTCTTGAACTATATCATTCAAAAAAGTTTTATCTCCAGCTGTCTCTTAGTCCTTTCATTTAACATATTATAGAATCATAGAAAAGTAGGGCTGGGAGGGACTTTGGGAGGTCGTCTAGTCCAGTGGTTCTCAATCAATGGGTTGTGACCCAAAAGAATATATGAAAGGGTTGTGAACAAACTTTAAAAATGGATACTCCTTTAAAGGAGAAAAATGTGGGAAACCATGTTTTTTTCCCCTTGCAGGCTGTCAGAGTTGCAGCCTGCAAGGGGCTGCTTGGGGTCTCCCATGTCACATCCACCCTCTACCCCACACACATGGGGACTGGGGGTGGAGAGGTGCAGTGGATCAGGAGTGAGGGGCACTGGGTCAGGACTGGCCACCAATGTTTACGAATAGGTCCTGGTACAAAAAAGGTTGAGAACCACGGGTGTAGTCCAACCTTCTGCCAGAGGCAGGATCCCCTACCCATGCTATCCCATGCAAATTCTTGTTTGACCTGTTACTGAAACTACACAATCAGCCCTATTGCACAGCTGCAACACATGCACCCTAACCTACCACAAGTAAAGCAGAGGAACAAGGGCTACATTTGTCAGAACATGAGCAAAATTGGGATTTTTATGGGGTTGTGGTAGGGGGTAGGTAGGTAGGGAGCTGTGGGTGAAGAGTGATTCTTTTATCTTGATGTGAGTGGTAGTTGTGAGGTATGGTTGGAATTGGAGGATTTTTGTGCAGGGGTTTTGGTGGGGGGGGTGGCTGGAGGGAAGGTGGGGGTTGGAGTTCTCAGGTTTTAGGATACTCTTTGGGGGATCATGTCTGGATTGTTTGCTTTATTGTAAGCCACTCTGAACTATTTTGATAGGGCGGGCTATAAATAAACAAATTATATATGACATCTGTTCAGGTAGCCATTGTCAGCTCTGCATTAGAACCTTTTCAAAGATTCACTTCTGTTTTTGAATTCAGCATCATTTCTAAAGTTATGCAAGGGAATAGATTTGAGTCTCTTAATCCTGATGTATTGAAAGATGGATACGAGTGTTTGTGTAGGGGAGTTTCTTAGGGCTTTGTATTAGGTCTGGGAGCAGAATTAAATCTTTCATTGACATCAGTCCTAACTTGGTAGTGTCTTGAGAAAGCATGTCTGCTATATACAGCAGTACTTACTAAATGTGATCTGATAATTGTAAATGTTAACAGTTTTTTGCATTTTTAGATCTTTTAAGATAAGGAAGTTAAAACCTGACAGGCAAATTAACATTACCATAGGAACCTGGCTTAATATGCAGTTATCAGTAAATTTTTATACTCCCATACACTTGGTTAAATGTGTAGCTCAATTTTTGCATGTTCTACAACAGGTGGGCAAGATGTGGCCTGCCAGGCCATTCTATCCAGCCCATGGGGCACCTAAAAAATTTAGGAAATTAATATTTATCTGCCCCTGGCTGCCTGCCACGTGGCCCTCAATGGCTTACCAAAACTCAGTAAGCAGCCCTCTTCCCAAAATAATTGCCTGCCCCTGTTCTACAACATATAGATAATAAAACAAAAAATAGTATAGTGACAGTTAACATATACTACACCTTAATATATATATTTAGTTTTTTCCATTTTACAGCTATCTTATATGAAGAAGTTCTGGAGGTTTTGTTTTATTGTATGAACTGGGGAGATTGTCTAAGTCACAATTATGCTAGAACATACTTCTCATATGTTTCTGTTCATACAAGCAAGAATAAACCATATTGTAACACAAATGTGGTCAGTCGTCTTTGAGAGATTCTTTTATTTTCTTTTTCTAAGGGTAGACAAGTTTTTCTTTGTTCCAGTTACGTTTGGAAGTGCCTAGTGACAGATGGGGAAGAGTGCCAGTCCCTTGTGGCTGTTGGAAATATTTGTGAGGCTTAGTTAGCAAAACGGTAGCCAACCTGTTCCTGTTATGTGGCCATATCACGACAATGAAAAGAGAATTTTATATGAAAACTTTAGAGTTTATATAGCATTGTAGAAGACAGTAGAAATGTATATAGACCTTATTTTGCTATCTCTAGTTCTCTTATTTCATGATTTCTTCCTTCTTTCTTGCCTTTTAAATGTTTAAATGTTCTAAGTTTTTGTGTATGGTGAGACATGTTACAGTCTCGCAGATCTGTCACTGTTTTCTGGAAATGTCATCCCCCACTTGGCTGAGTATTTATATCCCTTCAGTTTTGAATGGGTGTTGCTGTATGTAACAGTGTGTATATGGCACCATAGCTTACTGTTGCAGTTTTGTTGCACTGGCATTTGAAAGGAAGATTGCTGATGGTTGAAGTGTGGAGCAGGTTTTGTTTGATTTTGATTTTTAAAAAAATGTTAGTTGCTAGATTGTATAAATTTGAAACAAATCCAGATCAATAAAGCCTCCGTAGACAAAGGTACAGTGGCATTTAGAAGTCTCTTAACTACCATCCTTATTGATTCGTACACAAAAGGTAGGGTAGCTGGCACTTTAGGGCATTTGTACACATGTTTGCACTGCGGTGCTGGGTGCTTTTAAAAACTCCCAGTACATGCATTTGTATAAATGGCAAAATGCACATCAACACTGAGAAAATAGTGGTGCACTTTTGAACTAAAAAACATAGAAGGTGTTTTAGATCAAAAGCACACCGCTGCCATTTTCTCAGCGCTGATGCACATTTTGCCATTTATACAAATGCATGCAATGCAGTGCTGGGCACATTGGCTCACGCGTGGAGCAGATTTGCTTAACTGAGTCTGTTGCGATGCACCAGATCTCAGAGCAGACAAATGTATAAATGCCCTAATATGCCACCCTGCTGTCCTTTCTGCCTGACTTCAGACTAACGCAACTAATCATCTCTTGCTTCGTAGATCATCTGGGAGCCAGTTTTAAACAAGCATGGCTTGTATGGTCATCGATTTGCATTGGCAAAAATGGATAAATAGAATAGAGTCACAATAAATTTCTGAACTGTGCTGTCTTAAATGATGCTTCATTTGTATTGATTTCAAATGCAGTTTCTTACAAATTCATACATTGTGTCAGAAGTGTGTATTCACACTGTCTAATATATATGAGCTGGATCACAAACAATTCTGAGGTGTTGTTATATTTCCCTTTTTAGCACCTGGCTCCACATACAGGAAGATGTTTTATTTAAATCAGGGGTTCCCAACCTTTTTATGCTGTGGACCAGCAGACTGGAAGTGACCGCAGACTGGCAAACTGCAGACCAGCAGTGACTGGTATAGCAGGCAGCTATGGCAGTCACTCTAGTATAAAAAAGGGTTGGCTACCTCCTGCAGACTGACAACC
>NW_017729024.1:87638026-87639968 GCF_001723915.1 Gavialis gangeticus
GAGGTGTTGTTATATTTCCCTTTTTAGCACCTGGCTCCACATACAGGAAGATGTTTTATTTAAATCAGGGGTTCCCAACCTTTTTATGCTGTGGACCAGCAGACTGGAAGTGACCGCAGACTGGCAAACTGCAGACCAGCAGTGACTGGTATAGCAGGCAGCTATGGCAGTCACTCTAGTATAAAAAAGGGTTGGCTACCTCCTGCAGACCGACAACCAACCCTTCACAGCCCAGTACTGAGCTGTGGCCCAGGGGTTGGGAACCCCTGATTTAAATTATGGAAATCCTTTTTCTTTCTTCTCATTTTAATACATTTCCCTTTTACACGTGCATTCAGTGTTCGAGTCTGGAATTCTTTAAAAACATTGACCTTGTTGTGTGTTTTTTGATCTAACCAACACTCATGCTATAGCTGATATCAGGAGTGGCCAACCTGTGGTGCACCTGCCAAAAGTGGCATGAGCAGGTTCTGTGTGTAGCACTTGGCAGATCAAGCAGGGACTGACAGCATAGTACCAGACAGAACAGAAAACAAAGCAATAAATTGGGCGGGGAGCACAAGGAAGGAAGCAGAAAGAGCAGCAGATCAGGCAGGTAGCACAGGGATAGGAGCAGAAAGCAGAGCACCAGGGCAGGGAAAGGGAATTGAAGTGATGCTTGGGGAGGGTGCAGAACTAATTTGTGACATCTGCCATAAAGGTTGGCCCCCACTGGTTTATATCAGTGGTGCCTGACCATATTCGGCCTGTGGCCAGATGAGCAGCCCAAGGTTTATTAGGGAGCCAGATCCTGCCTGTGGGCCTGATACAGTGTCAGTGCTAGCCCAACTGAGACCCAGCGCAGCTGTGTGGGAAGGACCAGCCTAGCTTGGCCCCAGCCCAGTCCAGCTGTGCAGGATTGAGGCCCAGTCCCTCTGTGCAGGGCTGACCCAGGTGAAGCCAATCCAGCCCCACAGTTCCGTAAACTTAAAATCAGGGGGAGCAGTGGCAGTGTTGATGTGAATTGCCACCACTCCCCCACTGCCAAATTTCTGGACCCATGGGGAGACTTGTGGGGGGCTGAGACCCACAATCTGTGGACTGGATGGGAGTAGGACCCAAAAGTCAGCTAAATTACTCTTTAAAAAACATAGATATGTGTGTGCATTTTTGAACTGCCTGATTTGCAGCTGATTTTTGGTCTCAGCACTAGGAACACATGGGAGCTGGTTCAAGACTCCATTGCAGTAGTGTGATCTATATTTAGATCGTTGTAACCAGTAACATGCAGCTGCTTAGGAAACTCTCTAAGTCATATTAATGCTTCTGGCTCTAAAAGCAAAGTGTGGCATGCAACAAGACCATGTGTTAATGATAAAAGCATAACTGTGCAGTAGCACAGTTATCCCTTGTGGTGAAAGCAAAATGTTTTTGCATTAATTAATTTCAGATTTATCTGTTGTCACAGGTATGATGTTGAGTAATCAATTGTATAATAATCTTAAAATATATGTGCACATTGTTCCTATGGGTCTTCAGAGTAACTTAGTACAGTCGTTTTATAGCTATTTAAACAAAATTCAGAGAAGAAGGTGCGACGTCTGAGGAGTTTACTAGTGGCCTACTCCAAGCAAAAGTGACATCAAAGATTTTTGTAGTCTGCTTGAAAGCATGTAACTGAAAGTGCAACTGAAATGTTTCACTTTCTAATGCCAGTAACCTAATTCAGTTTTTGAAGAAAATTATTTGTAATATTTGTAGAATCTAGTTGTGGTTCTATACATGCAGAGCTAAAATTGCATGTGATGCACCTTGCTAAAATAATTTTAATGGAGGCACACGAAGGATAGAGTCACTTTGTGTATCTGTAGTTAGTGATTATTAACTGAGCATCTGCAACTGTAAGCTATCAGGTGAAGTAATAAAAAAAATACATTCTTACCATATTATTTCACAGCCTAAG
>NW_017729024.1:87640145-87651542 GCF_001723915.1 Gavialis gangeticus
AAAAAAATTTTTCCCAATAATTTTCACCCAAAAAAAAAAAAAAAAAAAAAAAAAAAAAACAACCTTGGCAGGCTGTGTTAAAATTAAATGAAAGTAGAAGCTGGGAGTGGCAAAGGAACAAAAACACACCCCTGATTTTTAAAAGGTGTTGAAAACGTTGATCTCTCAGCAGGAATTGCAGATGATTAACACCTTGTGAAAATGGGACTGTAACTGTAATGTCGCTTGCTGTGACTAAGAACTTTGTCAATTAAAAAGCATTCCTAGTTCAAGGTAACCAGGATTTATCCAGTCTAGTATTTTAAATGTTGCACATTAACATCTTGTGGAAGTAGTGTTTCTGTGTAGTCTTTTTGTGTTGCTTTTTTCTTCCGTACAAAGTATTTTTAAACACTCTAAAATGTCAGATGCTTTGCTTCATTTCTGCCTCCTTCCCCTCAAAGATGAAAAGAGAAAGACTCCAATATTCTTAATAGTGTGTATCTTTGAAGGTAAAAACTAAATTACTTGAAACTGATAACACTACTCCTCAAATTTAACTTAATTCTGAAAAGAAGTGCTGCTAAGGACATATTTCACTCAGGACAGCCCTTCTCTTGAAATCGTGTAGAACGTCATGACATTTTTACTAGAATATGTTCATTGTGCTTGAAATGTGATATCCTCTTGCCAGTTTTGTCTGAAACATTCAGGTTATAACTTTCTTTTTCCTACTCTTTTCAGAGTAATTCTGCAGTCCAGTGTTCAGAAAACTAAAACCTCTGAACGTAATATTTCTGACAGTACAGACATTACTAAAAGAACTACCAGGTCTGCTACAAGAAAAAGCAGTTTAAAAAGGTGAGAGTTATTCTCTTTAAAGCTCCAGACCATTGTTCTCAAGTAAAGCTTTTTTACCTGGCTTGTCTATTGCTGATAATGGACTTCTGCCTTGGGGGTCCTAGTGAAAAGAATGTAACTGAAATGTACTTTGGCCATGGACAGATGTTACATTTATAGTGCTACCAATGCCTTTGTGGAACTACAAAAGTCTAGGACAGTGTTTCTCAGTGGGTCACAAGAATATATGAAAGGGTTGGGAACAAACTTAAAAAATGGATTTTCCTTTAAAGGGAAAAAAAAATTGGGAAACTGTGGCTTTTCTCTTGCAGGCTGGCAGAGTTCCAGCCTTCCAGGGGTTGCTTGGGGGCCCCCCATATCCTCCACACACACACACCCCCATCTCCTGCCCCACACACTGTGGGGTTTGGGGCAGGAGGCAACAGGCTGGGAGTGCAGGACACTAGGTTAGGACTGGCCATTGATGTTTACAAATGGGTCCTGATACAAAAAAAGGTTGAGAACCACTGGTCTAGGAGATAGATGTGCACACCCCTGCAGCACTTTGAAAATGGCAAAAATACCACAAGAATATATCTGGCAACTTCCCTGTAAAGCTACAAAATGTGGCATTACTTATAATGTCTGTACAGTGCACCATAATGCTACAGGGGGTCTCGCCATCCCTCAGTGCTCTGCTCTCCTTCTTCCCTCACCTTGCAAGTTTGGGGGGAATGGGGAGGGAGACCAGGCACTGGTACTGTCACCCAGACACTGAGAAATTGCCTGCTTCTCTCCCTGCTCCAGATATTGGTTTGGCCTGTTGTAAAACAGGTCCTTTCCTTATCCCTTACGAAGCCATCAGAAGCTGGTGGGGGCTCAGTGGGCTCTGCAGGAGCCATGGAGGGCTGACGAGCGACAGAATTGAGCCTACAATCTTGAGCCAGCATCTCCTGGTTCAGTTTGGTGGGAAGGGAGGGGTGGACTTGGGATCAGGCCCATAGTCTTTGGGGCTGGTACAAACCACTGGGGGGTAGCCTGGGTCAGGAGGAGCTGCCCAGGGGAGCTGCAGTGAAGCAGACAAAGGTGGTGGGGGTTAGGAGAGGTGGCCTAAGTTAGAACTGGAGTGAAAGGCAAGGCAGGGCAATGACACAAGGGTTTTTTTAATTTCTTACCTAGTTTTCATTTTTTTTTTTCTTCCTTGAGTATTAAGTCTTTGCCTGCCCAGAAGGGACTGCTAAGATCACTGTCCTGTAATTTAGCTAACAGGAAGAGCAGGTAGGTTGTCAGTGATCAGACCTGGTGGGGGGAGGGCGAGCAGAGCTGTGCAAGCCCCTATTGCAGAGGTTTAGCAAACACATTGAGTGCTTGGGGTAGGGGTGGCATGTGAACCCTGGGGCCCCATTCATCCCCCTGTCCCCAGATGTGATGTGTCTGCTCTGAGAGAAATCCCTGGGGGGCAGGACTTGATACCCCCCAGATGCAGTGCTGGGTGCAAGGCTGCTTTTGCTGTAGTAAAGACTCTTGGGGAGACATTTTGGTGCCCCCTCATAATCAGTGCCAGGGGCTGGTTCACTGTTCACCCCACCATAGTTACACTACTGCTATCCTGAATGCCTTTCAAGTGCTTTCCTGATGCTCCACGCGGGTGGTGGGAAGGCTCAGCACCTGTGTCCCTGCCTACAGAGTGTTTCCAAGTGCTGCTACATTTGTAGCACTATGAATATAATGTTTATCCATGACCAGCATCACCTATTGAGAACATCTGGAGCTTTGAATCTCTTGTCATGCTTTTTACAGTGCTGAATGAATTTTGAAAGTTGGAACAGTTGTGTTGTGGTTCTTCACATATGATTAAGGACTGCTGAGTTTAAGGGTTTTAGCTCCTGGAGCAAAATGCTAGTAGGCACTGAAGAAACCCTTCAAGAAATTCCTTGTCTTGAATGAAATGAAGGAACCCACAGTATTGAGGGAAAGCAGTATATAGTATTATGTATGGAGAAGGGATTCCTTCTTTAATGTAGGCAATATATACATGTATGTGGCATTAGCATGAGATTTTTGTAAGGAGATAAGCATTCAAAGTCTGAACATGAGTCTGCTTTACAAGATTCCTGAGGGGTCTGAATAAATGCAAAAATGCCTTTTTTGTTGAATAAGCATATGGGTGAAATGCTTATTTGCTTGACTGCTGTTGCTCTAGTTCTTGGCTCCACGCATGTCTAAAGTCACTCCTGCAAACATAGACCAGACCTCACAGGTTTTACTGGAAATGAACCTGTGTGTGTGTATGTTAAACGATCATTGGAGGACTTAACCCATTAACATTTCCTTTCTGTGCTGTCTCACTTTCACATTCATGGACATCTGCACGCTGCAAAAGCGGGATGTTAAATTTTTCCTTTTGTTGGGAGTGAAACTCTCCAGAGTTTACAGTTTAGCTTGAACACACCTGAACTAAACAAGTTTTTATATGTATGGCTTTAATGGCATGTAGTAGTTCTCAAGCAATTTGATGGTTGGACGTAAGAAGTTTTCCTTGTGATTGTTGTGGAATCACTCTAAAGGGTTTGTTATAAATGCTGAAAGAACACCCTTCTTTTGTTGGGAGGAGTGAGAGGAGGTGGATTATCTATCTGACTAGCAATCCTTGGCTAGGACAGAGGTGTCAAGGTCAGCAGGCCCCCCAGGCCAGATACAAACCTTGAAACCTGGAAGTGTTGAGATAAGGGTTTTAATGTCCACTTTCCCCCATCTCCCTCCTGCTGACATGTTCCCCAACAGGACTCTGTAGCTGGGAATGCAGAGGTAGCCCTGTCCCTGCTCTTTCTGGGCCCTCTAGGAGCCCCAGTAGACTGGGTGAAATAGCTTCACAAGTTGAATCCAGCCTGCAGACTGCATCTTTGACACCCCTGACATGGGACATATGGATTGGTGACTATTTGCATAAATCCAAACTTTACCTGTTGTGTTACACAGAGAGAGTTTATTTCTCTCCTCCTTCTGCTTGCCTTATTAAAAGGTGATGCAAGCTATCCATATCTATAGCTTGCATATATCTATGCCTATATCGATAGATATATAGTTTGCATCACTCATAGTGTGTCTATATAATATATGCACAAATTTGTGTGTGTGTGTGTACACACGTGCACAAACTTGCATAAAGAGTGTGTGTGTATGTACATGCAGTATATTTGTGTATATATACACAGTGAATGTTGAGGGATTGTCCTTGGTGAATATGAAGGTATACAAAGTGAGTGTGTGTGTGTGTGTTAAAAACATCCTTTATGTATATTGCATAAATGACCTTTTGATAAATAATGACCAGCAGCTATAAGATGAAATGCAACCATTTTGTAAAACACTAAATCTGTTCTGAGTGTGTCTTCTGATGGTACTGACAAGAACAGCGCATATTTTGGTCCACCCTGAGTTTTCTAGTTCTGACTGTGCTATGTACTACTTAAGCCTCTGCTGGTTTATTTTCCTTTGTTCTCTAGCTAGTTTTCTGCTAAATTATCTCCTTTTCAGTCTACTTCCTTTTCTCTCACTTTTTATAACGAAAAGGTCCTTCTCATGATTTATTGTGTGAAGAATTTTCCCATACTTGATGAAATTCTTCAGGCATGATGCCAAATTTGTGACCGACTTGAATGCTTACTGATGGACTCCTTGGCTCATAAATAGCGTTGAACTCTGCAGAATATTTGTGACTCAGTTTTCTGGTACTGCTCAAACTTCTATCTAGGTCTTTAACTTCAGACCATAATCAAATAGTGTTCCTCATGCTTCACTTGGAGACTATCTTGGTCTAGCATCTAACTGGCTGGCTGTCCAGTTATCGTCCTTTTCAGTTCCTTCTGAGTAAATACGCTCTTCTGGAGGGGTTTTTATTTCCTTGTGACAGATGAGAAGAAAAGAAAAAGTCATTCTAAGAATTTAGCGTATGAAGATCAGATCTAGCCATTGAAAATGTTGCAGAACAAAATGGTGGTCTCCACCAGTAGCATATTGTGGAATTCTTAAATACTTTTTTCCATCTGAAGAGGTTGCTGAGCTGCAGCCAGTTTTAAATAGCATGTGACTAAATTCCTAGTCTTGTGGGCATTTTACAAAATGACCTTCCTTATCACATGGATGTGTTCTTATTTAACTATAGCCTTTGGCAAAATCCTGCATAGAGCCAGTTTTTGTCGCGCACTGAGGTAATGATTGCAGGGCTCAATCTGGTGAAAGAAAGTGGATGACATAATGGAGCTTCTTTAGTCTCATTAGAAAAACAAAAGCAAAAATACTAGCTCTTCCATCTTTTTCTGCTTGAACTTTTTATTCAGTTTTGTATTTTTTTTTTTAATTGCTTTGCCCCAAACTGAATGCTTTTATTATGGTTCATGTCTGAAGATGGTGTAGAAAAGAGTAGACCTGATTTATCCTAACTGTGTATTATTGCACTTAATCTAACCCAGCGTTTCTAAGACTGCATTAGTTTTTCCAGGTAATTTTTTTCACCCCTATCTGTTGTTGCTGAACCTGGATTCTCCCATTTTGTCTCTTGTTCTTTATTTTTCCCATAAACATTTATTTTGGGGTAATTTATTGGATCTCATTTTGTTTATAGACACTACAACTGATTTCATTCTTGATGTAGCTGAATCTCATTATTCTCGAATTTGTGATCCTTTTTAACATTATCGTCCACAATTTGAGTAGCATATTTGCTCCAGTGGCTTTCAAACTGTTAAGGAAACTATTTAATAATGGCTTCTAAATGACTTGCTTCCCAATAAAATATAGTCATTTATGACTATACTGAATTTTCATCAGGTTTTCAGATTTACAGTCTCATCCCCTTTTCCATTCACAGCATTCATTGCTTTTCCTTTAGGAGCCAATCTATACCATGTGGCAAATTCCCAGGACATACCTGCCCGGTACCAGTTTTAACACATCTCTTATCTGTTGTATGGATGGATCAGCATGATGATTGGATTGGAAGGGATTCATAGCCTAAGGCATGATCTTGTCCTGTGACCCCAGTCTGAGTCATTTAACTTATCGACACTTTGTTTCTCCCATCTAAGATTTGCCTGGTGTAGCCTGACCCTTAAATTGTGGACCATCCTTAAGTTTTCACTGTTGAATTACTCGTAGAAGATGCAATTTTGTGACTTAGCCATCCTAAAAAGTAAAAACAAATCCAAAAATCTTCTGTAATGCTTGCCATATTTTTTATTCATTCGTCTGAAAGCACTTAAGTACAAAAGTGTCAGCATCTTCACTACAGAGATGGGAAAGAGAAGAGACAGCAATTTAGTTTCTGAGCCAGAAAAAAGACCCAGGTTTCCTGACCTCCTGGTATCCTTTCCAGTAAATGTCAGAATAACTCAAAACGCAGCAGCCGAACTATAACTACGTAACAAAACAAAAAAAAATCCTCCCTGCAGAAGAATAGAAATCTGTTGTTGCACTCATTAACAGCATTTGAGCTGTATGTGTTTAGTAAGGAGTTTGTTCTCCTTCCCTAGTCAGTAAAAGGGATAAAATGGTTTCCAGTGAGTTTTGAAGGGTTAAGGACTTCAGTGTAATTCCGGTGCTGGAATCATTATAGAAAGGAAGAAATAGTCGCTAGAGAAAGATATGTAACCATTATTTCGTAGGTGTCTCGGCATTTTTCTAACCAGAGCAGCATGTCATGAAAATAAACAGAAGCACGCTTTAATAACCCAGTATGCTTTCACCATTTCTGCTCCCCTGTTAAGTTGGAAACTGCTTGTGCACTGAGTTTGCCTATATGTAATCTAAATTTAGCTTTAGAAAAATAATATTTCTTTAACATTCTCTCTACTTTTCCTACAGTCTCATACCTCAGAAGGAGAGAAGGAAAACGCAAATGTGCTTAATGAAATTATGGTACTTTGCATCCTGTGCTGCTTTTCTGTACACAGTTGAACCTCTTTTCTACACGTTATAATCAGACCAGTGTGATTTCTTTATAATTGATACTGCATTGTCTCTGAATGTATCCAAGTCTTTACAGTTTTTTTTTTTCTTTGAAATGTGCTTTGCTTAATTTACATGGGCAGAAATGTTTGTTTGAAATATTTCTGTGCTTGCTTTGGTTTTTGGAGTGCACATTTTGATTTTGATTTTTTAAACATGTTTTTATCATTTCAGCAGTCATTCCATCCCAAGGACTAGGACAGTGTTGCGTTAAATTAAAAATAAGCAACTAGAGCTGAAGAGGACATGGAGGAGGAAAAAAGGGATATCGCTATGGGACTTGATGCAGTTTAGGAAGAAGATGCTTTGGCTTTGTTTTGCAGTAAAAATTTAGCAGAAAGCTCCTTATTTGTGGAAGAAACGGACTGGTAGAAAGCTGAGCTATCTAATCAAGCTTTTTAATTCTAAACATTTACTCAAATGTTTTAAAATATAATTGTAAATTTAGACTCAGGTGTAAATATTTAAGTTCTCTATTATAAAGAGAGCCTGCTAGTCCATATGATGCATGTGTATAAATTGTGATGGCAATCACTTAGCTGCTGGCCACCATAAAAAGTGAAGACATGGTGAGGCTTTTAAATATTTAATTCACTGTTGTCCATCCAAGTCAGCCTAGAGTCTCCAGTTAGAGACTAAGCTTGGAAAGGTAGTCTTTTATTCTCATAACAAGGTACTCTCGTGTTGATTGGCTCTCCTTTCTTATTTTGTATGGATTTTTTGATGAAGCTGCAATTGTAAGTACACAGACTAATTACTGTCCACCAAAGAGTGCTTTATTTCCAAGGATTTCTTTTTTAAAGAACCTAATTAAAAGCTAATGCTATTTAAGCAGTTAATAGCTTTTAAGTTGCTCAGAATGCAGTGGCTCTTTTAACTGGTAGTATTTGCTTGAATCGGGTATATTTCCTACCAGAGTTTAATATAAAGAAGTACCATCAATGTTTAAAACCACACTGCGGCCTGAATTATTTTACCTACTAGTGCTGTATATAACACTTAAAAGAATAACATACCTGAAAGATGAGAGAATTTTTCTTACATCTTTGCGTATTCGACCATACTTTCTGGTCATTGTCACTAATTCCCTGGTTTAGTCATTTTCTTTCATGCAATAATGGTGGGGGCTGGAGAGAGAGAGAAAGAGACTTAAAATAGGAATATGTATTTATAAAGCCACTGAAATGAGCAGTGGGACTCAGGGGCAGGTGTAATTAGAAATGTTAGTTTGAGGTTACAGTGTTTTTTAAAACATCCACATATATATTTTTTAAAAGAAATGCTAGATATTTAATTATCTATTTAGTGCCATGGTAACTTTTTTTAAAGGGAATCTGTCTAGGGTTTGAAATATCATTTCTTTCTTTTACAATACTATTTTTTTCCAAAACTTGAAGACTTTTTTTATTTTCTTCACCACCTTTGTCCTGTTAGATTTGACAGCTATTTTTTTCCGCTGTATCCTCGTCTGCCAGCTTCACATTTGACACCCACACAACCCTCAGAATAGATCTGCCTGCTGCATAGTCAGGAGTAAAAGAACACACTTGTTTATTGTTTTTTTTGTAAGTGTGTTGTGGGGAGGTTTGAATTATTAGTCAGTGACAGACCTTTGTTTTAATTGAATGAATATGTATTGATTTTGAGAGGGACAGAAGGTTCCTTTTGTATTGTAAGCAGGTGAAATTCAAGTGCCTAGTTTTGAATGAATCTCCCTTTTTTAATTTAAAATAAAAAAGATACCTAATGGCAATTTGAGGGTGTTACCTGCATTCCAACAAACAACTGTATGGCGGCTTGAATAAAATTGGGTGGGAAAGGCTACAGACTGTTAGCCCAGAATACAGTAATTTTTAGTTGCAAGAAATACCTCCCAAGTACTTGACCTTTAAATTTGTTCATTTGAATACAAAGCAAATAAAAGAGCAAAAAAGTTTGAAATGTAGAGAGTAAAATAATGAAGCTTGGAGGAAAAAAAAGGAGGGTGCTGGAGAAAACCCTTTAACTCTCTTTAAATTATCTGGCCTCCCTCCTGTGCTTTGTACAGCACTGTCCCCAGAGAAGTGGCAGTATATCCTATTTTATATTATATTTCAAACTTAATTGGCAATGCGGGGCTGAGGCACACTTACTCCCTGGGAAAATAGAGCCTTACTAACTTTTTGAGGGAAGGCATGGGAAGAAAGAGAATAAGTCCACTAGGGTTTTAAACCAAAGGGGTCTACTAGCAAAGAGAAATGTTTGCTTTTATTTTAGGAATACTTAGTCATTGTCCCCCATTCAGGCGATCGTGGGTGTCTAAACTGTGATTTAGTATGTAAGTGACTTGCAGAAAAAATACATATACATGCTCCTGAATTGAAAGTGACGTCTTTGAGTTATGCCCTGCAATTTTTAAACGAAAGCACTTGTTGCGGGCCTCCTTCCATGAGAGAAGGAAGAGCAGCTCCCCCAAACCTCTCTATCTGACCTGCAGGTAGGCATCAATCACCCAATAGCAGTTCAGTCAAAGAAGAGTCATAGAAAAGTAGGGCTGGGAGGGATCTCAGTAGATCATCCTGTCTAGCCACCTGCTCAAGGCAGGTCATCCCTGTTGAAACTATCCAGTGCAAGTGCTTTTCTTACTTATTCCTAAAACTACACAATTGACTACAATGTATGTTGCCCAAAGACACCCCAACCTGCCAAGTCAAGCAAAGGAACAATGGGAGTCAGTGTCCCACAGCTGCAAGGGCTGTTAAAATGCACTTGAGAGATGAGGAAGAGGACCATGTCCCCTGCTAGAAGGCAAAAATCATCAGTCTGTACCAGTCTGACCATGGTGTAAAATTCCTTCCTGCTCCCAAATGTAATAGATCAGACTATGACCTGGAAGGGCAAGACCCTTCACAGGAACCTTTGGCTTTAAGTCCCAGTTGGAGCATTTAGCACACTCGAGTCAAAATCCCAAGCCTTGACTAGCCAATACCTAGTGTAAACACAGGAAACGCAGCTAAAATGTGATTCTCTGCCATATGCAACTACAGCCACTTGAGTGTTGCTTGTCAGCTAACATATTAGCAAGACGGGCAGTAGGTGCAGCCACAAATGAGAACATGTACTGAAAAGTAAAGGCCTTGCTTCAGTGACCTCACAATTTAAATTTGAGTGACTTTAATAGGTGGATGAAACAAATCAAAAGTGTGAAAACATGGGAGAATGCGATGGGACTAAATTAGAATTTGTAGGATTTGGGAGTGAACTATAAAGTCTTTGGCTTGCCACCTGCCTAGCCATTTCTTTGCTTTTTAGGTATTTTAATCTTTTATGTACACGTTTATGGTCATCGTCATAATGACCATAGTTTTTTTTCTGCTTTGGGGTTAGGGAGTGAAGTAGAAATGGTGTCTCCTTTTTATACTTGTTGTTGGCAAATACTGGATACAGAACAAAAGATCAAGCAAATCACTTGGATTACATCCGAGCCCCAGGATAATGCTTTTTAATAGGTGTAGGTTAGTTACATGTTAGCAAAAAACAAGTTGTATATCTGTTTTACCTGCAAGTAGTCAAGCTTTTTTGTTCTGAAGAATCCCACTAAATAAAATTTCAACAAATTTTATAATTGGATTTTTTTAAACAAAATTGAGCGCTTTCAACATTTTTTTTTTTTTTAAACATCAAAAATGTATTTGACTGAAAAATCGTCAGTCACAAATGCTTGTTGCATACAGTGAAAGTAAATGAAGTTTTGCATTTTTGTTAATATGTATGTTTTAGGTTTCCATCTTTTTCCATCTCTCTACATCTTACTGTTACGGAGAAACATGAGAGTGCCACTGGCGCTTTGCATTTGCACACTCAAACCAGCCTTATTATATAATGACTATGTCATATCCCATTTATTTGTAATATTTAGTTTGTACTTGGTTTGATATTTGGCCTTACATTTGCACCATACATGCCAAAGTTGTCTTAGCATATGACTCTAAAAGATGGGGATGGATAAAGGAGTCTTTTGTTTCCAAAGGGCCATTGACTTGTGAAATAGTGTGCCAAATGAAATGTACATATAGAATGGATGCATCGGAGATTTTAAAAGAAGTATAACTGCTAAGTAGGTTATTCCTCCTATTATGGAGTTGTACTGAATTAGTGTTCTCTTCTTGCTTTTCTTGTTTGTGGGTTTTTAAGGGGTTTTTATTCCCCAAGATTGAGAAATCCAAGAAGAATTATACTAAAAGCATATAGTAAATACTTTGTGTTTATAGACCAAGTTGATTTGTATTACAGTATCAGTGATACATACTGAATTTGCTGTCAGATCTTGACCTGATGCCCTGACTATAATATGGAAGTGCTGCTGTTTTTAAAGTGAGATGAAAAATATAAAGCTCTGATTTGTATGAAGAGATGGACATTCTGAATGGAAGAACGCTTGTCAAGAGTTACGTTCACCAAATTGTTGTACTTCAATTTTATATTAATAGTTTTCAAGACTTCTTTGTTGGTCTTGTGTGTAAACTCATGTACAGAATACCAGGTTTTGAAAGTTACTGACTGATCAATACTGCTCATCCTGATTTTTTTTTT
>NW_017729024.1:87656542-87659815 GCF_001723915.1 Gavialis gangeticus
AATAGTTTTCAAGACTTCTTTGTTGGTCTTGTGTGTAAACTCATGTACAGAATACCAGGTTTTGAAAGTTACTGACTGATCAATACTGCTCATCCTGATTTTTTTTTTTTAATTGTATATTTCTATAATCATATTTTTAATGCTGACTGAGTGACAGAATGGGAGTTTATTTTGCTGAAGGTATTTTTAAGATAAAGCTTCATAATGTCTTGTAAACTTAGATGGTTTGATATGCATTTGTCTCATTTGAAAACCTTGCATATTGTATCTTATTTTATACTAAATCTTGAATAGTGAAAATTGTAAACATAAGTTGTATACAAATTAAAATGATTAACCAAGGCTTTTTTATTTTTTTCCCTCATTTTATTCTCAAGATCTTCAAAAATCAGAAAGTGTCATAAAGCTTAAGTGTGCATGTAATTCCTAACAACTTATCGGTGAAGATACTATTACTTAAAGTGAGAGCAGAGCACTGAGACTTAGATCAGGATTGTATTTCAACTCTGATACCAACTTCATTTAAGATAATCATTTAACTTTTTCCCCCACCTGCAGAATGCATTTAGTGCCCATCTCTATAAAGTGCATTAAAATAGGCAGGTAAAAGATTGTCTAGCTATACTTGACACGTTTGCCAGAATTGAATTAATTTTTTGAAATAATTGACATTTTTTAAACTTTTGGAAATCATTGTGATCAAATTAAACAATTTGAACACTTTTCTTCTTAAATATTCCTTTAAAATGTTGCATATAAAATCAACATCAGCTTAATTAGATCAGAATGTGATTGACCTTTAAAGTCAACCTTTGCCACTAACTGCCTCCCTCTTTGGGAAATGTCTGTGATTTTAAACTTTTAATTCCTAAGCCTCTCTCTCACCTGCTTTCTGATAAGTGTAATTATGTCTGTATTTATGAGAGAAAACATTAACATCATCCTAGTGTCTGTCAACAAAGTGTACCTCTCTAACATTCTACTCTTCATCCACTTCAAAACTGATTACATGTACTTGTCTTCTATTCAGTTCATATGATTATTTTCCCAGCATGGTATATCAGAGTGTAGCTGAATCCTAAGGACAATGTTATTTCAGTGACAAGAACCATTTCTAACACTAAATCTTTGGGCACATGTATTTAACATGTACAAAGAACATGGTATGTGATCTGGATCTTAAAGGAAAATGCAAGAAAATAGATTGACTGGAATTGTAAGACAACTACTTAAAACAAGTTGGATAGATTATGATTTATATGGGGTCATTTCCAGATCTGATGATTTTGTTTAGGCTAGTTTTTAGTTTTTCATGCTAGAGTGGTTCCATGTGGCTATTTGTAGCGGTGCCACTAAGCAAGGGTGCCAGAGACACAGCCCAAGACCCACATCTAATCAGTCCAGCCTACTGGAAATAGGGGACATAGCCAGGGATGAGTGTGGCCTGCCATGGAATCTGGGACCCCTTGGCCCTGGCCTTTAGCAGCAGGCACATAAGCAGTGGCCTGGCCTGCGGTTGCTTGCCCCACTGCTGTTGCAGTGGCCACAGCTGCTTCTAGTCACCATTGCTGCTGCAGTGGCTGTGGAGGTTGTTCTATACAAGATCCAGCCCAGGGTGCCAGGTGCATTTGACACCCCTGCATTTAAAAAAAAAAAAAACCATTTTTCAAACCCCTTTTTTGCAAGGGAACTTGAAAACTAACCAAAACCCCCTTTGCCATTTTTTTTTTTTTGTTTTTTTTTTTAAATGGGGGGGGTTCAAATGCCCCTGGCACCCCGGCGTGGTTTTTTTTTAAAAAAACCCCGCCAGGGGGGCCGGGGGATTTTAACCCCCCGCATTTAAAAAAAAAAAAAAAAAAAAAAAAATGGCAAAGGTGGTCTTGGTTAGCTTTCAAGTTCACTTGCAAAAAAGGGGTTTGATAAATGGTATTTTTTATTCTAACAGAGGAGTAGTTTGTCTGCAGCAGGAAGATTGGCTTATCAGCCTAGTATGTGGCAGTATCATATGGGGGAGCCTCTTAGATCACCTATAAGGTTAATTTCCAGCATCCCTTCCCCTGAACAAACTAGCACCAAGTAGGGTCACAGGATACTGACTAAATGAACTGCTTCTGGCAGAGGATGAAAACATGCCAGCAGTTGACTTGGGGCCTCCTAGTAGGTTTACAGCATGTTATTTAATGCCCTGTCTCCATCATTTGTCTAAGGATCCACCAACTGGGATATAAATGGAAAGAAAACAAAGTATTTTCTTAAGAAGTAATAGAAGCCTCCCCCACCACCCAACCTTGGCATTATTAAATGTTTAAGACCCCCCCAACCTTGGCAATTTTAGATGTTCAGCCTTGAAGCCAACTTTGGCTTTGCAGTGTTTCATTATGACAGGATTCTAATTGGTGAAAAAGCTTCAGCAACTGCAGTACGTTTCCCCTGAGGATAACTTCTTCACATTTATAGAAGTCAGGAACTCTTTTCCCTGGGGTATTCCTCCTGAGTGGAAACATTTCCTTCAAAATACTTTCTACTCATGCTTGAAGAAAAGAATAACATGAGCAAGACTAGGTGAAAGGTTTTATCATCCCATTTCTCCCCCCCCCCAGTTTCCAAAATTGGGACTTTTGAATCCCAAAGCATTTACCCTGGACAGAAAAAGCCCAAGTCCTCAGCAAAACTATGCTTATTTCAAGTCTTTTTAAAATGATTATGGCTTGAAGAAAGTCCCTTGAATCTTAATTAATTCCATACTCACAGCATGTAGCATACATCCTGCATGCCTTGAATACAAAAAGGGGTCTTACTTTAATTAAGTTGATCACATCTAATCCTGTTCATTGAAAGATGCATCTTTTCTGGCAATGGATAGTGCAGAAAAATTACTCTTTATAAAAAGTAACATTGAACCTTCTGGCCAGATTAGCTGGGGTCATAACTGCTTAGTTACTTACAGTACCTGCTGTGCGTCTTCTACCCAGTTGGTCTGCTAGCTTGCTGACTGTATGAACTTTAGACATGGTGAAGTGCAGATACTTCCAAAAAGGAAAGGAAAGGCAGGAATTAGGAAACCAAAATATAATTATCTAAAGAACAGAACAGATTCCAACTAAATGAAAAGCACTATGGAATCCTCTGGTGATGGGTCACATTTTGTTACCTGGAAAGTCAGGGAGGATTTACAACCCCAGCCACAGAATGGTGAGATTCAGAAAAGTGCATTCTGCACCTGGACTTGGGCATTTGCTCAATGTCCCCCCCCCCCCAAAAAAAAAAAAAAAC
>NW_017729024.1:87659957-87663655 GCF_001723915.1 Gavialis gangeticus
CCACAACCCAAAAAAAAAAAAAAACTACACCCTCACCTCCAAGGACAGTGAGACCCAAAAAAACATGGCTCACCAGTAAGTGTCAAAACTGAAAAACTGGAAACAAGATGAGAATGAAAACAGCTGCTGCATGTCACAAGAGTTTCAGGTTTGACTTCAAAATGTAGGGGCCAGTTTTTTCATAAGGGGCATTTATGTACTCAGCCTTAGCCCATGCTCCCAGTTTCTGCCAGTAACAGGAAAGATAAAACCCAGCTGAGGTGAATATTTTTTAGTACTTTTTTAATTAAACAAAACCTGCCATTCCAGAAATAGAAGCCCTGGATGGCTGGTATCTGTAGTTACTGGCAAAGTGTAAATTATTGAGCACAAATTGGGAAAATAAAGCTTTGCTGATATAGCTTCTGAAGCAAGTTAGGTCTTAAAAAGGGCATAAGGCACAGTATTATGCAAGTGCTAGTCAACACATGAGGATTATTATCACAATGGGTGGGTCTTCAATTTGCAGATTTTGGCAAAAGGGAGATTGAAATCGGTTTACCAGCCAATTTCTTTACTAGTGCTTAGGCTGGATAACTCATCTCAGGAAAAGAAAAAAAAGCCCTAAAAACAGTTGCTAGAAGGAAAGGCAAAGGTCAATGTAGGAGGCAAGAGCTGTCCCCAAGTGTTCATAAAGAGGCCTATTACTAGCTTGGTTGCTTTCAGCAATGATAAACAGGCAGAATCTTATTTCAGGTGTCTAGGAGCAAGCTCACATTATAAAGCAAGGTTTTAGCTTCTGTCTCCTAACTAGGTTCCTACTATGCATATAGTCCACCTGCTTAGTTACCCTGAAAATGAGAACACTGTGACCTCTTCTATCCCAAGTTAGAACATAATACTGCCATCTCCTATTAAAACAGCTTCCACTACTGTAGCAATTAAAGTCTGTTGACAGATTTAGGATGACTTCATTTCAACACCTACTGCAAGGGGTGGGGGGGACCCCCCCCCCTTGAGAGACTGGCTATCCCCTCCTTCCCTTCTGGTGAGAAGACAGGCAGAGCTGCTGCCTACCCCGAGAGAGAGTTTCACTCCCAAGAATATGTACCACCCAGTGTTTCCTTTCCTGTGCTGTAAGGGCAGAAGCTACTCAGGTCTGCAGCAGCACTGCTAAAAAAGCAAATATTACTTAAAAACCCACAGGCAGATAGAATTTCTGACAGAAGATCTCAAAATCCTGTTTTCACTCTTACAAGAGGTAGCCCCTGTCCAGAAGGGCACTTAAAAAGACAAATGTGTTCTTAAAGGGGGGGGGGGGTTAAAAAAAAAAAAAAAAAGCCTTCCTCCCAGGAGCCTGTTCAGAACAGTTCTTTTCCCTTATCCTGTATCTAAGCTTCACTCACAAAAATCACTCTTGGAGAAACAGCATTCAAGCCATTCATTCTAGTCACGTACTTGACCTACCTTGAATCACAGGAGTTGCTCTTGCAACCTTTAGGCTGGTTCTGAGGAAAACAGATAGTGCTCCTTTAGAAAGAGCCAGGGTCACCTAGTGTCCACCCAACTCCAACAGCTCTGCTGAAATCTCCAAGCCTAACCATCAAAAGCCCTGTCTTGTCTCAGCCCCTCCACTCAACTTCCAAGATAAAGGCAGGACACTTGGTACCAAGACCGTTTCATTTACCTTAAAGGGGGGCAACTGCAGAAGTAGGAAGTTGCATCAAGCAACCATTTTAGAGCAAAAGGGAGAAAACAGGACACTTCTCTTCAATTACTCTAAAAAGGTTCAGCTGAGGCCAAGTTATTTTGTGCAACTAAGGAAGAGCCTATGCTTTGCCTCAAAAGTCAGTTTTAAGTTAAATAACTTCTCCTGTCACTTTGGCTTAGTACAGACAGTCAAAAAGCCCAAGGCTGAATCAATTCAGTCTTTGCAGGTTAGATGTAGAGATTGAACCAATTTGTAAGCAAACATTCACTTTTAATTCAGGAAAAGCAGGCACATATTTTCAGTGGCTCAAGAAAGAAGCCAGGCAGGTACTACAGCACACCTCCCAGCCTATCAGCTCCAAGGCTTCTCTCTCACTTCCCTGCTCAAATGGAGGGGGCATGTCCAAGCCCCAGCCCAGAGCTAGCTGGATGGGGGAAGCAGGGGGAAAGAGTCTGCCAGGCTGAGAAGGGGTGGGTGGGGAAAAAGGTAGCAGCATTGAATTCATAAAAGCTTGAACAAAAATAGTCCTCTCTGAAGCAAGCGTGTATTGAACAGAAGGGAACAACCCTATGGAGTCTTGCTGGCTGTGATCATGGATTACAAATCCCAGAGGCACCTCGAAGCAGGAAGAGAAAATGATGAGCAACCCTGCAGAGTCCTGTTGGTGTGGGTCTGGACTGCAAATCCCAGAGACCTCGGGCCAGTAGGAAGTAGTGAACACACAGCCTATGGTTTAACTTGAACCAGGAAGGAGTCTGGGACAGAAGTTTCATAAACTAGTTTGACCTAAAATCAGTTAAGTTTGATACTACATTCAACCAGATTCATCTTAAACCAGTTTTGGCCACTTTGAAACTGGTTTGTGTGACTGAGTTTCTGTTGTGTTCTGTTACAGGTTTAAACCAGTTTCTGCCAACTTAAACTGGTTTACATACAACTTTTGTCACTAGCTTTGAGACTATGGAAAAAAAAAAAAAAAAAACTGTTGTGGGTGAGACATTAAAGTTTAGCTGAAGCCATAGCAAATACAGTTTTCCAGATCAGTCAAGCAGCAGAACTCATGATTCACTGTAGAGATCTATGAAAAGAATCTACATCCAAACCAATGAGCAGTTTTCTTTATTTGCCAACTTCTGAAAATTGCTGTGTATTAACTGCTTAAAATATGCAAAGGTACATTTCACTCAATGAAGTAAGGAAAGCAGCTTTCAAGTCCCTATAGAGGGTTTGCTATAGAGTCCCAATAGTAGACCATGTTGTACAGCTTACATTTCACTGTGCTTTCAAGAAAAAAAAACCCCTCAATATAATCTCTATATACACATTTTAAACACTGTACTGTTGAACTTTTATTTGAAATCCCTTGAGTATAATACCATAAAACCTTCACACAGTTATCTCAAAGAGAGGCAGATGCTGGAATCAGTAGCAGGATCCCTGTCATTTAGTGTCACAAGGTCATTGTTCTCAATAGCATGGGAGTGTAATAGTTTCACACAAGGTGGGGGAGGAGGGAAGAGGGGGGGAAATTTCCTGTAGACTCAGACAATCCTTTCCCACAGCAATGTAAAACTGGTCTCTTCACAGCTACGCCAAAACTGATCAAGACAGTTCTTTCAAGCTAAAGCAGGAAAATCCTCAGGATCATCAGGATTTGGAGCAGCAATTTGTGTCTACAAAAAGAAGAAAAGGAAGATTAGGGGGGACGGGGAGAACCAAAAAAGGTACATTGCAGATCTCTGCTTTTTGGCTCAGGCCTAGTTTTCATTCACAAGATACCAAGCACAAAAGATGGAAGAACTAAGAAAAGAACACTCTTGAGTCTTAAGTATTTTAAAGCAGGGATACCTCCTCAATGCAAAGTAATAAGAAATATGATATTTAGTGCTTAAATTATTTCCATTTTGATAGTCTACCAATGATGATATTCCTTTTATGTAAGTGGCAAACATGCCTCCTACATCTAAGCACGCACCTGACTCCATAAATTAAGTAAACTCAGTTTGGC
>NW_017729024.1:87668655-87692935 GCF_001723915.1 Gavialis gangeticus
GGGGGGGGGGGGGGGTGTTTGTTTTGTTTTTAAGAACAAGGGCTTTGATAAAATTGCAGTTATTCCATCCTGCATCCTCTCTTCTCAGCAGAGTGACCATAACTTTGACCCTCTGAATATTAACTTTACTAGTATTTCTCCCCGAAGATGAAATATCAGGTTATACTGCAACCACACTATGGATCAAGAATCACAAACAAAAATCACCGAACTCACAAGCAGAGATCTTAGTTTTCCATGCGGGAAAAAAAAAAAAAAAAGCCGAAAAAATCTGTTTAAAATACACGAAAGTCCACATGTTCCCATGACCTACCAGAAGTCTGGCAGTATCCTGCAGTGAGCAACGCAATTTCTACTCTCTTATTTATGCCTGCTGCTGATTGGCCAAGAGGCAAAAACCGCAGCAAAAATAAGAAAGCGCAAAAATGGCACTGCTTGCTGCGGGGCACCGCCTCACTTTCAGCATGTTGCAGGAAAACACAGATTCCATGGTGAAAACTAGGATCCCTGCTCATGAATACTTTAGAGAAAAAAAGCCACCCAGTATAAAGAAAAATGTATAGCCACAAAATAAAAGTACCACCACTTCTGGTCTAGGGCCTGGATCCTCAACTCTTCTGCCACGGCCACGGCCTCCTCGCGCTCCTCTAGACCCACGCCCAGGACGAGGAAGATTCCCAAAGTTAATATCCAGCTGAGAAGTTATGTCATTAGCTGCTCTCCGGAAAATGTGGGAGTCGTCCTCAGAATCCTCCTTTTGCATCTATAACAAATATATCCGATTAGCTTTCCTACCTACAGCCTTACAAGAGGTGCTTTGCCACACACCAAACAGCACACTAAGCATTCAGACTTCTTTACTACAAATAATTCAGTGTGGGATGAGGGGCAGAAGAAACAACTACAACTTGTCTCACCTCTACAGCTGTTTGGAATTATGAACACAAATTTCCCATGCTACTGTTATGCTATTAAAAGGGTGGACGAGGGCTTTATGGTCACCCCACGCTGAGCAAATGCACAGTGGCAAGATCCAGGCAGTTTTCAAATGCGATCAAAACATTTAGCATAGAGGATTATTTACAAGATACCTTCTAAATAAGCGCTGGAAAGGTTATATGAAAGAAATAGTTAACAGCTAAGCTTCCATGTTTTTATTGGACCATTTTTGTGCTGACCTTGCAATACAGCTATTGTGACAATTATAACATTCCTTCGATATTTTCCATTACTACTTTTACACCATATTAGTAGTACACAGGTATACAATTCAAATACAGGGACTCATGACCTGCACTTGAAGTCCAATACATTGCCCATCCTATGCAATACCTGTACCAAACAAGGCAAGCCGCTACAGCTAAGCTGTGATTTTCACTGGTGTCCCTCAACACTGTCAGCTAAAAGTCTATTTAGGAATTATACAAACAAAACAAGACCTACACTCAAGTTTATTTTAGATCTAATTTAAGGCACATTCTCCAGAACATGAAAATTAATTTCTTGCTTAATTTCTTCAGTTTTTAGATTCCCTTGCCCTCCAAAAACCACACAGTTTTTTTTTTTTTTGTTTTTTTTTAAAGCAAGCCACACAAGTACACCCTGTACATGAAGCTCATGGCAGCCCAACAATAACCAGAATATGCCAGCATCCTAATTATAAATTCAAATAAATTCATACTGCAATAGGTCATAGGTATCCTAATTAAGGACTGTAGCTCTCCCATCATGCTAGGCATTTAACACATACAACTACTTCACTGACCACAAAGCTCTCCTCTAAGCAGTCTAGGTAAAGTCCTGGACCTAATGACATCACTAGAGCTACAATTTCACCATATTAAACTTTAGTTATAACTACTATAATGGCACCAAGTAGAAGAAGAGTTCAGAAAAAGTAAAATAGTATAAAATAAGCTCTTCAGGGTTACTTGCAAGAGGCAGGACCATAACATCCAGAAAACCTTCAGGCTTTGTTAAGTTTTCCAGCAATAGTTGCAATGCAACAATGACCTGATATAAGACACTTATAGCACCTGCACTAACACTGAAGCTAGGAAATGGAATCTCTAGAACACACATGCAATGTGCATTAGTACAATGACAAGTAAACTAAATGGGTATTTGAAAATGTGACTCAAAGTTAAAACGTAAGAGATGCATAGTGAACCGTGAGTTCTCTAGTGTCTAGTATGGAGCTCTCACAACTACATACAAGTGACAGCAGCAAGGAGACGGACTTCCAATTTTGTTTTTAAGAATAAATCATGAAATGGAACTGAAACTTAGTTTAGATACACATTTATGTGATGCTAGGTGTTCATGTATACAATGCAAAAGTGATGCTTGAAGACAGGTGGGGAAAGTAAATCAGCGATGGAATCCAAGGCAGGATTTTCTGACATTCGTGACTATAGCAGGTAGAAGTTTGAGTGCCGATTTCCAAACTGTTCAGGTTCATCTTGTTCGCTACTTTTAATACAAAGCCAGCTTCCTAATCCTGGACCAAAGTAAGTTTAGAGAATTCCTAAGGCAATGCTTACATCATCACTATATTTTGACTTGTGAATCACCACTGCTTTGGAAGGAACAGTGGATTCTGGCTTCCGGATGTTGAATTCAGGCTTTGGTCGATTCTGTTGCTGAAGATTTTTCCACTCATCTAACGTCATTTCTTGAACTACTTCTTCCACTGGCTCCCCTTCAGCAACTCTAAAGGTTTATAGTTGTAAAGTAAAAACCATTAGCTTGTAACATGCCAGGTAGAACCAAAAGAAAATAAAAGAAAAAAACCGAACAAACTTTCCCTCCCACTAATCTCTAAAATAAAAGGTATTTGGACCAATATTTCTTCTCAGATGATTCTCTGAGAGAGAGTATTTCCCAGGAACGTTTCATGATATTTGATCCAAGCCTCTTAACTACTTACTACCCACTAATTTCCCTTGTTGTGGTAAGGCTCCAACATGTCTGTATAACCAAAAAGGGTGAAGGACTGAATTCCTGATGACAAGCAGTCTGGCTTTTAACCTGGTGTATCAATCACCCTCAAGTTTTGCTAGTAAACCTACTCCTAGCAAAAAGATCAGGTTTTGTTGAGTTATTCAGGACTAACAGGTTAAACAAAAGCACAATTTCAGGGGTTCTCTCACTTCAAGAGATCCCACAATGTGATTTTTTAAGCAATTACTATTTGCTTCAATGGCCTTCTATTTGAGAATTCCATAACATTGTACTTTATTCCCCTCACCGTCTCTTATGCACATCAGATAAATAAGGATAAAGAGAAATCTTGATTGCACAGTTGGTAACAAACCATCTGGATCTAACACTGGAGCCATCTTTTTCCTCGTCATGGCAGAAATGGATTAATTCAAATTGGCCAAGGGTCAATCAGGTTAAAAACTAATACTAGTTCTGTCCAGGGGAACTTCTAGAACATGGCAGACAGTCTGCCTTGTGCGAATTTACCATTTTTCTGACTGGTCAATAGATGTTTCTGTATCTTATCATTCAAGGATCCCCAACACTGAGGCTGCTGGAAACCAAAAAAGATCTTCTCCATAAGAAGCTGACACAGACTACCTATCATCCTTTTATGCAAACCAAGACAATCCTGTCTGGCACAGATAATACTACAATATGCTCCATGCGATTTCCTTTCCGGCCTACTTCAAAGCTATGGTTGCTGCAGAAAGCTATTGCCTGTTTTACAGTATTAGCTGCAGAGAACGCTTAATATATTTAGTTTCTTTACGAGCCTATTTTCTTCTGGCTGTAGATCACAGTCTTGATTTTGATCTATAAAGTCTCTCTTGATTCAAATCATGGCTGCTTGAAGCTCTTTCATTACACACCATTGCAATTATTGAAAACTCAGTGTTGATTAAACTGTTTATCTTAAAAAGTTATGTTAGGCCATGTATGGAAAAGGCCTTTGCCTCCCAGCCCTGTTTACCTTGTTGGGAAAGCTCAAGCTCAAGGTTTTTTAATCACCATACACAGTACAGACAGAAGAGAGAGACCGATTCCCTGCTTCCATGTCAAAAGGAATGGGGGGAGGGTCAAACCTGATAGTTGCACGTCAAGTACATTTTTACATGATACGAGTGCACCTAGTAAATATTTGCAGGACACATTCTGTAATCAAGTAATAAGATACAGAAAAAGTAATTTAAAATTTCAGCTTCTGGATGATAAGGGTTTTGTTTGTTTTTTTAAAATCAAGTCTGTTAAAACAAGTTGCATGGACTTGATATTCCTTCATTGGGAACTGCGCTTGCCTACCTTTGATTTGAACTTTCTATATATACCAGGTTACAAGCAAGGTCAGTACAAGACCGAAAATTGTTTAAGAGCATCCAACAGTGACCCTTGAAGAGTGAAAAGCAGTTTTGAAAGAAGGAAAAATTTGCTAATCCATTTATTTGCCAAGCTGAAGTGAGGAGTAGTGGAAATTAAGAAAGTATAGTGGAGAATCAAGCCAAAAGATCATGTCCCATAAATAAGGACATAATTTATTTCTTCTTGCACCCTCCTTTTCCTCTCAAGAATTACAGATATTGGTAGAAGAGAAAGATTCTGCTACTTAAGAACACGTGATCATTTTTGAATACTAGAGAGCTCAAAAAGTAAGAGGAAGCTACAACATTCAATAGGCAGAGATCTGAATCAAAGCCAGCCTCATGTCAGTTGCCAAGGAAGCATATTGGTATATACATTCTAGAGACATCAGACAGGTGTCATAACCAAGGATCCAGGTTCTCCGTTTCCCATGGTAAAACAAAATAAAAATGCAGATTTCCCCCCTTCCTGGAGTAAAATGCAGATTTGTCGTTTTAACAGAGAAACCCACAGATTTTGCAGTTTTGCCATGAGCCCTCTGCAAGCTGGCAGAGTTGCAGCTTGCAGGGGGCTGGAAGGGAGCAGGAAGAGGGCAGTCAGGCAGGATGCACCACGTGCATCTACATGCACATGGCCCCAGGCAGCCTGGAGATCAGCTCCCACAAGTAAGTGCAGGGGTGAGGCCCCCACAGAGAGGGAGGGAGGGAGCTGGGCAGGGCTGGAATAAGTGCACTACATGGGGCTTGGGGCCAGGCCACAGCGCATAGCTGCAGGGCCCCAACGAGGAGCAGGACAGGGCCTTGGGTGGCTCCCCGCTGCTGCGTGCACTCCTGGGGAAGAGGGGGGTCCTGTGCCCCCCCAGACAAGAGTGTAGAGTGGGGGTGCACTGCAAGCTTGGGCTTCCCTCCCTGCTGCCCTCCCTGGGGGCCTCCGCAGCCCAGCAGGTGCGACCTGGTGCTGCAGGGCAGAGTGCAGCCACACAAGAAAGCTGCTTGCAGCTCTGAGCTCCACAATGCCCTTGTGACATGTCCCTGGCACGTGCAAGGGCAACAAAGGCAGCAGTGCGGGGTTGTACCCATCACTGCAGCCCCACACACAGGGGATGCGTCACCAGAGCAGCGCAGAGCTTGCAGCTGCAAACAGCTTTCCTGCACAGTGGCACTCCGCCCTGCAGCACCTGGTCACACCCAAGCTGCGGAGGCCCCAGGGGAGGACAACAGGGTGGGAGCCCGCAATGTGCACCCACTCCCCCCCGTACACAGATCTCAGGAACACAGTTTCCCCCTGCCTTCCAGGAGTGCACGCTGTGGCGCAGAGCTGGCACCACCCTACCTGAGCCTATGGCAGGCAGCGAAGGGGGAGAGGGGAGCCAGGCTCTGCTCCGCTGCAGCAGTCTCTGCCTTCTTTCAGAGGCACCAGGCTGCAGACCCAGGTCCCTGGCCCCACAGCCCTAGCAACTGGAGGCCCCTCCAGCAGGGCTGGGAGGGCAGGGGAGCAAGTGGCACTAGCAGGTCTTGGGGGCTAGGAATGAAGTGAGGAGCACCAGCAGGGCTGGGAGGGGCTTTTAATCACATATTTTGTGATTTTTTTTAAGATCAATGGAAACCAGGATCCCTGCCCATAATAAGTCAGATGATTTAGGTCAGGGTTCCCAACCCCTGGACCCTGGCAAACTGCGGACTGGCAGCCAACCCTCTTTTACAGAGTATAGAAAAGGGTTAGCTGTCTGCCCACAGTATGCCGGTCACTGCTGGTCTGCAGTTTACCAGTCCGCGGTCACTTCTGATCCTTGGTTTGCTGGTCCGCAGCATAAGAAGGTTGGGAGCCCCTGGTCTAGGTCAGTGGTGGGCAACCTACAGGCGACGAAGCCACTGGATCAAACCTGTGGAGATGCGATTTCAGTGATGGACACTTCCCCACCATCCTGTGGTAGGGAAAAGCATCTAGATCATAGTGCCCCACTTCCTCTCCCGCACCTCTGACCCTAATGGGTCTTTCTAGCCTGAAGCTTGTAAAAAAAAACACCACCAAAAACAAAAACAAATGCTGACCACTAACTTAGAAGTACCAGCTCTCTAGCAATTAAGTAGTAAATCCAGATGAAACTCTCCAAGACCAGCAACTCCTATTATCAAGACATGGGAAAGAGGAACATACATTTAGCATTTTAGATGGACTTCTAGTGCACATCAACTGGGCACACACAAAGCTACCTATTCAATATACTGTATTTATTCAAATAAAAGTGATGCTTTCCTCCCACCCCAGTTAACATGGAGGGGGAAAAAATCTTGCTTTAGATACAAGTAGTGGCATACATCAGGTAGCAGTTCAGCTCCACTTTTGGCCCCAAGCTCTGAGCTGAAGCCAGAGCTAAGTTGTTACCTGCCCCAGGCTGGGATGAATCATTTGGCAGGGGAGGGACTTTGCAGCCAGGAGACTGTGGTGGGCAGAGGAAACAGAAGAGAGATGAAGAGGGGGAGATCCACATATGCAGCTTGGAGAGACCACACAACCTGCCCCTCCACCTCTCCCCAGCTATCCCCTTCCCCCCTTATCTTCTGCTCTAGCTCAGGTTCCTCCAGCCCCAAACAGGCTGGCCACTTCTCCCTGACCAAGCTGGGCTAGGGCTGGGGTCACTGCTGCTGACCACTCAGGACCAGGAGCAGAGTTTCTGCAGAAGGAGAAAGCAAGGCCAGGGATGGAGGGGGACAGATAACAAGGGGCAAAGGTCTGCCTCCTTGCCTACCACACCACAGCAGTGTGGAGAATGGGGTGGAGGGGATAGCAAATTTACAAAAAGGTAGCCCCCTAACAAACACATTCTTTACATGGAAAATTATAACAAATGTATAAAGTTTTTCCATGTATAGAATCCAATTATGGGGAGGTTGTCTTGAATTCAAAAGGGATTTGGGTAAGTATATAGTATACTAAGCCATCTTCCCATCCTTCACCATTATTGGTTTGCTCTATCCACTTGTTGCATGTTGTCATTACCCACATTTATAAGTTCCTTTGCTAACAGGCAGTGAAATAAGAGATACTGCACAGTGTTCAAGTCCCCGATTAGAGCCTGTCAACACAACCAATTAAACAAAGTTGCAACTCAATTATGGTTTTTCTGGATATATTTAAGTTTCTAAAAATGGCTCCTATTACTCTATTTCAAATGTGTTCATAGTTCTCTGGGGCTTTGTGTAGTTAAGGTTTTTTACCTTAATACAAAGTAAAAAGGTTATTTAGAACATCTTCCTCTTTCTTTCTAATTTTGAGCAGCCTTTTCAGAATGAAACATACAAAATGTGGAGCTGGGAAAGGAACTACATCCAGTATGGCTGCATTAGTAATTTGCTAGTGACAAACAAGCCAGGGAGATGCCTTAAAAGACTGCTAAGACTTAAAAAACAATCTTCTACTAGCAGGAGATATTTATCTTCCATTGCAGAGATTCAATTTGTACTAGGCAGCTAGTTGATGAGTCCAATTCAAAGAGTCCCAGCAACAGTACATTCAAGGGCCAAAGTATAATGCTAAAAGAAAATAGCCAGATGCTGAAGAAAAAAAAAAAAAGAAGGTTAATCAAGATGCCAAGAAACAAACTTTAAACCAGCTTTAGATCTGAGACATTCCCCACTACTAATTTAGCAGAAGAATGAGAAATTGTTAAAAAAAAAAGTATCCTACAAGACTCGGTCAATTCTATTGATTAACTTTGTATAATGATTAAAGGGTAGTCAAATGGATCAGTGAGCCAACATGTGTGAACTGAAGTTTTCCTAAAGAATGGCCAGGAGCACATATACTGGCACAATACTTAATTGAAAACTGATTAGATGCCAGAAAACAGCTGGAGGGCACACCCAATACCAGGTATAAATACTAATAAAGTAGCAAGGGTAGCAACAAACAGGGAGAGGAACTTATAAATAATTAAATCATCTGCATGCCAGAAAGCATCAGTCCATAAATGAATTATGAAGATTCCTAACAGAAATATTTCCAAATTATAAAAGCAGGATTACAAAATGACCAATATTTATTCATATTTTAACCTACCTGTAGCACAAAACATAATATACACATTAATAAAATGAACAAAATTATGAGGCTTAAGAAAACAGTAGAGATAAATTACTAAACAGACCAAACAATTTTGAGGTATAGGCAAAACAGAACTAGGATAAGTTACACTAAATACCAGATTAACTGGTTTCCTGGCAACACTTTGCAAATGGAAGTTTAACAGCAACACTGACAAGGTTTTAGGGATGACAACAGACAAGTTTACACAGCTCGCAGAGAAATGCTGTTAAGATTTCCCAGGTTATCAAATTCAAGCCCAGGAAAGTAAATGGTGTATCTACAGAAAAATTAGAACTACCTTGTTTTAAAGGACTGGTGATTATACATTGAGGCAGCGAGGAAGTGACTAAAATGGATCTTCCAGGCAATGTGTGAAAACAAGCAGTCATGAAAAAAAGTGGCTGGAATTGCAAAAATAGCTGTGTTCAAGAGTCAAAAGAGCCTTGACACAACCTTTCCCCAACCCATTTAACAAAGCAAAAACAGAACTGGGTCAGCTGTGCTACCTCACCTGCCATAAAACAGCAACTCGAGAGAGCAGGCAGACACACACACACAAACATCCCAAAAACTAGATCATTAAGGAACCCAGAACAGGTAATTGTTGTTTAGAATGCTCTGAAACAGCAAAAGTTATCAATTAAAAAACCCAGTTCCAGTCAGACTTTGGGCAAGAGGTATTATATATTGGGAATAGCATTTATTGATTTGATTTCCCACACCTAGACTCTGTAGGTGTCACATCACTATGTTGTCATTTTTCAACCCTTAGGCAGCTGCAGCAAAGCTCCAGGTCTGACGGTGGAAATAATTTTTTAAAATCTGAGATACTATATAAAAGTCATTCACAAAACCTGTACATACACTGTGCATTTTTGCACATATCTGTGAACTCCTCCCAACATCTGAACTTTTGTTTAGAAGGAAAAGTTTCTAGTCATCCTGCCTGCAAAATAATCTCATCTGCACTATAGCCAAATAGTCTCAAATGGCACCAAAGCGATAAGCTTGTGGATTTAATAATTCTTTATAGTCAAGAAGCAACTAGCAGACTCAGGCAAAAGCCTCTGCCTCCTACTGTTGGATATACTTTTCATGTTTATGTTCTACAGAAACTGATGTCAGAACACAAATTACGAAGAGCCACAACAGCTGGATTTGATTTCTGCTTCTACAGCATGGAAACTGACACAGATCTCTGAAATGACTTGTGCCACTAGACAAGTCCGAAGGCACTGAATTGCTATTTTGTTAGATTATACTGGTATGGTGCCCGCTCATTGTAAGAGTTGTTTTATTGCCTATATACCCCACATTAAGTTTCTGGAAATTCAATCACCTTAATTTAAACTTAAAGAAAAACCTTCCCTCAGCCCCTCCTGCACCATTACTTTAAGTCAGTTTAATCTATACATGCTATTGGTTTAAAAAGTCAGAAAATGTTATACTTGAAGTTGTAGGTGAACGTCTTTGTAAAGAACATGCATGTGTGCAAGTGATGTGAAGCAACAGACAACTTAAACAACTATAACTCCAAGTTCTAAAATTATATATTTAAAATTTTAATTCTTGGAGTTTTAGTTATCCAAGTACCGTATTTATAACTAGATAACTATATCTGCACCTCAAAGTCAGCCAAAGGAGAAAGTTAATTGTTAGAAAACTTCTTCCTAAACTCAAAAGGTAAGAGCTGGCTGGATCCCTACTTTCCTATCACAAGTCCTGAACTACAGGTTATTTGCTACAGTGTTTAAGTTTGAAATATTTTAAAACAAAAAGCCTAGGCAAAATCCGGGGCAAATCACAGGTTTCTGAAGCAAGACTTCTCAGTTCTCACATCCTGACACCAAACAGGAGCAGGGGACAGACTCCATTTACCTTCGTTTTAAGAAATATATTTAAGCAGTAGAGATTTTTTGTTGGTTTTAAACGAGGTGCAAGAGGAAGGCTAACTATGAACTTACAGGTAGCTCAAGGGAAACATTTCCTTTATACATCTCCTTAAATAACACCCAACTGATATGAGGGAATTGCCTGATTTACCCACCGTGTAAAGTAAAGTGAAGCCACAGAGTAAAGTGACTGTGCTGCACTAGATCTTAAATTAAAACAGCAACATGTAGCATGCTGTTTACAGTCCTCACAAAATTAAAAAAAGTTTAGGGAACACTATTTAGTTAAAAATGGAAGTTTACAAGAGGCTATAGAAATTTTGATTTTTATATACACATACATACACACACACAGACCGATACTGCCACTACTTTGGAAGTTGTTTCTCCAATATTTGTATGGAAGATGACACCTAAAGGCCCCAGTTGAGATAAGGACCCCATTTTGCAGGCAATAAGAGAAAGTGGGCAATTTCTGGTGTGTTTATACAGCATCAAAATCCTGGCAAGCCTGTAAAGACATGCCCTTAGGTCATCTCCTTACAAGCTAATATTATAACCAATGCACAGTTTTGTTTGAACAACTTATTTCTAAAATGCAAATCAGACTATACTTGTTCACAGATTCTCCTTCAGGTGCTCCTTGTTGTTCCACTGTTTCCACAGTCTCTTCCATGGGGGCAGTCTGTTCCATCTCACTATAAGACAGCAAGAAACCCAGTTCATATTGGGGGGAAAAAAAGCCTTACACAATGTATTACTTTCCTTACAAATATCCCTATCTTCATATTCTTTGACAAACTCAGAGCAGAACTCCATGGGGGGTGCTACAAGAAGATTTTACAAACTGACTGATCACCCAAGAAAATTAAAGGAGACCAGTTTGATGTAGTAAGCTAGATAAGACTTGTCTACATAATGACAAACAGTGGAAATCCTCTCTCTGGAAGCACTACCCTAGAAAGAGTGGAAACAAAAAGCATACTTGTTGAGACTAAGACAAAAAAATCCAGAATGATCAAATCTAAAATCACCATGCTATATCATTCTACAGTTCTATGTTAGGCCAACATTAAATTTCACAGTTATACAATTACCATAGAGCATATTTTCTGTAGCTTTAGTATCAGTTCTTAATCAATGAAAAACTGGTAAGGGGAAGCTCAGACTTAACAGGAAAATCCTGGGACATCATTCTTCTCTTGTACTTGGCCTTGGTGAAGCCACAGCTGGAGTACTGCATCCAGTTTTGGGCTCCACAATTCAAAAAGGATATGGAGAAGCTTGAGAGAGTCCAGAGAAGAGCCACATGCATGATCAGAGGTCAGGAAAACAGACCTTACAATGACAGGCTGAGAGCCATGGGGCTGTTTAGCCTGGAAAAGTGCAGGCTCAGGGGTGATCTGATGGCCACCTATAAGTTTATCAGGGGTGACCACCAGTATCTGGGGGAATGTTTGTTCACCAGAGCGCCCCAAGGGATGACAAAGTCGAATGGTTATAAACTACTGCAAGACCGTTTCAGGCTGGACATAAGGAAGAATTTCTTTACCGTCTGAGCCCCCAAGGTCTGGAATAGCCTGCCATCAGAGGTGATTCAAGCACCTACATTGAACACCTTCAAGAGTAGACTGGATGCTTATTTTGCCGGGATCCTATGACCTCAGCTGACTTCCTGCCCTTCCAAGGTCCCTTCCAGCCCTAACGTCTATGAAATCTATGAAATCAAAAATAATAGTAGCACTAGGGTTGCAGGCTGTGTGGGTGCAATGTGCATATGCATGTTATTTTACTCATTCATCATGTAAGCAAACACTTCATCGGACCAATATTTATCTTAATTATGCCCAATGATGTATTAAAATAGAAAGCATTGAAAAAAAGTGTGTAGCCAGATAAGAATCAACACACTACTATAACTGCAAATATTCTTGACCTTTATACAGTTTTCATTAATTCCATGAAGTCGTCTGTCTAAACTTCTTTTGGAAAACCATATTACAAACTGGTGGTGTACTACGAAAAGAAAAAGCAAAAAAAACCCCCCAAAAAACCAAACAAGTATTGTCCTAGATCATTTCAATTTTTAGACTTCATGGGGTATTTCCCATGTTTTATGAGAAAGTAGTAGCTAGAAGTACAGAAAGCCACTTGGGTGTTGTTTCACATACCTAGCTCCCCCTATTATTGGCTTTTTAAGCTTCCAATGGAACTGGATATCTGAATGTTTTGGATTTTTTTTTGTTTTAGTGTTTTAGAAACACCTTCCAATTTATTATAAATTTAAAAAAATAAATAAATAAATAAACACTATTTTCTAACACTATTTTCTCTCCTGTACTTGATCCTTGAAAATCTTATTTCAAGTCAGCCTGAAAAAAAATCATGTTTTAATAAATCTAACAAAGCTGGTTATATGCAAAAATGTAGCAAGTTGCTCATGAGAAATCAATACGAGTAAAAATAGGCCTGCTGTACCCCGGAGTTTCACTACCCCACACCACCATAAATCAACTCAAGAGGACTTAAGTAAGCAACTTAATCCTGTCCTCTCTTCTAGAGAAAAGTTGCTGGGGAGAGCCAACATATCCACTCACCACAATAAAGTTTAGCTGAAATAGCCAGTAGCATAGCCAGTAGTCAAATAGGCTAGCAGCCCCAGGTGTCAATTTAGAGGTGCCAGAAAGACACCCTCCAGGCACTTTGGGCAGCAGGCCCTGTACAAAGGGAAAAGCACTCAAAACCTCTCCCCTGACCTACAGTGCTCAACACACAACTCGCCTCTCCATAGCACCAAAATTCTTATTTACGTCTCGAAACTGCATCCCAATTCCAAAGGAACCACATGAAAGAATGAAAAATGTGGCTTGTTTCAAGGCAGAAAGAGATTCCAAACAATAGATTTAAATGAGTGATTATCAGCCAGGGTGAGTTCCTTTGAAGGGTGTGATGCAATATTGTCAGGTATGCACACACTTACATGATTCACAAGAACAGGCCAGAAGAATAGGAATAAATAAGAATTCATTAAATCTAAAATATTGACCTGTTGTGATCTTTTAGTTTTTTGCAACATTTTTCTACAGTCAAAAACAACAAGTAAAAGCTGAGACATCATTTTCTGAGGGGTGCCTGGAATCTAATGAGGTTGAGGACTACTGATTTAGACAAAGATACATTTCCTAAAAGCTCTATGCTACTTTAACATTGTACATAATTTTCATAAGAATGTATTTTTCTAGACAATACCCAGCACCCTATTTACTAGGGCACTGAAAAGAATACTACATATATCACTCTAGTCAAGAGACTATTTGGCCATGGGCAAGCAGTTTTGAGACATTCTCCTTTGGGCTAGGACCTACAGTCTCAGCAAACAGAAAAGCAGGCTCCTCAGTGTTTTTTGTGGGCAAGTTCAACATAACAGAGGGAATGACACAAAGCATGAATTACTGAGAAGTGGGACTGGACCAAGCCTATTACTTTATGGAAAGTGTCATAATCCAGAACAGGCACAAACCCGCATTGTACCTCAGATCATCTTTAACTGTTCCCCAGTTGCGCGTTCCACTTCCACCCCTTTTGTCTTCTGCTCTGATTCCTCTAGAGACAGAAACAGCATTCTTTTTAATATTGAAAGAACTTCCTATCTTATTGATGCAAACTAAAAAACAAGAATCTGATGACCCCTGTTTCACCCCAAAGAGATCAGTATTTTGGGTATATTTCAGACAACTGTTTCCAATACACTAGATGACACCAATAGAGAAAAAAAAACACCTACGTTTTATCACTCCCACTTTGCCTTTCCAATTCCCGCTTCCCTCTTTGGTCAAAACCATCAAAGCTTCGATTTATTCCACCACCTCTTCCTCTACTTCGCATGCCACCTCTTCCTCCCCCACGTCCTCGCATCGGCCTTTCCCGGTCAAATCGATCTACTGGCCTGAAAGAAGAAGGCAGCAAGTCAGGCTATTCCTACTGAAGAATTTAAGAATTAAAATTGTGGTGACATGAATACAGTAGTCACTGTGATAAAGTAACTTGATTTCCAAATTAAAATAACCAGATTTTTTTTTTTTTTTTAGTTTAAAGATTATACCTTAACTAACTCTCATATGGCCCCACAACACTTTTTCAACTTTACGGCCAAGAAACTGAACATGAGCAGAAGCACAAAACTGCATTCCTTTGTTACAGCTGCAATTTAGTTTTACCCATGTGCTTTGTTCTTTAAGGGTAAAACTATTTTAGAACTGATTTCTCTAGATGTACCAAAAACCTTCATATTTTGATAGGTAGTAATAAACCCTAATTTTTCTCCCCATTTTCATCTTAAAAATTTGCATGCATGTTTTTAAGATTGATCTGTCTTTTCATGATAGGCTGTCTCATAGGTGTTAGAAACTTCTGTCAGTCTTTATACATAGACTGGAACAGAACAACTTGTGTTCACTGGCAGAAAGTAGACAGCATAAGAAACAGCCAGTTTTTAAACTAAGTTTGCTAAGGTGAGATGGCATAAGTCCTCACCCCCCCCACCCCCCACACACCATATATCCCATGATCAAAGAAACTAGGGGATGCAGAACAGTTGTGCTGTAGGGTCTGAGCTTTCTTGTAATTTAAATGTGTAGTCCTTACTGTAATCTTGATGTCTACACCAAGCAGTGCCCATAAGGGACTCTCAGAATATCCAGCCCCTTGAAGAACACCTTGTCATTCCATAAATGGTACATACTTTTCCACTGAGAATTCCGTTTGTCTTTCCATGTCATAGGGACGGTATTCCCTGAAAGACGGTCTCCATTCAGTTTTTTCTTGTTTTATTTCGGCTCCCCTATTATCATTCCATCCTTGCTGGTCTCCCCGTTTAGGGGCTCGCTTCTGGCCTGCAGAACACAATTAAGAAGTTAAAACTTATGCAAAGTAAGTGAATAAAATTGCAATTACCTGACTATTAGCTAAAATGTATTGGCTACAACTAGCTAGACTCTGTTTCACCTCACCCTATATTCCCACCAACATACTTTCCAATATAAGCTGTAAGTGATGTTGTAGTCAGATAAAAGTGTTTGGCAACCACGAAACCCTATTTTCAATTAACCAAGTTCAGTTGTGTTTGTTACCTCCCTGTCCCCACAACTATAATCTCATTCTTGGAATAGCTGAAGCAACCAATAAGCCAGCTCTCCCTCCTGTACTCTCAGTAATCCTTTTGCTGCACCCAAGTAGAAAAAAGAAGGAACAGCCTGTCTGGAATAAAAGAACAAGGAAAAAGTTTACAGGCTATTGGAAAAACCATCAAGTGGAAAGCAGCAGGGACAGAAGTCAAAAATCCGGGAGTTGGAAAAGGGCAGAGACCCCCACTTGATCTCATTCCTCTAGAAGTGAACCCAGGACTCCCAAGTCTGTTCTCCTGTACAGCAAATAGCCATGAAACCTATGGGCAAAAGCACAGGTGCAGACCAGGGGTTTCCAAACTTTTTGAATGTGGGGCCAGATCATGAACCTTTCATCACCCAGTGGGCTGGCCAAAGGACCACCCCCTCCCCAATTAGGAAGCTGCTGAAGGGCTGGGAGAGGGACAAGGGGTGGGAACGAAAGTAAACAGTGTTTACTTTAATTTCCCGTCGCAGCACCTCGGGCCTCAGAAAATGGCTTGGCAGGCCGCATGGCAGCCTGCAGGCCGTATGTTGGACAAGCCTGGTGTAGACAGATAACAGTTATGCTTCTCTAGGAGTACATAGATGTAAGCAAATTAAATCTAAGGTAAAAATTAAAATGAAACTGGCTTAAAAAGTTTAACTCCATTTACACCAGTACAACATAAATATAACAACAGTTTTTACATGCTCCTGAACTGCAAGCACTCCCCTATCCTTTTTAAAAACAAACATTTTTAAAGTGAGGGGTGACATGTCTGCCCATAGCAATCCACCACTGCACAAGCTATCTGTCACTCCACTAGTGCAAGCAGCAGGAACCTATGCTGTCCGCTTAAGCTCCAACCCAGAAGATGAACCCTAGGATCAGAAGACTTGCCCATGTAACCATTATTTGGCCACTTGTACATATGCAGTATGGAAGTCTAACTATGCAATCATGTACTTCTACCCATTGCTATGATCCTTTTCTTCCTTCTTCTCCAAATCCATAAGACCATTGCCTATAGGACACTCATCTCAACTGAGAAGGTTGGAAGGCGTGTAATAGATGAAGCAAGAAACTGCATGAGTCTCCTATTTAAGGCAACTGAACATTACTGCTTCAGAGCCCCTATGTGATGCTCAGAAAGTTATTCAAATCAAATTATTTAGTCAACTACTAACTGGGGATTCCTCATTTTAAGTGCCTAATGCAAAACTACTATTGATGAGTCCTGTGCACTTTCAACTCCAACTAAACTAAATGGGAGTTGAGCAGTGAAAACACTAAGTACTCTGGAAAGTGCAAGGCATAGCTGTGTCCACTAATCTGAAATGCCTTACTTGAGATGTGACAATTGTGGCTTCTGCCTCTATAAAATGGGAACAGCAGCATCTTAAATTTTATAGGGGCACAGTTGAGATTAATTCTCACCACCAGGGAAATGCTCATAAGGAAAACAACTTTACTGTCAGCAGGACCTTAATGGTATATATTAAGGTCCAATGTCACAGGCTGGAAAGAAAATATTGAATAACTAGCCATTCATTGAAAGAGGCAAATACTCTAGTGGAAAGCATGTTATTGTGAACTTGAAAATATGTTAGATGTCCACAAGAGGACTGAAGGAATATTCTGGCACTCCCAAGAGATTCAGGGCTTAATTTTATACTGGATTTCATCATTAGCCCACTGAAGCTTTACTACAGTTCAGAGTTGCAATTTTGGATTACCTTACCTAAAGATGGGCAAGGTAAGGGAAAAAACGGAAAAAAAATATGGACACAACTGTCCATAGCATGGGAGATGTGATACTTAACATGTTAACATAGATAACGTAAAATGTGACTACACGTAGTAGTAGGAAAGACATTTCTAACATGCACATTCCAGTAATAACTTCTTTACTTTACAACTGCTGTTTAGGATTCTCAAACTGGAATTCAACTCTTCACCGCATACAAGTAAATAACTGGTCAGCAAGTCCATTTTGAGTTCAAATCCTGGTAGTCATTAGAAATATTTTCTAGTTCAATTAGATTTGTCAGCTGAGAAAAAGACTCATCGAGATTTAGTTTGCATACAGAGCCTCTTTCCGTTCAGTCTCGGCATTAGCCTTATCAAATCCACTCAAACATTCAGAGCACTACTTACGAATTTTGCTTAGGAATCAAAATTAGCCCAGATGCAGGCAAAGGCTGTTATTTTAAAAAGAGGTTTTCTATCCGATTGTCCAACACTGTTTAAAAATACTTCCTATTTTATTTTTCAGTACATAAGCCAATTTATTGCATTTCACTGCTTTAGTCTGGATAGCCACAGACAGCCAATTTCACTTTCATTCAACTGCACTGATACAATTGTTGCAAACACCACAGATGAGGATTTAAATCCCAAAAGCTTTGTTCAGGATGCTTACAGGCTGTATGAAAACATTTCTATCCATTTTCTAAAACAGAATCACAGACCACTAGCTTTATTAGGAGGGTAATGAAATGTGTGCTTGTTCCTGAAGGTACAAAGAGTATTCCTTTTGGAATACAGAATATTTGTGAAGCCTGAATCCAGGCCCTAAATATATAAAAAGGGAAGGGAAAAAAAAATGAACATTTGAATCACTGTAAACCATTCATATATTTATCATTAGTGAGGAGTAATGACACCCTGTTGATTTTGGGAAACCTAATGATTCCACAGAAGTTTACGGGGCTGCAAATGCAAGAAGCATGCTCCATGAGAAATATAAGATATTTCAGCTTAAAATTAGAATGCTCTAGGCAATTCGACCTTATAAAAGATAACTGACATAGTATCCTGAATACAGAACAGGAACCTAAAGCAATGTACAAATTGAATATAACCATTTGAAATCTGACTGAGATTTAGTCATGGACATACATACTGTGTATCCATAATGAAAGGACATTATCCATCTGCAACTGAACAAGAAATTTGTATACACTAGGTAATGCTAGAATTTGGCCAAAATGGTTAATATCTCCAGCAAGAGAGTTACTTGTTAACGTAACAGGAGCTGTTGTTACAGCCGCAGTAATGCATCTTCTCAGAAAGAGCACTTACAGCATAGACCTTAACATGGGGCAATTAAGAAGCCTGTTACATGTTCAATTCTCCACAAAACAAAAACACTCTGGAGCAGAGTTTTAATATAGACTCTAAACCTTACGGTTCTGAAGGCTAATTTAAAAAAAAAAAGCAACTGATCCAGGGAAGTTTGCATGAAGTTATAGTACCAGGTAGATCAAAACAAATGATTCTGAAGGACGTTAAGCTACCCCACTCATCTCACTGAACTGTTAACACCAAAGCTTGATGAGAAAAAGTGCAACGTTGCACAGTATTACAAAAAATGTACAGGAGCAAAGAAGCATGAAATCAGCCAACTACAGCCCAGTCTCCTGCTGAGTTGAAGTGGAAGTGGACAAACTGGGGAAGCTGGCTGCTCTTACAATTGTTCAGACCAAAAAGGGAGAATTCAAAGCCTCTTCCATTCTCTCCCAATAAGCATCACCATTTCAATTCCCTTGTGCATCTCAACACAAAATATGCACCGATGAAGCTTGCCCCTCATAAAAGCCTGCAGCACAAAAAATTCTGAATTTAGTGAAAGATCAAAACAGATCAAATTATATATTAGAGCTGGCAGGAATACCACATGGTCTGGCCTGAAGGTGGGGGATTAAAATGGTTGGTAATGAATAATTCTAGGATCACTACCATAAAATATGGCCCATAAAAGGGACATGAGTTTATTCCTGATTCAGTAAGTCAGAAGTATTAGATTAATTTTCTTCCAAAAATGGTATATTGCATTAAAATATAGTAATGAAGACCACAAAAAGCTCACTCTAAAATCAGAAAGAGATGCATGTAACTGTGCATGGGCAAAACTAGTTTTTCAAAATTGTTTACAGAACCCTAACATTTGACTTGGCAATCTAAATACATCCTTTACATGCAACTGCTTTAATTACTTCCTACTAGAAAGTTTCCCATGATAAAGAGATTTAGATTTCTCTAGGTCATGCAATATTTCAAAAGGAAACTAAAAGATACAAAAATCACAGGTTGGAAGTATTTTCAATATGCCAGCACTCAGTTACAAAAATGCCAACAATAGCTTTCCCCTGCACAATCCCCATGACTACATATCTAGAAAAATTATATTCGAGTGAGTCATTTATAAATCACTGACTACAGAGTTCACACAATTTAAACTTCCTCAAAACATGCAGTACCCTGTTGCTCTACGATGGTGACAACAATACAGTCAGTCAATCTTAATAATCAGGGATTATGTCCCAGTTTTGCCACCTCCAGAAATTTCACAACAAAGATAGGAAGGAAGTCATTTAAAGTGTTAGTAAAGAGATTTTGGACACTTCAACTAAACAGAGCTTTTTTATTAATGCAAGATCAGCAGTTTTAATTTGCCTGCATTGGTAGAGAATGCAAGCTCTACATTTTACTGGGCCTTTTCAAAAGAGCTGGCAAATGCAATTTGCCCATGGTTCTAAGAACGAATGTTAATTAACATCAAGATACACAATTACAGATGTCACACTACCTACAAGAGTTCACATCCCACTTCCAGGCATACAAAGTGTTCAAGGCCTAGAAAACAAGAAATGTATTAAAACAACAAGAGTTAATATCCATGCCAAATCAGAAGAGTAGGGAAGGAATATAAATATCCTAGTCTGAAGAACAGAGAGAGGTTTAAAATAAATAAATAAAAAGTAAGATAATTAGCTACTGCCAAAAGCTCTGTTCTCACTTTGTCAGATACTTCAGAAAAGAGCATTCTGGACTCCCGAGTGATTAAAAAAAACCTGTGCACTAAAGACACCTTGCAGCTTTTACAGACTTCACTAGATAGAGCTAACCTGAAAGTATCTGATTTTTTTAAACAGCAGTTGAAACAAGGCAAACGAGGTAGGATTTATACAACTTTCTAAATACAAACAGAACTTCTCCTGTAACCACCAAATCATAACATTAAAGTATTAAGCTCTCAACATAAAGCACCCGAGTAGTCTGAAAGCTTAATTTTAAAATTTAGTACGTTTTGAATCAACACAAGATGTTCAAGCTGGTAAACTTCAAATCTTTCTGAAAAAAGGCTTTAACATATTAAACATGAGCTAAGTGATTTAGCAAATCATTTGCCTGGAACACACTAAAACTAATAAAGAACTGCTTCTTGCAGCATTTAAAATCTGAATTTAAAGAAAAAGTAAGTGTGAAAATTACAGATTTTAAACCCAATCAATACTAGTCAGTTTTGATTTTTCAAACAAAGTGACTAAATGCCTTTGAGAACCTGTACTTACCTCCCATCAGTTTTGACAGAGTTAAGCACCTGAAGTATGTCTACATGGCACAAAGCAGTACAATCCAGAGATGCCCAACCTAGCAATGTTACACTGCTGCTGGTTTCAGAGCTAGTTTGGATATTTCAGCTCAATACACTTTGTAATGGGTATATACATTAGTGCAGGGGTGAGCAAAATGCAGCCCGCGGGCTGGATGTGGCACGCCAAGCCATTCTATCCGGCCCACGGGGCCCCTAAAAAAATTTGGAAAGTTAATATTTTACTGCCCCCGGCTGCCCATCATGCAGCCCTCAATGGCTTGCCAAAACTCAGTAAGCGGCCCTTCACCCAAAATAATTGCCCGCCCCTGCATTAGTGCATGAAGACATGGGATCCCCACATAGCACTGCATTATTAAACACAGTCATCCTTTAAACACCTTTGGAGGATTTGTACACACAACCCACCTAACCCTTTCTAATTACAGTGAGCCTAGAAACAAGATGAAGACATTCTGAAATGTATTTAAAAAACAATTCTAAGTATACACTAATTTGCAAAAATAAAATTGCACCCTTACAGAGATGTGGGCATTATTCAAAACTCTACGGTTATGATAATTCAACTTAAAAATAAGCAAAAGCATGGCATATTCTGCCAACCACTGGCAATCCCCTGGATCCTATACCAGATCCCAAAGGGCTTTCAATTGATGAGGTTCCTACATATTTCAGTTACCCGCAGGGATAAGCCTGGAGTTTTGGTAATCTAACATTACGGTTCACAGTAAACCACAATACATTTTTCAGTGTTGTCCCTAACCAGTCAATTCTGCAAGGAAAGCACATATATTTACCCGTTTACCCGTTGTGCAAATATGCTTCACTGCAGCTGTAGCCTTGCATCCTCCCTGAGTGCTACTGCGATCCCCTTCCTCTGCTTTCCTCTCCCTGCCCTGTGCTCCCTCCCATATCCACTGCAAGCCACACAGAGGCTGCCCATGCCACTTATGGCACACGTGATCCAAGGTGGCCAACCCTGCTTTAAGACACAGCAATACTAGGGGCCACTATCTTCAATATTTGACAAAATATTCGTTTTAGTTTCCTGAGATCTGGAATACAAAGGCCTTATTTTGATTAGCAGGCAATATGTGGAATAAGGCACCCTTTCTCCTTCTCTGCAGAATGGCTGTAGGTTAGTGGCTCTCTGCCTAGGAAAGGATGGATTTCTCAAAAAGTTGTCTTCCGGATATTGAGGTTACAGGCAACATTTACGTGGAAAGCCTAATGGCTGTGACAATATGATTGCACAGACCCAATGAACAATGCTCAGAACCCACATAAACAAACAAAGTGATGTCAACCCACCAAAAACATCAGAACACAGAACCCAAGTGTCAGACTAAGTTCAAAGAGCACTTTCCCCGCCCTATGAAGTCCTACAGTTGCAAATGCAGACAGAAAGGTATGTCTTGAGAATGATGCTGTTAGTTTTGTGGCAGCACTGTAAAACAGAAGAAGTACATCCTCTTCTCTGCTTCATACTTGGCAATTATGGCTTCACATTATGGAGCTGCTAGCCATCTCTACAGTATCTTCTTCCTCTTTATAAAATGCTCCCATACAGTGACCTGAGGCTGAATACCAATGAACTCAAAGACCTCAAATACATCAAAGTGCCCTCAGGTGCATTTTCCAGCTCTGAAGATAATACTCCCAGACATTTCGATGGAAAAGCTGCCCTGCCAGACTGAGAAGAGCAAGATCTGCACTGCAGAGGCAGCTCTAGCATCAAATCACTCTGCAGTCTTGGGCAGCTCAAATATTAGCTTCCTGGAATTGACCTTTGAAGAATTCCAAGCCAGTTTAGCCACATTCATAGAACTCTCTTTGCAATGCTCGTGCTTCTTCTTACATTTGTTTTTGACCAATGTCACCTATACACAAGTACACAAGTACACACACACACACACACACTTTAACTGGTATAATGCAATGAAGACAAGGGATGAACAAAACCCATTAAAACCGTCCATGGACATGCATACCCACAGAGCGCACACTGCTATTGACCTGAGAAGTTTAAGGTTTTAGAGAGCTCACTTTGATGAAGGCATTAACAAGAAAGCATTCCTGAGTACGTGAAACCACTGAAGACTGCAAAAATAACAAACTCTGGCCATATTACACTATAAGAGGTGCTACAAAAACACCAGGTAAATAGATTTTGAGTAGCAGCATAGATGCTAGAGTACCAGAACAAACACCTAAGTGACAAAATATACCCTACTGTGGAATTCTTCCAATTAAGACATCACAATGTTGGCAAACATATCTAGCTACATACAAGTTAGGGGCACCATTAATAAGAGAATATGTTAGACTGAAGACTGAAAGGGATAGATAAGCCTAATAAATAAGATGCTTTTACAAACCACATTCAAGAGTACTGGAGTGCAGCAGTGTGTGATACCCATTCAATCAATAGGAGCCAAGGAATTTTGCTAGTCTTGAGCTAAGGAAATAAGCAGCAAGCATACTGGGAAGCATTTAATTTGGGTAACAACAAGATACTCTTTGCCACTGCTGAAAGGCTTAGCAACCAATCAGGTGGATCATGTGGCCCAATACACAGCTGTGATCATACAAAATCAGATCAATCCAGAATTCATTTCACTTTCTTTCCCTACAACTGTTTTCCCTTTCTCTTGCATACCTCAGTTCCAGGAACAGACTTCTACTCTTAAATGACTGAGCCTTCTTTTGACATGGTCTGGACTCAGCTTCAAAATGCCAAATGAAACAAAACAAAACCAGCGTCACAAGTCACTAGTCAGTGCTCTCCTAAATTCCTGATTCATGCACTTTGAAGAGTAAGTTACCTATGCTTTGTTATATTTTTCTCTCCTTTTTGATTTTTGGAGTAGTTTCACTGCATCTGAATATGGTAAATATCCATGGTGTGTCTGCAGAACTGACAGGTTGCAAACACCGCTCTGAAAAGTGAATAAAGGCATCACAACATGTGAACTCATAACATTTAACTGGGCTGTCTGGCCCTTCCCACAGCAGAGACTGCGAATCAGAACTGTTTGGGCAACAGATTTCAGGAGTCCACGAGTGTTCCTCTCTAATCATTAAAATGGTATCAACTCAAATACAAAGATCAAAGTCACGTCGGCAAGGAATCCATGACTTCCCGCACAGTCTTGCTGCTTAAAATCTGGACCTTTTGGCTACAACCACACATGACAGGGGCTGATAACCTGATAATCTATAGAAAGAACCAGCCCAGGTAAAGATCATCAAGGCCTGGCTGTCAGCCCTTTACGATGCCTACAAGCCTAGGACCTGCACTGGTCTCAGGTGCCAAATACCGCCTGCGGATGTTCACGATGCAGTTACTGAGCAGAAGGGGGGGGGGGGGGGGGGGGGATTCAGGACATTTCTGGGGTTAAAAGGAAAAAAAAAA
>NW_017729024.1:87693296-87701274 GCF_001723915.1 Gavialis gangeticus
CGCAGCGGCCTCGTCGCGCTTCTTGCGCTGCTGCTGGCGGCGCTCGGCCTCGCGCAGGATGTCGAAGGGGTCGGACTCGTCGTCCAGCAGCTGGTAGAAACGGTTGGCCACGGCACAGCCGAAGCTGTCCTGCATGGCGGCGGCGGCGCCGGGGCTGCCCACGGCCCCCTTCGTCATGGCCAAGGGAGGGAACGGGCTCCGCTCCACTCCGCGCCGGGCCCGGCTTGCCTCCCTCAACAGAGCGCCTGCCGCCACCACCCCCACGCCATGGCCGCTCCACTACCCCGCCGGCCAATCCCCGCCGCGGCCAATAGAGGCCGGAAGCCCCGCCCCACTCAGCCAATCGCAAGCGACAGGGAGAGGCGGCGTCCAATCACGGACTTAGTTCCCGCCCCCCGGGAGGCCTCGGCCGGTCAATGGGAGGACTAGTTGCAGCCTCTTCGCTCGCCAGCCGCCGGCCAATTGAAGCGCAGCCTCTGTGTCGTCAGGCTGAGCGGTGATGACGCCGAGCGAGAGGTACATTGAAAGTTTCTCCTCCACTCTCGGCCCGGCCCTTGGGTGAAATATGCAAGAGGTTTATTGAATATTCATAAGCGCCGGGGCGGAGCGAGCGCTGGGATTGGTCGCGGGACGGGGCGGTGTAGTGCCAATGTCCCGCGCGCGCGTTCCCTCCCCCCACGCTACCCAAGCGCGCATGCGTGGGCAGGCGCACACCTTTAGTTGCACGTGTGTGTGCACGTGCACACTGCTATAGTACACACACATGCACCCGCCCCGTATTACACTCCACTGTAGTACACGTAACCGCCTGTATTACACCTCCTCCCTCTGTATCACATACACACATCCTTTATTACACCCCTCCTGTATTGCCACGCACCCTGCATTACTCAAGCTGGCACGCCAGTGTTCAGCCCTCACTAATCGGCCCTGCTGAGACCCTGGAGATGCTTTGCACTAGCCTGGCTGGCCTGATTCTGCTAGCCAAGGTCCCACACCTCTTGAGTCTTGAACATCCCTTTTCCCTGCCTTTTTGATGCGCTGCGTGTGGCAGCCTGTTCCTCCAGAAGCAGTCCAGTCTGAGTCACAGTGGGCAGCACCTGAGAAGCAGATTGTGAGGGCCAGTTTCATGGGAGTTGAGATGCCCAAGGCAGGGATCGCAACATGCGCTAAAAAGGCCACCCCAGGAACGGTCCCACTCAAGTTTCCCTGCTCTCTACTCACTCCTTATCTCAGGGAAATGGGTGGAAATACAGACATTTGAACCTGGACTGTATAAAAATCTGCCACACACTGACATAGGTGTGCGAGTTCTGCCCCCAAAACCAGTCTATACTTGTAACAGAACAGAAGTTCAGCCATGTAGACTGGTTTAAAAATGGAGGAACCCAGTCTAAATTTGTCCCCCCCTCTCCTCCCAGGCTGCCCACAAAGGGTGAATGTGTCTTCTGTTCACTACCCATTGAAACTACACTGCTTACAGAAAACTGTATAAATTAAATCAATTCCATCTAGCATGTTTTGAATGTCTGTATCTAGCTTTTGTATTAGACCAGGGCTTGTCAATCAGAAGTATGGGTACCCCCAGGGAGTATTTGGAAAGGGGCTAGGGGGTACATGTGGGTGGACAGGGATGGAGCACAGCCACCCACCATCCTGCACACCTCCACCTCCCAGAAACAGGGCTGTGGGGGGCAAGGGCAGTGGCTCCCCTCTACAGGCTGCACAGGCGCTGTCTGGCCAACCGGATGCAGGAGGTGGGGAGTTCATATGCGAAGGTAGTGACTGCCGCCATCCACCACCCCATGGTGCTGCCACCACATGCAATCCCCTGCACCCCCCGGCTCTGCATCTGGCTGCCACTACCCCCCACGCACCCACTCCACCAGAAGTGTACCCAGGAGTACACCCCTTTAAAAAGGTTGAAAACCCCTGTGTTAGACTCTCTTAGTTCATTCTGTAAAAAGCTTGAGTATGTCACTAGGGATCGGTTTTATAGCCGTGTTGGTCTGAGACAAAAAGGAATCCAAAACTGTAAAACTCTTGGTTCAGAGGTGATACCTTTTATTAGACCAACTAGAAAAGAGCAAAAATAGAGCAAAAAAAGATTATTTTTTTTTGCTGTTTTCTAGTTGGTCTAATGAAAGGTATCACCTCTGAACCAAGAGTTTTACAGTTCTGTATTCCTGAGAATGTCACTAGAAATCTATGCAGCATGATCCAGAAGAGCAAAGTGTTTCCTTTCCTCCATTCTTCTTAATAAGTTCTGTTTGATTTGGAGAGGTGACTTTTACTGCTTTGGGATACACTGTATCCGCTGCTTAAGGATACACAATAAACTCTTTCACTATTCTGAAAGAGTTTATTGTCCTTAAAATTCCTGAAAAAATTTGAGAGTATTTCTTCCTGTCGTCAATCCAGGATTAAGCTTTGATGTTAACATAGGGATGTCAAATTCATTTGGCCCAGTGGGCTGAATCTGGACCACAGAGCATTCTGCAGGCCTGATCCAAACCATCATGTGGATCAGACAGCCTGTGAGTAGTAGCAGTGTTCATTCCCAATGCTCTGGAACTCAGGAGCTATCACCACAGTCATTCACCCCTGACTCCCTTTTCGCTGGCTAGTGATATTAGTTACCGGGGCAAATAACAACCCAGATTTTGGCAGTGTGTAATGGAAGCAGAGGCAAAGGGAAAGAGGAGAGGTGAGCAGGATCAATTCCCTGGGTTCTGCAGCTTCAGAACTAGCAACAGCAGGGATTAGCATCACTGCCCAAGGGCTTTGGCAGTCATGGTGACAAGCCCTCAGGATGAATCAGGTTTGTGAAAATGAGTGGCTCAATCCATGAGAAACCTTGTGGGCTGGATGACCCACCACTCCACATTGGATTTGGTCTGTGGGCGGTATGCTGGACACCCCTGATGTAACACGTTAGCCAAAGTCTTATTTTGGCTTCTTGTTTCCTATCCTGTTGTGGTTTCTCTGAACATTAGATTGTATTTAATAAAAAACTATTTTTCTACTTCTCTAAACCAAATATAAGGTAATCCAAAGAGGAAGAATATCTTGTATTCAAAAGCTTGCTTAACTTTATCCCAACTACACAGCCAATCCAATAAAAGATATAACACTAAGAAATCCTTTCCTCTTACTTAATTTCTGAACTATCATGGTTACAACATCACTTCTACACTACCATTCTTTAAATAATTTCTATGCTCTGTATAATACAGTATAGCACAAAAACAGTATTAAATTCTGTGAAAAATCTATAGCAAGTGTATTTACTATCACATACCAAGCATCAGCCATCACTTGGAACTATTCTTTATAAGGTTAAGTTACATATGGAAAATAATATTTCTGTGTTGCCTAATGAACATTCAGTGTTTTGAGCTCTCTATCCCACAAGAATTCTGGACATTCTTCATTTCTTCTCTCTCCTCTTTCCACTTCATATCTATTGCTGTCCTGTAGCTCATTTTCAAGCAGTACAAAAATGACATAAAGGTCACTCCTCTCCCTTTGCTGTCAGTTACCATTCAATGAATGGAATGGGTCATTGTGGATTAGTCTAGTTATGGTATCAGAAATTATATCAGTTCACTTGTCCAGTCTCATTGTTTGCCTAGTCCCTTGTTTTACATAAAAGAACTAGAATGATAATTTATAATTGGATTAGATGGGAGACATATAATCAAATATACAGACAAGTATGACTGTAAATATGTTTAATTTGCCTGTTAACAGAGCAAATAGTAATCACAGAGCCATATTAATCACTCAGTATTACCTTTACTCCATTATATCATTTGCAGTACACATATGCTCTATTAAAATCTAATGTTACTTTCATACATATTTGACTGTCTCTGATTTATATGCATTTATATACACAAGCAAAGAGAAATTATTTTAAAACTTGTGTTTAGCTTGGGGAAGGGGGAGGAAAGGGTATGAAGAAATGAACTAAGCTCACCTCTCCAGAGTGTGGAGTGCCGACACACTAGGTCTGTAGCCAATGATACAATTTATGACTTGTAGGAGCATTGAATGTGGGTTTCCGACTGTTTAGGAAGAACAAAGGGCTAATTAGTGACTGCACATAGTTATACTAATACTCTGCCCTGCATTTCCCTGTTCTGCCTTCAGCTGTGACATTGACAGCACTCCTGCAGACTACAGTTCCCTGACGTGAAGTTATGGATGTGTTTCTACCATCTGCACCATTGGTTCTATTCCAAGTGGATTCTGTATGCTGTGGATGTAGTAAGGAGGTGTCAGGATTTAGTTATTTGTGTCAAGGTTTCTGATTTGTGTGATATAAAACAGTGATTCTCAACCTTTTTAGTACCAGGACCTATCTGTAAACATCAATGGCCAGTCCCAACCCACTGCCCCCCTGGCTCCAGGCTTCAGCTCTCCAGTGTGTAGGGCAGCAGATATGTGTGTGGGCTGGTGGGGGGAAGCACTCTGCCAGCCTGCAAGTGAAAAGCCACAGTTTCCCACCTTTTTCTTCCTTAAAGGAGAATCCATTTTTTAAATTTATTGATCTATTTTTAAAGTTTGTTCACAACCCTTTCATATATTCTTGTGACCTACTTTTGGGTCATGATACATGGGTTGAGAAATACTGATACAGAACATACGTTTATGAGGCAGTAGTTAAATACTAGCAAGTGTAGATGTACTACATTTTTAATATATTACAACAATCTTTATTAATACAGTTAGAAGGTAATCTATTGTATTGTTAGCTTAACATTTCAAGGCCTGAACAGGTTGCATGAAAGATTTCTCCTAACATACACACAGTATTCAACAACTGGTTGCTTGCATGCTGAAAAAAGGGAGGTGGAACAGCATCAGAGTTAAGGAAATATCACAATACCTGTTAGAGTCACAACCTTCCTTTCTAAGACAATAGTGTGCATTTCAATACAAACATAATTATAATAAATGAATAACAATGGTTATATAAGTTTAAGAAGAAACAACTATAATTTCCTATTTAAATCCAAACTGGAATTTGCCATGCTAGTTACAAAGCTTTCCTCTTTATCTGCTAAAATCTTCTTCTAATGCTGAAAAACCTGAAAAGACAAATAAACAGTATACATCTATTAAAGATGAGCAGACTTCGGTGGTTGTGTGTTTCTACACTTTCAGTCTTAAACAGTACTTTTTTAAACTCTCATTAATCAATTACAAGATGATACAGGCCCTGGCCCCGTTAGCATGAAACTTTGGACTTAAAGGCACTTGTACACGTGACGGGGGTTTAGTCCCCTAAACTTAAACAGTGGGGTATTAATTGTGCTTATTAAAAATCCACCATTTTAATTTAGGGGCTTCCATCACTGTTACTGCAATGGGCCCAATCCTATTTTCTCTTTTATCACAAAGCCTGACCACGTCTGTCGTGGCCCAAGGGGAGCTGCTGGTGGGCCAAGCAGCCCATGAGCTACAAGGTGTTCTAGTCCTTCCCTTCACAGCAGCAGTACCCCCCCAGAGCCACCCAGGCGGTCTGCTAGCAGGTTGGGGGCTACCCCAGCTCAGAGGCAACCAATCCAATGCTTCCCCAAGCCTGCCCAGGCTTCCAGTGTGTTGTGCACCATCCCTGCCAACTTCTCCAGCTGCCAGCACACTCAGTTGCCCTTCTGCTGCTTCCCTGCACTGCCCCAGGGGCAAGGCAGCCCATTCCCAGGTGTTCCTAGGCACAGGGCACTGCTCCCTAGGCAGGCTTAGGGAAGAGCTGGATCTAGCGGGTGCTACCTCCAAGCTGAGGCAGCATCCGGCATACTAGCAGCCCACCTGAGTGGCCCCAGGGGACACCGCCACTGCAGAGAGAAAGACCAGGAGTCCCTGCAGCTCAGGGTCACTTGTCCCACTGGCAGCTCACCCCACCAGTTATGGGAGAGGCAGGCAAGCTCCACGGAAAAAATAAGAATCGGGCCCTTCTCCACTCCTGCTTTCACCCCACCTCTCCTGCAAGCAGGGGGTGAACTGTCAGATTAAAGGCTCCAATATTACAAGTAGCTACGTTGCACACTAAACTACACACAGATGTGGCTTAGTTTGCAATGTAACAAACTCATTTAAATCGCAAACAACCCCTGCACTTGCAAAGTGATGCAATTAAACTGCAAAAACAGGCAAGTTTTGTCATGGGTACAAGTGCACAAAACGTGGCTAAGTTACATTCATTTCCTAATACAAAAAGGTGCTTATTGCTAGCAGACATAGGATTGGTACTTTGACTGGAAGGGATGCAAATCAGGGTTTTGCAGTGATAGCATGAGATGAGATATCTTGCTGGTGATTACAACATAAATGCTTAGGCAAACAGTTAAAACAGCTTTAAAAAATTATAATGATGTGGTGTAAAACTAAGAATTATCCTGTCCAATTTCAGGCAAAGTGTATTGGATAACATTTGGGAATTTTCTTGGGATAGAAAATCATGTACCTGTTTGCAATTATGCAAATTTAGGCCAAATCTACAAACATACTTTTGTGACTCCTACTCAGTGCAGTGATCGTTGTGCCTAAATCCCTTTTCAGCTCTGGTTACTAATTTCCAATATTTGTTATAGACTGTGGTGGCAAGAAGCCCCCACAGGTACCAGGGGAGCTGGGGGAATCTCTGTGAGCCCCCGCAGGGAACAAACAGGCCCTCCACACCCCAGAAAACTTACCTTTTAGAGGGCAGCCAAAGCTGGAACCAGAGCCGCGGCCGCGTGAGCCAGCATTACACTGGCTCTTTAATCAGCTGCACCTGAGGCTGGGGAGCGCTGGGCTGATTGCAGCAGCTGGGGACGCCACCACGGGAAGCTTAAAAACCCTGCCAGAAGGGAGAGAGAGAGAGGAAAGGGAGAGAAAGCCAGCCGGGAGCATGCCAGGCAGGCGATTCCTGAGGCTGGCAGTACTGTGGCTGCAGGCACTGCTCCTGCACTTGGGGCAGGGGGAGCACCGTCCCTGCATTAGGCTGGGGAAGACTGATCCCCGGTTGCCTGAATTTCGGATTCCATAAGAGTGTCTCTCTCTCTCAGAGAGAGAAAGACACAAGATCACGGGAGCCTAGCCCTCTGGCACCAAGGTTGGGGGGCTCCAGTTGCCCTAACATCAGGGCAACCGATCGGTGCCAAAGCTGATGCCTGACCCCTTAGTAAAGGGGCTAACAGGGGACAGCAGAACAACAGAAGCAACACCCAAGCGGTTGGCAAGCGTTTGGGGTGTAGGGGAGGCGAAGCCATGAGGAACGTTGCGGCACAAACATGAGTACCTCTGTCACCGGGTCACCTGAGAAGAAGAACACCACTGAATCCCTCCTTTCACCTAGTACAGCAAGTTGTAGAAGGAAAGTTGAGGGGGCACCCAGGTAAACGGGGACAGGACAGTACTCACCACGCCCATTAGAGACACCACATAGATCAATTCAGTTATGGTCCCCGTGTGAAAAGACCAGGGGCCCCAAGTGTTTGATCACTATAGGAGGATTGGGTTTAATACATTTTGAATTAAACATGTTGAATCAGGATCCTTCAATATGCTTTTGGCTTCTGGGAAAAAGTGTCAACAAATAAATACTATAAGAAATTAACTTTGCAGCTATTCCTCCGCAAAAGCATCAGAAGAGACTGGCCTCAAGCCCAGAATTCTAAACATCACAGAATGGATAAAATCTATTAGTATACTGAATAAGCTAGAAAAGTTAACTTGCTCAGCAAGTAATTTTCTTGATGTATATGAACAATTCCACATACTCTAAGCTAGGGTGACCATATTTTATAGTGTTTAAAACTAATACAGTTGCTGTGGGTTAACTGTGAATCAGTACTAAAACTTCTGAATCATTTATGATAGTTGGATAATCACTGTTGCTCATTTCAGTGACAAGCTATACCGCATGTACCATGATGACTTGTTTTGTTTTGGGGCATTTTGAGTTTGTGTTTTGTTTTGGTTTTTTTTT
>NW_017729024.1:87701471-87708600 GCF_001723915.1 Gavialis gangeticus
TTGCTTAACGTTAAAAAAAAAAAACCTGTTAATTGAAAAGATGAAGATAGGATAGTTGAAATGCACCACGCAGAAAATTACCCTGATTAAGTAGACTGCGATATTGAAAAAAAATAAGCCGAAAAGTGAGATCTTTACCTTTTTTAAAAAGGTGAAGCCAGGAAACAAAAAGGTTGTTGAGAGTGAAGGCAGCTCTTCTTTTTTTTGATAGGACAACAGTTCTGATCAGGAAATGATAACAGCCACAGTGCATATGGAAGCATCCAAAAAGATTGGTGCTAACCAGATTACTGTCATCTAGTATACTTATGGTATTTATTCACTATACTTAGGGATACATTTAGTAAGCACTAGAAAGTATTAGTATCATTGCACAAGGCTCCATCAAGAATACTGTCTGCAGTTCTGGTCACCAGCATTTGAAACAGATTAATTTAATATGGACAGGAACAATGAAAGGCCACTGGAATGGTTATGGGAATGGGGGCATTTTCTTATGAATGAAGATTAAACGAGTTTACCTTATTTACATTAAGAAAATGGAGATTGACAGAGGATATGATTACTTTTTTCAAATGAATACATGGCATGAGTGTCAAGAGTGGAACAAAGCTTAGCATCCACTTGATTTGTCAACAGGGGCAAATTAGCTCTCTCTTGCTTGGTGGCCTTTACCTACTAATACAACACTTAGGCGTTAGTTCCAAACACAGTTAACCCTTTCTTTTTCAGTGTACCAGCTAATCAGAGAAACTGTGGCATGCAATATTATAGAACCATAGAATAGAAGGACTGGAAGGGACCTGTAAGATCATCAAGTCCGGTCCCCTGCCATGGGCAGGAGATTATTAGGCTCAAATGAACTCAACAAGGTGCTTGTCCAGCCTCCTCTTGAACACCTCCAGGGATGGCGACTATACCACCTCTGCCAGAAGTCTGTTCCAGATTCTAGATACCTGTATGGAAAAGAAGTTTGTCCTTATTTTTAGCCTAAATTTTTCCTCAGTTAACTTATTATTATAACATGTCAATAATAATGTTTAAAAATATCATATTTAAATCAGAAATATTACAATAAAAGCACAGTCTGTTATACTTTGCCCAACATTTTTATTGCTAAAGTCTCATGCTGTGAGGGTGGGAAGAAGGAAGGTCATTTCTGGCAGTGGAAATTTCAAGTGCATGCCTGAAGCTGACACTGGAGCTCACTTAAAGTCTACAGGCACAGGCATTTGATGGCAAGTAGTTTCTGCAATAAAAGCTGCCCAAAGGCATTCATGGTAAGTTTGGGTAAAACTGGAAAACCTCAAGGCCTGCCTTATTTCTGGAGCACAGTGCTGAGGCAGGTCTACAAAATAGGGGCCAGTGCTTAATGGCCCCCTGTAACAGGTTGCCCTCCCCAGCAGAATTGTAGTGGCCTATGAGGGGCACCCTTGAAGTCCCTTAATGTTTCACTTTCGTCTTGTATCCTGCCTTTACTCACCTGCCATGTCTTGATGTAAATATTATTTAGATGTTCTTACAAGTGGGAGACTACCTGTTGTACTTCTATGTTGGGGTTATCAGCCACACCATGGGCCTTACCCCCCATCTTTCTCTAGCTAGGCCTACCAGTCTAAACCCACCAGGTTTAGACTCTGAGGCTCTAGCTGAGAGGTATCAAACCTTTTTGAATGTGGGGCCAGATCACGAACTTTTTATCACCCAGTGGGCCGGCAAGCCATATTCAAAGACCTCACAGGAAGTGGTATCACATCAGGAAGTCATATCACGTGACCTTTGACACCAATGAAGTTGCAGGGGTTGACATGATGCTGGTTGACATGGCATATATGCCCGGGTTGACATGGTGCTGCAGGAGCCGCTTGGCTACAACCAGGTTGACCTGGTGCTGGAGAAGCCACGGGTCCAGGCTGGGGTTAACCTGGGGCCAGCCCAGCCTGCCGGTGCCATGCCTGGGTTGACATGGTGTTGCAGGACCTGCCTGGACAGAACCGGGTCGGCACCAGCCAGAAAAAGCAGCATGCAGCTGAAGCCGGCTTTCCATGTGCTGCTGGGGACAGGACGAGGCCAGCCAGGTCTGCACCAGCCAGCAGAAGCGGTGACGGAGCCACGTGCTGCTTGGGACTGACTGGTGCAGGTTCATCCCGTCCCAAGCGGCACTCAGCTCCACTGCCACTTCTGCTGGCCGTTGCAGACCCAGCCAGGCTCCTCCCATCCCCAGCAGCACGTGAGAAGTGGCCCCCTCCGGACCCTGCGCGCGGGTGGCCAGGTCTGGAGAGCCACAGTGCCTGGGGGGAGACTGGCCAGGGGAGCAGGCGCCACCTTGCTGTGGGGCAGGGCAGGGCAGGGCAGGGCAGGGCAGCAGGGCTGGCTTGAAGCGGGCAGGTGAGGAGGCAGGCATGGGCCAGCAGTGCCAGCACCCGCTGCTTGGCCTCCCGCATGGGGCCACTCCAGCAGTGCAGGCACAGGCACGGGCACGGGCTCGTGTCAGGGCAGGGAGGTGGGGACAGGAGCACGGGTACTCCCGGACGTGCATCCTCCCCGCCAGCGACCAGCATCCTCGCCCCCAGTGACCAGATGCAGACCCCCATCCTCAGCCATGCAGGCTACATTAGCAGGACCTGAACCGCCAAGAAGGTGGCTGGAGGTAGAGCACCTCTGGGCTGGGCTCCCCCTGCCTCCCGCCCAACCCAGCTCCGGCAACTGCCTGCCCCCCGGCCCGGCCCTGAGGTGCCCCCAGCTCCGTGCAGGAACTTACCTGGTGCCTCCATCCACCATGCATGCGGGTGCAGGCCATGCTGCAGCTCCCCCGGCTGCACGCTGGGGGCAAGGGATGGAGCTAGAGGAGAAATTGCAGGTGCTGTCCCCAGCTCATCCAGTCAGGTGTGGCTGGGGCAGCCCTGTGCCATGCAGCCCTCGAGGCAGTGGCAGTGGGACACGGCTCACATGATGAACCCGGCCCTGCGGGGGCAAGCAGCTCCCCTCCCCTCGCTGTTGGCTGGGGCCTGCGAGCTGGCCGTGCCCGCCTCTCCTTGGTCCCACCGCCACCGCTGTGGAGTGCGAAGCAGGCACCAGGACTCCTCTCCTGTCCCAAGCGAGGGACCTCAGGCCAGATAAAATGGCTTGACGGGCTGCATTGCGGCCTGTGGGCCTTATGTTGGACAAGCCTGCTCTAGCTCCTTAATCCTCTCTGGGCCCATGGCCCTCCTTTTGCTTTCAGTATGGAGCCAGGCCTTCTGGCCCCCTTTCACCCTGCACCCCCTGGACACCAAGTTGTTGGGTCTTCTGCCTCCTCAGGCTTGGCCCTTTCTTATAGCTCGGGCTACTAGCCAGGATCCCCTCACTGGGACCCAGCTTCCAAGTCCTGCAGCCAACTCTAGGCTACTGACCCTATATGGCTGCACCCACTAGTGCACTAAGCCATTTGGCCTTTTATGACTGTGCCCCAAGGCGCTAATGAGGCCTCCTCCTCCCCTGCTACCTTGACCACAAACCACCAACCTATCAGTCAAAATATAAAATGGAAGTCCATAGGCTATAACCACAAAAAAAGAATTAAAAAATGAAATAAAATAAAATAAAAAATTAAAGAAGGCAGTATGCCAGCTTATGTTTTTTTATGGCTCGGTGCTCCTGCTTCCCACCATCTGTTATGCTCTGCCTTGTGGGACTGCCACAGCTTCTCTGGGAGTCATCAGGAGTTCCCCCTACAGCAGCTGGACAGGCAGCCAAGCATCTTCATGGAGCTATTATGCACAAACTCCTTCCCCCCGCCCCCTGGCTGCTGCCTGAGAACTGCCACCAAGTCCAGGGTTTTTGTAGTTCTGCCCTGTTCCCTTCCAGTCATCTGACTAGCCAGCAAGGCTCAGCTTTTAACCCCTATCCTGCCAGCAGGCTGTGCCTGGAAAGTTCTGGTCTTAAAGGGACCGGCCTGCTTTCTGGTAACAGGGCTAGTGTTCCCTGTTACACCCCCAATGACAAGGTCCAGTCCTACATGGCTTTCCCTGGATCTTTGGGGATGTCCCAGGGTTCTTGGTGGTCACTGTTGTCTAGCATCCCTCTGTGGCCAGCCTGACCCAGAGACCATCACAAGAGGTGGAAGATAAGCAAAGAGCTGGAGCTGACCTGAATGGGTTTTCAGCACTGGGTCCTACCACAAGACAACAGATACAATGATCTGGGACAGCTATAAGGGGATAGCTACAAAGGGGCAGGGCTGGCCATAGAGGGCTGCCAGCAAGGGCTTCTTTTATTTTCACACCCCCTGGGAGTTAAATTAACAGTCTCTACTTTCAGGTCTCAAAAATGTCATCCTTCTGCAGCTTCAGCCCTAGGCTGAGTGCCTGTCAGGGGATGACATAAATTCAAGGCTCTCTTCCTCTCCTTTATTCATGGAAGAGGTGGCTGCTCAGTTCTCAACAGCCAAGTTGCTGGCTGAACTGGAAAGCCACACCTATTGCTCCATGCAAGCATAACTCAGCCCAACCCTCTAACAAAGGGACATCTAGAACAACTTCAATACAACCCTAGCCCTACTGACTACTCCTCCAACTCTAGCCTGCAAGTGCCTTCTAAGCCAAAACACTGACCCTTACTTTGTGAGCCTGAACAACTGTAGCCCTAACTGTAGACCAAAACCTGATGAGCCTACCAGCCACGATCCTAAGACTAGGCTGTGGTTTCATACCAGCGCCACCTCTAGACCCATACTGGCTGGAGTGGCTTTTAAATTATTTTTTCCCCTGGGAAATAGAACTGTGGAGTTCTACAGAGAGAAATCCTGGGCTCAGGGAGCACAGGCCCTTGACTGTCAGCCTTCTAGCAGCTTGCTGTGAGTTTAGGGCTCTCCTCCCTGGTGCCTTGCCAGGGTGCGGTTCTGGCCCAGCCCAGCTTGGCTTCATGGCCAGCCACACCAGATTTTTACCCCTTCCCCCAAGCAGAGTGGTACCTGGCTCCCAAACCTGCCCAACCACTTCTGTGGCAGCAGGGCACAAAGTTGAAGCCTTAGCTCTCAACCCTGAGCCCCAGAGGCTCTTCTGCCTGATGCCTTGCAGCAATGGCAGGGAAGGATGAAAAGCAAAGTAGTTTTATATTGGGTATCAGGAAAGATTTCTCTTAAAACAGTGAGGCAGTGAAACAGACTGTCTAGGGAAGTTCTGGACGCTCCAGTGTTGGAGGTGTTCAAAGAAAGATTTGATAAGCATTGGTCAGGGATGATCTAGGACAGGGCTGTCCAACTTCTAAGTGGCTGGGGACAGCACCAGGACTAGCTATGGGCCTCTGCCCACATGCTGCACAGATTCTCCCACCCAACGCTGCACGGTGCAGTCATGCCCCCCTCCACCCACTGCATGGCTCTTCCCCCTCCTCATTGCTTCACTGCACACTGGCCCCCAACACATGCACATGCTGCACTGTGTGCCTGTGGCTCACCCACAGCTCACCCTGGTAATGCCATGCACTACTGCACTTCAGCAAAGGCAGGAGAGGGAGTGGGATCCCAGAGACTCTAGCTGCTGGTGCAGAAGACAAGGGGTCAAAACTTAGCTTCTCATGAGCTGCAAGTGGCTGGTGGGCCACCAGTTGAATAGCTCTGATCTAGGAGTAGCTCTGCTGGAGTACTCTGTAAAGAACAACTGTTGAAGCAAGCACTTGAGCTTTCCCCATGCCCACCTCTAACCCTACAGCTCTGAGAAATAATGAGAAGAGCTGCACAGCCTAAAACAGGTGGCTATCAGGAGAGGACCCCACTCAGCAGTTTGAGAATGAAGCAGAGCTGGTTTAGTACATAGGATCAAAGGAAGCAGGGCCAGAAGGCAACTGGCGAGGTCCTCTAGTTATGAAACAGAGTATCTAGTGATGAAGCTGATCTATGAAAAAAGACAAAAGCAGCTGGCATCAGTTTATGGAGGATACTGGAGGAGGTCTGGCTGCCTGGTTAGAGCATTTGGTGCTTGGAGTTATGCTTACTTGTAGGAAGAGAGATGGAGTTATGCTTGCTGCCGAGAGAGAGAGAGAGAGAGAGAGAGAGAGACAGACAGACAGACAGACAGACAGACAGAGAGAGAGAGAGAGAGAGAGAGAGAGAGAGAGAGAGAGAGAGTGTGTGCACACACGCAGAATTATGCTTGCTGCCCCCAGAGAAAGTCTGTGTGCATGTGTCCAGAGAGAGAGAGAGTGCATGTGCACATGTATATGGTGCATGGTGGGGTGTTAGTTGTAGCTGTGTTGGTCTAAGGACACAGGCAGACAAGGTTCTTTGGGTAGATGTGATATCTTTTATTAGACAAATTAAATAATTGGAGCAATGTTCCTTTCCAAGCTTTCGGGCACAAACGTTCATCTTCAGCCATAGGGAGGGTTATTTTTTATACTGGCTTCTACGCCACCCAGGAGAACACAAAACAGCAGCAGGCTCTCCCCGTGCCTGAAGAAAGCTGTTTGTGCCTGAAAGCTTGCAAAGAACAATTTTTCCAACTTTTTAGTTGACTTAATAAAAGATTTCACATCTACCCAAAGAACCTGCTGTGCGTATGGTGGGTGGACCCTCAACGTGCATACAGCATTTCCTATGTTTCTTTGCTCTCCTGGTTACCACATCCGGCCTGGAAAGAATTTTCTCCCCCTCCTGCCACGACACCTGTCCCGAGGCAGCAGGTGCTGGCTGCAGCCACAGCCAAGGACTTCGAGTGGGCTGTGCCAATGCTCCTGCTGTAACTTAAAGCCAGGGGCTCCTGGCTAGAGGGTCTTGCCCTCTACTCAGCACAAAGCCGATGCCCATATTGAGGGTCAGGAAGCAATTTTACCCCAAGCAGATTTGTATGGCCTGGGGGGCAGTTGCTTGCCCTGTAGCAAGGGGCAGGTTTGTTCCTGGGATTTCTCCCGTGCATTTTTACATCCTCTGCAGCAAGCGGACGTTGGCCATACGGGTCCCGGGGCTTTCCCGGCACTTTCGGCAACCTGCCCTGCCCTCGGGAGACGGGGTGACAGTGCCTGCGTCTAGGAACAGCTGGGGGCAAAGCGAGGGCGGCGCCTCCAGAGCACAGCAGCCACCCAGCCTTCTGCGGGCCGCATCTTTCAACGGCCTGACAGCGCGGGGCAACTAAAGCGAGACAAGCCGTGAGGT
>NW_017729024.1:87708610-87709329 GCF_001723915.1 Gavialis gangeticus
GCCAACAAAAGCGAGACAAGCCGTGAGGTAACCCCCGCCCCCGCCGCAATGGCGCCGCAGACTCCCTCCCTTCCCCCCACCCCTCCCTCTTTAAATGGGCCACGTGATGCCGAGGCAGCCCAGACACCGCAACCGCCGCAGGCGCGCGGGAAGCCGTGCCCCGCCCCCCGCGCGCCCCCATTGGCCGCAGCCACGAAACAACAACAAGGCCCGCTAAATTCGACCGAGTGGGGCGGCCCCACTCCCCTCCGCAGAACCCGCCTCCTGCCTGCGGCGGCCCAATCAGCACGCGCCGGGCGCGGAGGGGGGCGGGGCTAGGGCCAGGGCCCGGCTCCTCAGCGGGCGGCCTGCGAGCGGTTTCGAATTCTGTGAGCCATGGAGCGAGCCAGCCAATTGCTGGGCAAGGGCGAGGCCGAGCCCCGCCCCCGCGCCCTGCCTTCGGGGGCGTGGTGTCCTTCGCTTCCAGCCGTCGATTGGCCGGGCGGGCTGTCCGTCGGTGACGCAACAGCCGTTTCCCTGATTGGTTCCGCCCAGGCGCGAAATGTAACGCGGGAAAAGCTGGGGCCGCGGCTGGCAGGGGTCGCGGCGGCGGGTTGGGCTGCGCCGGGCGCGCGGAAGAGCAGCGCGGCGTTTTCCTCCGTCCCTGCTGCTATGGCCCGCGCCTGCCGCTGACTGTGCAGCGCGGCGGCGATGAGCGGCTGAGGCGGCCGGGCAGTGCC
>NW_017729024.1:87709975-87710327 GCF_001723915.1 Gavialis gangeticus
GCAGTGCCAGGCGCCGCGGGCCGGAGAGCGGGGCTGAGCCGCCCCCGGCGCGTCCCCCGTGTCCGGCGCCAGCACGATGGCGGAGAGGCCTGCGGGCCCGCCCGTCGTCTTCTGCCAGGACTCGCCGAAGCGGGTGCTGGTGTCGGTGATCAAGACGACGCCCATCAAGCCCCCGCGCGGAGGCGAGGAGCCGGCGCCCGCCCCGCCTGTGCCCACCAGCCCCGGCTTCAGCGACTTCATGGTGTACCCGTGGCGCTGGGGGGAGAACGCGCACAACGTCACGCTCAGCCCCGGCGGCCCAGCCAGCAGCAGCTGCGGCGGCGCCGCCGCCCCCTCGCCCGCTCAGCAGCTC
>NW_017729024.1:87710592-87710793 GCF_001723915.1 Gavialis gangeticus
GAGGCGGGCAGCCCGGACAGCAACAGCAGCGGCGGCGGCGGCAGCCACTTGAAGGTGATCCCGGCCGGAGCAGGCCCCGCGCGCCGGGCACGATGGGGTTAACCCCGTACTCCCCTTCGGGCCGCGGGGGTGGGGGGGCTGTCTCCCTAGGCTGGGCACGGGAGGGTCGGTGTCCGCTCGCACCTCCCCTCGGCTCCCTCC
>NW_017729024.1:87710827-87720429 GCF_001723915.1 Gavialis gangeticus
CACACACACACACACACACACACACAGTGGTTCAGAGGTGGCACCACTCGAAGCCCCTTTTCTGCCCCACTGTAGTGCCCCCCGCGCATGCTGAGTTGTTCCCAGCTGGCGCTGCCTGCCTCTGGACGAACTGGCCGGTTCCAGTCAAAACCTCTCCCTAAACCCCCAGCCAGAGGCCATGCGTCAGAGGCACTGCCGTATTGGATAATGCACGATAGCATTTTTATTATTGGTTTTCTAACTTTGCATTTCATCCCCCTTTATAACTAACAAGAGTGTGATTTGTGTAGTATTCCTGCAGCCCAGCCTGACGCGCAGTGCTAACACCACGGTGCAGATCGCAATGTGAGAGCGCTTTGCCAAAGTCTGGCAGCTCTGTCAGTCCCTCCCCCCCACATACCACGCCCCTCTGACATTCCTTCTGGATGGTGAAGGGTGTCGTGTCTACCGGTGCTGTGCACATCAAAATGCTTTTTTGAGTTGAGGTCCCTCTAATGTGATGTATGGCTTGTTACATCTCAGACGCTGTTGTTTTGTTTTGCTTTTTTAAAATGAGTTTCCAAAGTGGCTGTGACTGTTACTGAAGATAGGAATTAGACTTCCCAGAGTCATTGGACAATGGCAGTGACAATGGTAGTCCTTAAGCCTCTCTGGTCTCCCAAGTAGTTACAAGGATAGATGTGGAAAGAACAACTTTATCTGAGTTGTCATTAGTCTCAAATCAATATATTCAGAAGTCTTTCTCTGTTACCTATTCGTGCAAAGCCTGTCGCCTCTTTTGATCAGAATATAAGAAGCATGCTAAAGTAATTTAACTATCTGAAGAACTGTGTATGTGGCAGCCTCATTTTTTTTTTATAAGCAGGGCTGTACAGCCTTGATGATAAATTTCCCCTTGTTCTGCTATGTTCTTGTTTTCAGTTGTTTCAGAAAGCAAAGGGATTGAGGAGAACTGTTACTGCAATGGGAATAGTCCTGTGATATGAAGGGGCTTTTGTTTTAAATATTGAAATGTTTAAAAAAAAAAAGTCCTTAAAAATGTAGGTCTTTCTAATAATCTTCCCACAACTGTAATGTCAGGGCATTTTTAGGTGGTCTTTCTGTCCAGAAGGAGAAATGGATGTAAAATGGTGTTTGTGATGATGGAAAGGTTATGCTCTGTCCTTGAACAGAGATGACAACATGTAGGTTCTACCCTTTTTTCAGTGATCTTGGCCACTGCCTGGTTCCCAGTTCTCCAAAATCACTGTGCTTGAAAGTTAGTCTAAATCTCCATCATTCACAACATCTAAATTAAGGAATAGTACATGCTGGTTGCCAAAAAAAAAAAAAAAAAAGCATTATAAGCCTAAGAATGATGCAGTCTCCTTCAAAAGACTGAATAAAGCTATTATTGCATATGTATTTATTTTTGTGCTGTTTGCATAGTCTAAATGTCTTTAGGGAAAGTTGTGGGCCAGAAAATGTTTCCTCAGACTGAATGAATGTAGTAGCTAAGAGTAAAATATGTGCAAATTTCATTTTTTGGATGATATTTCTTTTAACAGGATGGGATAAGACGTGGTCGACCAAGAGCAGATACAGTTCGGGATCTAATAAGTGAGGGAGAACATTCTTCCAGCAGAATCCGTTGTAACATCTGCAACAGGGTTTTTCCACGAGAGAAATCTTTACAGGCACACAAAAGAACTCACACTGGTAAGTGAATTGTGTTTACAAAATTAAAACAAAAATTGTGATGACACATCTTTTTTGGAGTTGTTATGGCAGAGCAATGTGGGCTGTCATAATTAAAGGGGAACAAATACATGTCATCAATCTTTACAGGTTACATCTGGTAACTGAAAGGGAAAGTGGATTTTCTTTTTTGACTTGCATGTACTTGAAAGTGTTTTAATTCCCATGGACTTTTTCTTTTCAATGAAGTCTGTTCTTTTTTTAAAATTTGTGTGCTGATTCCACATGACAATGAAGGGGGGATACAGAAAGAGAAAATGTTTAAAAAGGTATAAGAATTGGCAAGAGACTTGGAGTGGACTACTTCTGATGATCTTAAATTGATTGTATTTCAAGCAGACTGCTGTTCTCCCTCATTCTTCTTGACCACATCCACATTCTGGGATTATCTGACTGTAAAATAAACTTTTGGATTGCATTGTAGAATTAAGGCTGAACTCAAGGTATTTAACATAAAAAAATAAATCAATGTTGGATTAGAAAGGTGAAGACTTTTTAAAAGCAAAATGTATTTGAAAAAGCCATAGGTTTTTTTTCTCAATTTTTATCATAAAAAAGGTTTTACTTTAAAAGAAATGAGACTTTTGACCAAAAGATGTGTACTCAATCTTCCCCTTCCCTGTATGCCTGGGCCAATTCCAGAAAATGATTAATGCTCAGGCTAACTTTTGTAATTTGCTTCTTGTGGCCTTGCTTGCTGGATCAAATAATACTTGACCACAAATTGCTCTCTCCTTTTGATCACATGATGGTTTTTGTGTTTAATTTTCCTCACTGATGACGAACTTTTATCCCTGAAGCTTATGGGCCAAAGATACAATCTTAGTATTTTTTTTCCATTAACTTTATCCCTGATTTCAGTATGCTTATACCTGTTAAACTATATTTAAATATAGTAACTAGTTATATCACCTGCCTGTGTGCCTTTTAAAGTTTTGCCTGTAGTACACAAGAAGGTAGGAATCATGGTTTCATAGTTGCTACATAACTATTAAGTGCTGTGCTGCTTGAACACTTATCTTTAGCCTAATATTTCAGTCCCTAGATCTTCAAGTCCTTTCTTAACAGTTGGGTGTCTTCAATGTTTCCCCTGATAGGTGTAGATGTGGTACTGAGAGGGAGAAGGAATACGAAGTTCTTGCAGTCTTCCTGGAACTTTTTCTTAAGGCTTTCCCCTTCCTATGTAAAGAAGGAAGATTTCCTAAAAGCATCGAATTAGCAGTTGAGTCTTTTTTGTGACTGACTGGTCATCTGGTACTGCAGCATTCTTTACAGAGAGAGCGACTTGAACTTCCAACTCTAGTACCAGATGCCAGATTTCTCTAATTTCCATCCCGAAGCCTAGAGCAGAGCAGAGGGATGCCACTGAGCAACACAGTATGCATTTCATTCTGTACATACTAGACCATTCCATCCATGCTCAACTTTTGGACTTGCTCAGAAAGAAATGTGAATGGTGCTCTGGAAGCAGCACACCGTCTTGGAAATGGATGGATCAATGCATGATGCTCAGGCTCATACATGGACCTTGGGAGTTGACCCTAGATTTTTTTAACATTGAAATAACCGGTGACGACTGCATGTGCTAGCCTGTACAGCATTTTGAATGAGTCTGTAGGTACCACCTAGTGGCAGAACTATAAACAGTTTTAAACCTGTAGTATGCGACTTCAAATGCCATCCTGTAAATGATGAAGAAATGTAATTTGAAAGTAGAGCCTTTATGTAAATATTCACTATATTGCATTTCATCATAGCGTAAATAATTAACTCAGTGAAGAGTGTCTTCAGTACAACTTTTTCAAATACATTTCTGGTATACAAGCACCACCTCAGATTTAAACCAAAAGATTAGAATGAGTGTTTTCTCCATGCAGGTCCATAAATCTGATGGTACTTTGGTTATGCTTGGTTTTATTGGCTTCCTTTTGTTGCTGATAGGTTACCACGTGGTTTTTATAGGTCTTCTTACACAATAACCTGTGAGATTCTTTTGATTGTAAGACATGATTGCAACATAACAGAAGCACTTAAGGAAAGTGAGGAGCAAATTTTAACATCTAAAATTTTAGTTGATTTTAAAGCTGGATCATATTGGTGTAGAAGTGAATGCCACTATCATCTTTCCACAAAGTATTTGTTTTTCCTAGTGACTAGAGAGTATCTCCTACCCAGGCACTGAGTCACTGGTCACCACTAAATGTCCAGGCTCTTAATTCTGCTCAACCTCTTTCCTTTAAGGTGAAAGGCCTTATTTGTGTGACTATCCAGATTGTGGAAAAGCCTTTGTTCAGAGTGGGCAGCTCAAAACACACCAACGTCTACACACAGGAGAAAAGCCTTTTGTCTGCTCGGAGAACGGTGAGCCATCAGAAAGAGACTTGTACCATTTGGATGCGTTTGATGCTACTAGAGTTGTCATATACTGATGTCCTGGATCTCAATTTTTAAGTTGGTTTGGTTTTTTTGTTTGTTTGTTTTTTTGGGGGGGTTGCCTCTTATTGTTTTTGTTTCTTTTTTAGAGAAGGGGAAAAACTAACTGCACAATTGTGTCAGTTTTAAAAGTATATTTCTTAAATAATTACTTAACTTACAGCATGCTGCGTGCTGAATTGAATCCAGGTTTTACAAAGAGGAAAGTTAACATTTTACTTTTAAAATAATTGTTAAAAGGAACAGGGATGATGTCTTTTCATTGATGTTATTCCTTTTTTAATTAAGGCTGTTTAAGCAGATTCACACATGCAAACCGCCATTGCCCTAAGCATCCGTATGCAAGACTGAAGAGGGAGGAGCTTACCGACAGACTGAGTAAAAAACAGACAGCTGACAATAAAGCCGTTGCTGAGTGGCTAGCAAAGTAAGTTTAAGTTATGAGCACCTCATTTTCACAGTAAGAGATTCAAAACTGTGTTGTTTGGGGGTTTATTAATGCTCATGATCGTTGCTTGCTGTCACTATTTTTATGCATTTCTATCAAGGATTTTTTTATTTACTTTTTTTTTAATGATCCATTCTTTAGGTCAAACTCTGCAGCTTTCTAATGTATTGACCTCAGATAGGTGGGCCATGATGGAGAAATCTAGCTTTACTTGCATCATACTATTTCTGTCTGTATCAGATATATTATTATTCCTGGTTCCTTCTTTATAATCATAGGGGAAAGAAGTATTTCTCTTCCTGATTGTGTCAGTGTGCCTTTTGAGAACCTCTGTTCCAGAAGGGATAGAGCTCCCTTCTTGCAATTTGTCTGACTAGTTGGATTCATCTTTCATAGCCTACCTTTTCAAACTTCTAGATGAAGAAATAGAGCTGCCAGTCCAGAGGACTGTTTCTAGTTGGGATGGATTTCCTGTTTGCCCTGCTATATTCAGCTCCCTGCTTCACTTGACCCATGTTTCTACAGCAACTGTTAATGTAGTCTTTTTTTGTGCTTTGTTTCTCATGCTGGTGAATGCATATGTACAAGGGAAAGCAATTCTTAGCATAAGAGCACTCTGGAGGCCTGGGTAGCAACATGTAAAAAGAATTTAGGTCACAGATGTAAATCTTTTACCTCTTTTTAAGAAAAGCACTTTTGAACATGGAGAGCTTTTCAGCTTGTGTAAATCCTAAATAAGGTCTATAAAATAAGCAATGAGGATAGAATGATCCAATTCTGTTTAAGATGGGCTTGGGAGACGCTGTTAGTTTTTTGATTGGAGCTTATTACGTAAAGCAGATAGTGCTTCTAAAACATGTATAATGTTGGCTTCACAGGTACTGGGAGACTAGAGAGCAGCGTGCACCTACCTTGAAAAGTAAAACTGTTCAGAAAACCGACCAAGAGCAGCAAGACCCCCTGGAGTATCTTCAGTCTGATGAAGACGATGAGGAGGAGAAAAATAGTGTTCACTCAGCTGCCCGCCGCCGTCTTCAAGAGCAGCGAGAGCGCCTGCATGGGGCGCTTGCTCTTATTGAGCTTGCAAACGTGGCTGGAGCTCCGCTGCTACAGTAGCATAGGGACTGAATCTGCCAATAGATGAAATGTACTGCCTGGTGGTACTTAACCAGTTAGAACCTGGGCATAAGCTAAGCACCTTATTTGCTTTTCATAGGCTGCTATTCTGTAGAATTTATGAAGAATGTTGTTGTCCCACAATGTGGGGCGAGAGAATTGCACTTTTTTTATATGGTAAAAGACAGATGTAAAGTTTTTAAGTATTTTGTAAATATGGGACTGCACAGTGCAGGGTAAACAAATTGCAGTTTGTGAGAGAACTAGATTTTGCAAGGTTAATTCACTTATTTAAAGCAGTTCTCACAGGAAGCACTTTCTGAACATGATGCTTGTTTTGATAGCAGGATGGTACATTTGGCCAGAGAAGGCTGACGGGAGATTATTTATCTATTTAAACAATTTTATTTGAAGTGGTATGTTTGCAAACACTGCAAGCAGTGATGCAACTAATGTTTTTTTTGGGGGGGGGGGAAGGAAAATTGTATTTTATTATACCTACTGTCACCAATAAGAGGGCCAAATTGGGTATTCCAGCTTATGATGGGGAAGAAACTGGTTAAGGTAAAAACTATAAAAACAGTTCAGGATCTTCACTGTGACTGCCCAAGTTATGAGACTGACTTCCGTATTAAATCTTGGTCTTGATCTCAGCAGAATCTTTTGGGTTGAGTAGCACTTGTTATTCCTAACTTATAATGTTGGGAACTTTTGCACATTACTGGGCTTATCTGCAAATAAGTGAATAATCTTGCAAAGTCTAGATGGCCGGTAACAAATGATATTTTTTTTCCAGATGTTTCAGACCCTGTAATGAGATTTGGCACTTGTTTTTGTTAATAAAGTGGGTATTTACAGGTGGTATTGACTTGTAGTAAACTATTTTAGATCTCTTGTTAGCAAACACTAAGTTTTTAAAGTACTGCTTTTATATGGCTATTAGCAAATAGAAGCCTCCATTTTACTTTTTTTTGTGCATAAAGCCACCTTATTGCTTTACTTCAGGATAACATGCCAAGTTTGTGTTCACTAACTGTAGTACAGCTATCAATTAAACACTGCAAAAATATTTGCTCTTCAATTAGAAAAAAAGCTTCCAAAGATAGTTGCAAGTGTGTTTTTAAACTGTGTGGATTCATGTATTTTCCAAATAAGTGAAGTTACAGAACACTGCTGCAATCTAAAGCTTAGAGAATTAGGCAGTACATCCTCATCATTTATTAGTTTTATGTAACTTACCATATCTTTGTTTCATGGCTACATTTTTCTCTTTCTTCTGAGCAGACTATAATCAGATTCATCATGTTATGCCAATAATTTTCTTGGCAAATTGACCAATATGCCAAAAAGGAACCCTACTGATTTGTGGGATATTAACAACAAATCAAACTCTCTTTCAAATTCTTAGACCAACTGCTTGTATATGTCAGAATGTGTAACCCAAGCTCTAGATTCCTACCGTACTTCAAAATGCCAGAAAATAGAAGTGTGTAAAGGAACCACTTTGTTACCTTGAGAGAGAGGAAAAGTAGTTTAAATAGTTGAGATGGTAAAGATTTTGTTTAATTGACTATGAGAACAGATGCTTCAGAAATTGCATTCTCTGCTGCAGTTCTTGGATTCAGTTTTCCTAATAGCTGATGCCTGTAATAGTATTTGGGATATTATTAAGCCAGTAAATTTAAAATTGTGAGATGGTGCACTTGTCTAAGTCAGAGATTCAATTTTTATCTCCAGTGAGCTCTTAATTTTTTATCCATTTTATTATAATTTTATTTGGCTGCCTTGTGATTTTTTCTTACATAAAATAAACAACACTGCTACTCGCATCACCTCAGATGTCCTAACTAAATAAGACTACCTGATTTAATAGGTTTTGAAGTGAAGATCACCTGTCCAGGGCCCTTCCCTTTAAATTGGCCATTCTTGAACAGGCCCCTGTACCCATAAGGAGTGCTGTTGACTTTTATTCCATATTAGCACAGTGTAATGCCAGTTGTTTGCAGGATCAGGGCCATGGTTTTTATTGTAATAACTTTTCCCTGACCAGTTTCAGTTGTAATGGTTTAGTTTGAGGAACCCCTTTAAAGAGAGAGGTTCTTCTAATATTAAAAGCATACTAGCTGTCTACCTAGCTGTAAGCACATTAAAGCAGCTTCATTTTTGTAAAAGTTACAACAAATTGAGGGGAAAAATATAGTAAATTTGTTTGAAGCATTGAATACTGCTCTTTTATTATGATTCTTATTTGGTTATATAAAAGTATCTTTAAAGTGTTCTATGCTTTGTAACGTAGTTTGGCATGACATAACAACAGGAGAGGAAAAAAGCTGTAATTTTAATAGATGCTTTGAATAAACGATTGGTTCAATTTTAAATTAACAAATGCAAGTGTTGGTAATTCTTGATTTAAATTTTAATCATTGCAATGCCTGTTGTTCCTTCCAATTTCCATGGTCCAATCACTTTATACTTCAGCATTTTTCCAGGCCTATTTGGTGAAAGGGGATGTTACACACTTGATGAACGTTTAATTTCTAGCCATACACTGAACTCCCTTGCTTGAAATTTGTTTTCTAACTTATATGTAAGGGTTCTGTACTGGACAAAGTTCAAGATAATTTGTTTAAAATGAAAGGTGTTTTTTGTTTAGTCTACTATATTATGCCAAATATAATGAATACGCATGGAAACAGTGCAGTTGCTTCAGGTCTCTTTATTCTGTGGTCAGTAATTCATTACATATCTGGTCATTTTTCTTTTTAAATTCTTAAACATTTCTTTTGCTATTAGAGCCCCCACATAGCATAGTTCAGAATCTGTGGCAGGACTAGTTAATATAGAACAAACTGGCTTCAGACTTATCTGGCTCTGACAGAACAATGAGTAAGTTTTAAAAGTGTTGCTTATTGAAAGACTTATCTCCATCTAAAGGTAATATTTTCCCTACTTCCTTGCCCGTGTGACCTGAGAGTTCAAATTATCTGTTGCTTTGTAATTTTTTTTTTTTTTTTTTTTAAAAAAGGTAAGGACAACACTATAGACTCATAGATGCTAGGGTCAGAAGGGTCCTCAAAGGATCATGGAGTCTGCCCCCCTGCCAGTTGCAGGGAAAAGTGATGGGGTCATGGGACCCCAGCCAGGTGCTTGTCCAGTCTCTTGAAGACCCCAAAGGTAGGGGAGAGCACTACCTCCCTTTGGAAGCCCATTCCAGATTCTGGCAAACCTCACCATGGAGAAGCTCTTCAAAGGGGTGCTTTGGTAAACAGCATCTCCTATTCCCTGCTGCCCTCCTCCTGGTGAATTTGTATACTGCCACAAAATCCCCCCTCAGCCTTCTCTTGCGGAGGCTGAAAAGGTCCCAGGTCCCTCAGCCTTTCCTCATAAGACCTTCCCTGCAGGCCTCTAACCATAACAGTGGCCCTCCTCTGGACCCTCTCAAGGTTGTCCATGTCCTTGAATTGCAGCACCCAGCACTGGATGCAGTACTCTGGTTGTGACCTGACCAGTGCCATATGGATGGGGAGCATCACCTTGCTGGACCTGTTTGTGCTGCACCTACTAACAAACAACAAAGTGCAGTTAGCTCTGCTAATTACTTTGTCTCACTGACATCTCATACTCATCTTGGAGTCAATGATTCTGAGATCTCTTTCTGCCACTGTGCTGCTGAGGGCATCCCGCAGCCTACAGGTGTGCTAGTGATTCTCTCCCCCCATGTTGGCTAGAAAAGAGCAACTTGTGGGGTCATAATGAATTCTAATGTATTGTTTGGGATGTAAAGTTACCAAAAAAATCACAAATGCAAACTTTGAGTTATAAGGGGTACTGGTGTGTGTGTGTGTGTGTGTGTGTGTGTGTGTGTGTG
>NW_017729024.1:87720441-87725379 GCF_001723915.1 Gavialis gangeticus
ACATTTAAACCCATGTAGTGTAGCTACTGTAGTGATTATGAGAGCACTAGTGTCAGTATATCTACCTAGCCAAGGCCCTGAAGTGTGCTGTTGATGGTCAACTTCCTTCAAGGCAATGTCTTCTCCAGAAGGGGGTTGCCTGCTTGTCCTTCTGTCTCAGTAGGTCAGATGCTGGATGAGAGGATGCCACTGAAGGTCATGCTTCACTACCTTTTCTCTGTTTCTGGCAGACTTGTGTGATCTCCCAGCGTCATTTTGGCTGCCCAATGCGGAGATCGCTGTCCTACATGGATCTTGAGTAATGCATGACAGCTGTTAGTCACAGTCACTGGAGGTTTTACCCAATGATGTAGTTTTGGGAGTCAGTTTGTGATTTTGATTAATTAACAATGGTATTGTTAAGGGTTGCAGGAATAGTCAATAGGGTGGGTGCTCAGTCCCACGAATCAGTTCCTTGGCTTGACTATTGTCATTTAATACCTATTGATCAGTGATCACCACACATATTCACATTCAGTCAAGGGACCCACCTAATATAGCAGATTTTATCACTTTACAATAACAATTTAAATGCAGTTTTTAACAGTGGTCCAGGGTGTAACTTCATTCTACGGGGGAGTACATTCCTTAAGGGTTTAAAAGTATAACATAAAATAAAAATGCCATGGTAAAGACGAGACAGATGAAATATATAAAAATGCTATGTGAGATAGTGAGGATTAAAGGCTACCAGGGACAGTGAGTTAAGTTAGCACCAGGATATATTTACAATCTTTGAAGTGGATATTGTAGTTCTTTTGTTTTCTTCAGTGACACTGAGCTTAACTGATATGCAGCTGTAGTTTGTAGGTTTCTCCTACAGAAAGGCACTTCAGCTTTCTGGCTTGCTCTGAGCCTTGCCACACCTATGCAATGAGTGCACTAGGTCTCTGCCAATACTTAGAAATGCACAAAAACAGGGGTAGGGGTTACAGGCAAGAAGGGGCTTCTGTTATATCAATGTCCAGGAGGGAAATGTATGAAGGAGGTTTTCTGCTACAAGTAGGTGCAGCACTTTGCACTTGTCCTTGCTGAACTGCATCCCATTGTTCTCTGCCCACTTCTCTAACCTGTCCAGGTCTGCTTGGATTCAGTTTCTTCCCATCAGCGTGTTTGCTTCGCCGCATAGTATGGTGTCATCTGTAAACTTGAACAGAATGCTTTCCATGCCCTCATCCAGGTCGCTGATGAAGATATTGAACAGCACCAGCCCAAGGACGGAGCCTTGGGGGACCCCACTGCCCACAACTTCAGAGGTCAATACTGACCCATCCACCATCACTCTCTGGGTATGCTCCTTAAGCCAATTTGCCACCCACATGATTGTGTAATTATCTATGGCACAGCCATTCAATTTGCTTATAATAGGATAGGAAACTCTCAAAGGCTGCCTTAAAGTCCAAGTAGATGACATCTACCTCGCCACCTTCATCTAAGCTTTTAGTGACCTGTAGCAATTTGTAACTTTGGCTTTCCTCATACAGAACATACCAACTCCCCCCCACCCCACAACTGGATTAAAGCAACCACTTTGGGCACTATAGCTTGTACTGTGGACTTGATCTAATGCCAAAAATTCTTTGATTTATATGCTGCCTTACCAAAAGCTAAGGGTTGCTGACAAAAGCAAATCATAAAGTTAGTCTATGTCCATTTTTAAAAAAATAAAGGACAGGGACCAGAATGCTCCTGAACTTAACTGCAGGACTTGTTAAACGTTGCTGCTTCAGACTCGATGCAGCAGGGGCTTGAGCACCGGGGCTGCCACTGAGACACTGGGCTATGCATGGGTGGGGTAAGGTGCTGTGTGAGGGACATCCTGCTCAGCCAGGCACCAGGTGCAAAAGCGGCTTATCCCCAGCAGCCGCAGGAGCTTGGTTGTGTGGGGCCCACCAGTGCCGAAGCAGGAGCGTGCTCTGGGGCTCCAAATGTGTCTGGTGCAGCTGTCTTTGCAAGGGCCTGCCCTGTCCCCCCCAGGGTGGCAACACAAGCTGCATGGGGAGCAGGGCTGCAGTCAGGAGCCGTGGACAAGGGGGCCACCGTCTCCCTCAACAAGAGCCAGAGCAGGCAGGAGGTGTGTGTGCGTGCACCGAATGCAAAACAAGCAAACAGAAAAATGTATGTCAGTAGTTTAAAATGCCTTGCAATATTACTAAATATCTGCTGTTGGATCAAGATCAGTCGATACAGTTGGTTAACCACTGGCTATTGGTATTGGCCAAGAAAGTCTTTATCGGTGCACCCCTAGCAGCAATGCACGTGTAGACACTGATACAGCTGGCTGAAGCATGAAGGTACTTCAGTGTGGGGGCTGCCTGACAGCTAGCCCTGCACTGGAGCACTCTCATGCCCCAACCAAGCCCTCCACAACACCTTGAGTTGGGCAGGAGCAGCCCCAGGCTGGCTGGCTGGCTGACCCCAAAGGCTCCCTGCCAGCTGGGGCTGCCCCAACCCATCTCAATGTGCAGCAGTCCCCTGCACACATTCAAATAGCGTGCCCGGGAACAAAAAACTCTAGCACAATGAATGCCGGAGTTTATTGCTGCACCGTAACTCCACATGTAGACACACCCAGTGGGGATCACTTTGCTGCAGAATATCCTTCTAAAATAAAAGAACTAAGGGTTTGTCTGTATTCACTGAGTCAGTCACAACATGTAGGGGTGCATGTGCACCCCCCGACAGCACTGGTGACCACCTCACAAGTGTTCCCTGCTTAGGCGGTGGGGCCAGTGGGAGTGCCACCGCCTCCCGAGAGTGCCAGCCAGGGAGTGAGGGCACCAGAAATGCCGCTGACACTTTTGGGTGTAACCTTCCAAGCAGCGTTTCCTCTTAGAGCCAGCTTCTAGGTTGGTCAATGACTGGCCGCTAGGGGAGCAAGTGGCCCCGACTCAGGAGGCACCAGTTGCCTATGCATGGAGTAATTCTGAATCAGCTGTCTACTTTAAACTTAGACACTTCCTTATCCTGTAGTAATATTGTGTGTAGAAAAACTACCAAGAGCCCAGGAAGCCCATTCAAAGAGATGACAAAGGTCTCTTCTGAAGATATGACCTCCAGTCATGCTACTCTGAGGCTCATGAGGTAAGATAGGTGCAATCTAATAATGCAAGGGTGTTTTGTACATGTAGCAGAGGAAGAATACAGCTCAAAGGTTGTCATTTTTTTTTTTTTTAAGAGACTGATAATAAACATGTTCCGGGTTCCTTTTTTCTCCAAAACGTGATTATCCAACTCTCACGATGACCGTTAACTATATAAGAAAGTTGCACTGGTTTACTTAAAATCTGCTTTTAAACTGACAGGCAAGGATTTTGGGGCATGATATCTGTTATTGGACCAATTGTATCGTTGACATTAGATCCAGACAAGTTTTCAAATGCAAGGCATTCAGGTCTGAATCAGCAGGCTGACTTAGTTTGGTGCAAGGTTCTGCCTTGGTGCTCAAACTCAAATAAAGATAACTTATTTTGACTTCGCTTAAACAGTAGGTATATGCTAAAGTGAGATAAATATCAATATAGACTCTTGCTGTGATTAAGCTAATTGGCTTTAAAATCATACTTAAGTTAAATTTGCTTAACCTAAATATTTCAGTAACTGGTTTTAAAATTTCTTATATTTAATCCACATCTGTCCTTAAATTTTACACGTTTTTCCTGATTCTTTAAAAAAACTTTTGATACATTTTTTTAAATAAACCAAAAGTACCACAGAGAGGGACACACAATCACTGTAAAGCAGACAGACAAACTATTTTTTTCCCTTATTTTGGGGTCTCAAATCATACCTTGGGGCCCAATGCTTAACACTTGCATGCTCTTTTCTGGGGGTAGCTTACACAAATAGAAGCGTACATTTATACTTTTGCAAGAGGAAGAAATCTGGAAGGCAAATGAGCCCCTTAAATTGGGATGTCTGTGGGAGGACAGTAAGGAGAGCTGCAGAGTAGCTCTTCTTACACAAGTTACTTCTATACTCATCTACCTTGGCCACCCATCTTGATGGATGACTACAGCTGCTACCACCCAGGTGCAAAAAAGGCACCCACCCATGGAGGTTTCCTGCAGTCCCACTACAGGAGGCTGAGCTTTTTGGTAGTTGTGTTGGAGAGTCCTGAACTCCCCTCACTTGCTGCGCTGGCTGTGTCACTACCTTCCTCCTCCCCGGCTCTGGTCCTGGAAGCTGTCCGGTCTGAATGACAATGATCAGCATGAGAGAGAAGCAGATGATATGGGATAGTTTCAAGGGAATTGAGATGCACAGGCCATGGATTGCAGCCAATGCTAATCAGGCCACCCCAGGAAGCAACAATGGTCACAGGCTGTGACTCAATTTCCCTGCTCCCTTAATCCTTATCCCACAGAAATGGGTGGAAGTACAGGCATGTGAATCTGAACTATATGAAACCTCCCCCCACACAGGCACAGGCGTGGGAGTCCGGGATTTGCCTCAAAACATGAGGACAGTTACTGAGATAAGGACCCTGAGACCTTGCCACCTGGTAGTGAGTATATATCTCTGTATTTCCTGCTCCATGGTGCTGCTCTTGGCAAAGTTGCCTGATGGCTAATCTCCGGATAAACCTGCATCTATAGTTCAGAGAAGCTTTCTTTGGCTGCTTCTGTCCTCCAGATAAAACGAAAGCCCTCCAGAGTCAGCATCCTGGCTGGAACAGGCCTGGCACAAATGCACCCTGTGCCTACTGATCCCTTTCCTCTGCCTGATCTACTGCTCTGCTTTCTGTTCCCTGCTCCTTCTGTCACAGGGCTGTGCATCCCCTTCCTGACGGACCTTGTTGTCCACCCCTTACTACTACCACCTGTGTGGACAGGAGCACCCAGAGTGCCCCAAGAACACTGGGGGGGGGGCTGGGCTATCACCCCCCAACACCGCCCC
>NW_017729024.1:87730379-87733798 GCF_001723915.1 Gavialis gangeticus
TAACCTGCCTGACTTCTGACTCCCCAGGTATCTCTCCACTTTTCATCCCCCACACATACATTCGCACAGCCTGCCCCATGCACCCCCCTGCCTCCCACACACATACACATGCACCGCACCCCACCCCCATACACACCTTGCCCCACACCCACCCTGCTCCACACACAGACGCACCCTGCTCCATGCGCATGCACCTTGTCCCCCCACATGCCCATCACACACGTCCATCCCACACACAAACCCCACCGCCTCACACACGTACACACACATGCCCCCACCACATGCACGCACACGTCCCCATCACACACATATGTATGCACAGCCCCTACCCCCTCACACACGCACCCTGCCCCACACCCCCCTGCTCCACACAGATGCATCCTTGCCCCCTCCACACACACCTGTGCACCTCTGCGGGCAGCCCAGCTCACTATGCGCACACCCCACCACACACACACCCACACCCCCCTGCACATCCCACACCCACCCCCCACACACACCCCAGCTACCCTCCTCCTCCACACACCCCACAAACCCCAAACCCACCCACACACCCACACATCCCCACAAACACTCCCCCTCATAAACCCCCCATAGCCACCCACCCATGTCCACACACACCCCCACACCCGTTCACACACACACACCCCCCCACAGCTCCCCCACAAACTCCATACCCACCCCTCCAAAGGGAGGGACCTCCAGTAGCAAAGGCTGGGGTTAGGAGGCAGCAGGACTTCCAGTCCCAAGATGGTGACCAGGCCCGGGGCATCTGTCAAAGAGCAAGGATACTCTCGTAGCTCTCAACAGCTCACCAAAACTCATTAAGCAGCCCCTCTAGCCAAAATAATTGCCCACATCTGGGCAATTATTAGAAGATGATAAGGGGGAGGAAGTAGAAATCTTTCCTCTTTTGATAACTAGTTTGTCATAAAGTTTGCACAGACAGTTTGAGGTTATTTTACATGTCCCAAGAAAACCTTCTATAAAAAGTCATTTATTTTGCACCACAGTTCTCAAGGAGGATTTCCATCGCTTCTATGGCTGAATTTGTGCTCCAATAAATTTGATTCTTCTTTGTGAATGAACAGCTGTGTCTAGAAATATGTTTTTAGAGGTGGCTCAAATAAGTGATCATTTTTCCTGGATTTTTTCATCTAGTTCACCATATATGAAGTTAGGCTATGGCTTAGACCAGCAAATATTTATAGGGTGACAATATCTAAGGTCTGTTATGTTAAGTATTTCATTCCACTCACTATCATGACTGCTATAATTAATCTCATTACAACAGAACTACCCTCTGATCCTATCAGCTCAGTAGTAGCTATAGCCTCACCATTATAGTAGGAAAAGTTGTTCTTGGGATTATCCAACTGATATGGAAGAGTGTTCATCCAGGAGCCCCCACCTCTCTGCTGGCTTTGTTTTCTCCGCTGACACCATGATCCACAATTTTAATTTGTGTACATATTGTGAACTCTAACCCACAGATCCACATGTGAAGAAAGTGAACAGATTTACACATATCCAGCTGTGTCCTAAGGGGAAAGTGTGCTGGACTGAAGCTGAGGCATGCTGCAGAGCCATTTCTTTTTTAACTGGCACTTTGCTGCAGAGATGGAGGATAAAGCTGTATGGCCACAGTTTTCATGACGTGACATGTTTATATAAAATCTGGAAAAAAGACAGTAATTAGAATAGAACATCCAAGGCAAAAATTAGTAAATGTCAGAAGCTCCATGGCTGACATTGCTTACCACTCGGCCTGAAAAAGCTAGGGAGAAAGATGTACAGAATAATTTTAATTAGTTTAATTTAGAATTGAGGAGGACTGAAAGTGAGGTTTTTGCCACCTCTCTCAAATACAAAAACTACCGAGCTGTCCTAAAACAGCTTGGAGCACTACAGAATGGGTTGCTAGGTTACTGGAGTTACTGGTGTGTCTGGAATGACAGTTCACAATCAAAAAACAGAGCTGAACATGAAAGAATGAGCCAAAATCTCTCCTCAATTGGGTAGAAGGGTTAAAGCCCACCAAAATGCTGCCAGGAAACCATAAAAGTATGAAGTGTCATCAGTGTAGCACTGTCCTCTTCTCTCTGAGACTGTGGAGAAGCTTTTCTGCTAGGTCTGTTTGGGTGAATAGAGGGAGACATAGCTGTAGGCAGCAGCAGATCACCAATTTGGCACAAAAAATCACCTGAACTAATGCTTGAGGAGGCTCCACAATTTGCACTGGGGCTTCTGGGACCTGGGCAAGTGTTGGGAGCCCTTGTTTGTGTGGTTTGGTGAGTGCTTAACTCACAAGACTTGTGGCAAGTAAATTCAAGGTATTTCTAATATTACATATAGGTAACTCCTGCTAAAGGGACAGCTTTGCCCCCCTGCTAGGCTCAATTTCCTCTATCGTCTAGTAGGATTGTGTAGGAACTACTTAATGCTATCATGATCACAAGAACCCAATATGTGTACAGACAAATAAAAGGCAGGTGGCAAAATTCAACCAAATAGATGGCTCCACACCTGAACTCATGAATCCAAAAGAAATATGAAGTAACTCAGTTGCAATAGTAAAGTTTTTTCCTTTGCTCTTCTCACACATGCAAACATGGAAACTATTCTGATATCTTACTTTTCTCCTTCTCCAAATAACTAAAAAGATGTGCTGCTCCTTGCCAATGTATAAAAACAGTTCAGAGGTCAACAGCCTGGGTTTCTGAGGGGAACAACAGCATCAGTCCTCACTACAGCCAGGTTTTGTAGTGACATTGTTATTTTAGTTAGTGGTGTGGTTTTTACTAAAAGAGAGATACTAATGTATCTACCCTAGAGTGGAAGTAGTGACACCAGTATAAAGGGACCTTATACTGCCACAAAGTATTCCCCTTCCCCCAAGGGGATAGAAAGTCCAGCATAAATACTTTTATAACAGTTTAACTGTGTGCACACTGGTTAAATATTGCTGCATTATTTCTACCAGTGCAATTAAAGCAGGACATGCTTGCATTTAGATAAACCTTATGTCCTGAATTTCCCCTTGCAGGGTGGGTCCAAAAGAGAACTCACAGGTTCATGTCAAGCGCCTCTCCGCTTAGCCAGTGGAACGCATCTCCTTCCTTGTACAGCCCAATCCAGAAGTCTCTCGTGCGCATCCGATTCATTATGAAATGCTAAACAAAGAAGATGAGGAAAATAATGTTTCCTCTGTGAAATTAACCTTTCTAGGGTTACTCCACAAAGAAGAGCTAAAAAGGACTCCCAAGCATATTTTATCACCAAATGTTCTAGGTCTGAATCTTCCTGCCCTCTACCTCAGATTGCCCCTCTCTCATGGATACACATTTCTGTCACAAAATAAACTGGATTTCAGTTTGCTCAGGGAAAAAGTAATGAAATTACAGGAATGGTTAGGGATA
>NW_017729024.1:87733809-87747026 GCF_001723915.1 Gavialis gangeticus
GCTCCTTCCTGCTCGTGCTGGTCAACAAGGTGGTGCTCAGCACCTACAGGTGAGCGAGCAACGCCGCCCCCGGCCCCAGAGCCACGGCCAGCCGGCCTGGCCCGGCTTGCTGTCCTCCCGCCTGTGCGCGCGCACATATCCACGCGCAGGTGCAGAGATGCGGGTTTGTATCCGTGTATGTGTTTAGACAAGCATGCTTGTGCAGGTGTTTACATGTATGCGTGTATACACACGTGCATGAGTGTGTGTACACACGTGTGTGGGTACGTGGATACACACATACCTGTATATGCGCACGTGTGTGTACACATGTATATGCGTGGGCATGAGTGCATACACACTTTTAAGTGCCCCTGTGTGTGCCTGTTTGTGTGCATGTACGTGTGGGTGTATATACACGTATATGCCTGTGTATGTGAATATATACACATATGTATATGTGAGTGTGTGTGCGTACACATGAGTTTGTAGTCACACTCTTATAAGCAAGAGGATTGTGGGCTATTTGTTAACTTCCTGTGGTTTTGATCCCATCTCTTGGTATTTCCCAGCTCTTACTCTTTTTATGCAAAGAGTTTTGCAAATGACACAAACACAGCAGAGGAAACAATGCCTCTCTGTTGGGAAAGAAGGACAGAGGCAGCCAGCCAATAAAGGGCAGGCCTCTGTAGGGGCGTATTAAGAGCTTGGTTTCACTTTAGGTAAAAAGGCAGCAAGAGAAGATATGCAGCTGCAGGAGTTCCCACTGCAATGTTGGGGCTTCAGTCCATACCCTTTACCCTAACATTTACTGGAACCATTTGGAGGCATGTTGGTTGCTGTGCTCTAAAAGAGGGAGCGCTCTGTTATCCAGGGCAAAAGAACAAGAGGATTCCAATGCATACATATGGAAATTTGAAACTGCTGGGTTCAAGGCACCTCTACATATTTTAATTTCCCTTTCATAATCTTTTCAAGGAAATCCTTACCATTCAGGACCCCCAGAGATGATACACCCTAGACAGTCACCTAGAAACATGTGCTGGCTCTGCACAGATCACATAAATGCTTCATAAGCCTTCTTTGGACTAGCATGAGTGCTTTATATTGTTCAGCTTGCACCTGCATGATAACGTTGGTCAAGTCTTGTAGTTCAAAGTTTGTCTCCTCAAGGAGTAACTCTTGTTGCTAAGGAAACACTCTTACCGTTGCAAAGCAGGTTTCCCTACATAACTGGAATGAGAACAACATTCACAATGCTTTCGTGCTCCCTAAATTAGTTCTGTAGTTTTGAATACAGTGATATAGTAAATGTCAAAAACATCCTAAAACTAACCTTTACAAGGAACAGGTCAGTTAGGAATTAATTTCTTTAATTCAGATATATTTCCAGTATGCATTAATGAAACCAGTCTGGCAGAAAATCATTATAAATTTTGCTCTGTCCTTTTATAGAAATAACATTCTGTTTTTGTGATTACTGAAAAATAAACCAACTGAATTGATTACTGAAAAATATCACCTATTTGCTTAGCTGTCAAAAAAACAACCAACCCACTTGAGATCTTTGATTGTATTTAGATTCTGTTCAAAATTCCTCCTTACGTGACTTGCTTGAGTTCACATAGGAGCCTCCAGTAAATCCAAGAGCTGATCCTTAAATTTCCTGAGTTCCAGCCATGCTCCTTATCTATAAAGATCTACTCGATTCTTTCTTATGCATGCAGAAAAGGATCTTGGGGCAATTGCAAGCTGAAGTTCAACATTGAGCCTCAGTAACACAGACCTCTGCAGCAATATGGAGTTGCATTATCTTACTGTAAAACAAAGTCAAATACAGAAAGAAACAAGCCCAGTTTTTGTAGGTGAATAAGAGTCATATAAAGCAAAAATTAGTAAATGAACTTAATTGAACAGCAAATGAACGAAATGAACAGGGAATCGGGATGTTTTTCAGTGTTCCTGTCACTAAAAGCAGCTTAGGAAGAAATCCCCACAATCATTAAATCCTTCCCTCGTGAGTAAGAACAAAAACACTTACTTTCCTATTTTGAGAATTCATCAAAAGCAGCTCAGGAAGAAATCACCAGAATCATTCAATCCTTCCCTCATGAGTAAAAAGAAAAACACTTTCCTGTTTTGAGAATTCTTCACAGTCCAACAGCAAAACTACTTCTCAGTCATACACAAAGAAGTGGCTTTTCTTTAAATATCTTTCCAGTCCCTATTTAGGACCTAACTTCCTACATACCTGTATGGACAGTTTTGTAGGGATCAGTGCTTCTTGTATGTTGGTAAGGAAGTTTTGCAATTAAGAATCACAATAATATACCAGACTTCAAGTGTTTGACTTTGTAAAGGGAGAATTTTTAAATACGCCGTATTCTAAAATATAATTTTTTGGCTTTGTATGAAATTAAAATACATTTTTACTAAACTAATTATTAAATAAATAAATATATTATATCTTTCAGCTTAAAAGAATCACAAAATTACCATCCTCTTAGCTAATATAGTATGTCCAAGATTCTTCAGCAGTATTTTAAGCGAAGTTTTGCTATCTCTTTAGGACCCATTTTTTCCCTTTTAACTTACTATTTATTTATATGCTCTAACAAAGAAGGCAAACAGCACACAGTATGCCATTTTGCTTACATTTTTTAAGAGTACTGTTTGAAATATACCACAGTTATGTAAGTTATGTATTATATGCTTCTCAGATTTTGTTATAAGTCAAGGGTTTATTTCCTATGGAGATGGATACAGACCAAATACTAACACAGCGATCATGGGCAGAACTAAGATTTTGAAAAAGGGAGTGCAGGTGGTGAGGTGCATCAGCACATATAACAATACATATTTTTTCCAGTTAAAAAAAAATAAAAGCATTACTAATATGCTGGCAGCCCAGGGCTATATTATTTAGTTTAAGAGTGAAGCAAAAGAAACAATTTTATTGGAATATGCATTAATTTGCTATATCTTATATATAAAAGCACAACAAACTAGGCAAAAATTATCAAAATATGTTGTTTTGTTAGTCCGTGAGTCATTAGAATTAAACCTGTATCTCTTTTTCAGATTTATAAAACAAAATCTAGCCTTGCGGAGCATATTGACAGTGCTTCCAGTGCTTCACTGACTTATTTCCACACCTGAATTAATGTTTCTGGCTAGAGTTCAAAGCAATCTGCAGGGCTGTGAAATAGGAGCTATAGATGACAAACAGAAGAATTACAGAAGAAAGGTTAGTTTGATTAGTGGAAAGGTTAGAGACCATGAAAAAGGAGAGAATCATTAACACCTGTAGAAGGAAGAATTTAAAAGGAATCAGGTAGATTATAATGAAGTTTGAAGCCATTGACTCTGTCACTGCTGCCTGAATAGAACGGTACTGCCACTGCCAGGCACTTGGTTTTAAACTTTGAGCAGAATAGGAATCAAAGGAGGTTGCAACTGCACTACTGCACTGCCCCCACCCCCATCCACCCACCCCTGGTGCTGATGCATACTGAAAAACAGGCTCAACTCAATTTGTATGCAGCATGCCTATAAATGCCTATCATTTCCTCTGTGTGTTTCCAGGAAATAGAGATTTGGGAGTCTTTCTCTTTGCTAGGGTTTTCTGACACTTTATCAATGTTATGTCTCTGGTGTAATTATGACATTTTTTACTGCTGCTGTTTTGCTAATACCGCATTCTCTTCCTGATGTCATTCAGCTGAAATGATAGTTCCTAGGCTTCTTAGTGGTGCTTGAATTGTTCTTGGTGATTGCTGTGATGTATAATCACCTCCTTATGGGGTAGTGGAGCCCCGCATACCTAGAAGATTTGCTAAGAATACTTCATGGAGGTTTTACATATAGACTTGCAGTGAAAACACTAAATCATTATTGTGATTCATGTTTGCGTATTAGACCAACCCTTAGCAAGGCCCTCCCTGCAAAAGGCTAAGTGCATGCAGGAAAACAGTGACTCAGTAAGCCAGAGGTTCTAATCTGTTGTTTATGGGGCAAGAGGTGTGTGTGGGAATTTGTTGTCATATTATCTTTTTATGTCAGTCTGCCCAGGAAGAATTAGTACCTTAACTTAAAAATAAAAAAGAATAATAAAGTTAATTTTAATTAACTTAACCTGGATTTTACTAAAAAAAAAAAAATGTGGAGGCTCTCACTGATCCTACAAACACTGTGCTAAAACTGTGTCATCTTTTCCATTCAAGTATTTGTGCTTTAGGCTGAAACTAGACATAGCAGGACAGAAAAAAGGAGAGAAAAACATCACAGAGAATTGCCTGTTAAAATGGTCTGGAACACTGAGCTCACAGCCCCAAGGTTGTGTCACTGAGTCTTTTCCTGGGAGTTACAAAAAGTTTCTGCATATATATAGTTTCCTTTAATAATTGTTTCTAGACAATGTATCTGTGGAGATAAGCTTCTATCTCTAAATGTCTACAGAAATTTTAATTGAATACACAATTTATGGGAGTATACACTTCAAAGAACTACCAATAAGGAAGTATAAATGACATTATAAAATGTATGTTTAAAGTTCTCAGATTTGGTTGCACAGATCATAGTTGGTTACCTGTGGCATAGTGAGTACTTAAAATTAGCCATTGCTTTCTTGTAGGAATCTTTATTTAGTTATAAGAGTACAGAGATTTGGGGGACTTCAGTTAGAGTTGCTGGTTGTTCAGCAATTTTGAAAATCTGGCTAAGTAAGCATTTAGGTGAGTAATTATAGATTTAGAAGCTAGACTTTACACATCTCCTGCTTTCTTTGGGTTGAGGATGTATATTTATAATTGTCTCTTCATTTCAGCTTCCCATCTCCAATGTTTCTTGGAATTGGGCAGGTATGTTCAACAATACAACTTATATTGTAGGTAGGACTGATAAAGAAATTTGAAGTATTTTAATGTAAAGGAACATTAGAAGGAAAGAGTCGTCATATAGCACAATAATACTGTTCTAAAATAGACAAATTCTGAGGAATGATTTGTTTTAACAAAGGTAAAGAATGTAGGAGCCATTTCAGTTCTGCAAAAGCATTTACAGTCTTTATCATAAATTTGGTTATGACGTTTCCTTTGTGGAATTTCCTTGTGAACTGGCCCCATGAACCAACCCTGAGCAGATTGACTCTGGCATGTGGGATGCAGCCTGGGGACTGGTCCTGCGCCACTCATCCAGCCTAGGGGCCAGAAGTTTGAACACCGCTGTTCTAGCCAGTAAAGCATATCACATTTGTATTGTTGTTTCAATTAGGTGACAGTCAAAATTGGTACTAAAGAAAAAATGCCAGCTGTTTCACTGTGCTCCAAAATGTTCTTTGAAAGAAACACCGGACTGACATAGGCCAGGGACAGTCATTACATGTTTGTTGATATAAGTGATCAGAAACCGTCTATACATGAACAGAACAGAACAGAAGTTTGGCATGCATAGCCCGGTTTAAAAATGGTAGAACCCAGTCTAAGATTTACCCCCACTCCTGCCCCCCTAGTAAAGGGCAAAGTGTATGTTTTGTTCACTACCGATCTAAAATACGCCACATAGAGAAAACTGTGTAACTTAGATCAGTTCTGCATCAGGTTTCCTGAATGTCTGTACCTAGCCATATTATCTAATATTTATCAAATATGTATCCTGAACTTGTCTTGAAAGCTATTGATACACATGCATTTTATCAGTTTAAAGTAGCCTTTTGTTCTTATGTGTTTCTTGCCTTTTTTTCCTTCTTTTTTTTAGATGGCCACTACCATACTTATCCTGTATGTATCAAAACTAAATAAAATTATTCACTTCCCTGATTTTGACAAAAGTATCCCTGTGAAGGTAGGAACATTGTTTGGGTTTGGTAGTTAAATTGTTAACAGTGTTTTTATGGCAGGTTTTCAAAGATGTTTTCTCTGGAGAAAAGCTCTAACAGAAAACTAGCAAATGTTTAATTTCCTAGCTCTCTTCTACCAAATGTGATTATTTTATACTTTTGTTTTATTAATCTGTTGTAAATTGATCATTTAGTTTTATTATAACAGTCTTGAATTTAACAGCAAGAATTACAGTGTATAACCAAACTGTAGTTTCTGTTTGGTATCAAGAAGTGGGAGCTTTGGAGCTTGGGAAACTATTTTTGATAGCCATAATACCTCCTTAGGTCAGCCTCATAATATGACTTCAGTATTCTGCTTTCCCTGCATGCGCAGATTTTTTTACAGGTGTCAAGTGAAGATCTGTGTTTGATGTAATAATAAAATGTTCTGGCCTATTATAAGGAGCATCTAGAGGAATATTGCCTTAATATTTACACAACAATACAGAAGTAGTGTTTAATTATTGCTTTGTTTGTGGGTCCTTAAATGCTGAATGTGATATTTTGGCCCCACTGTGATCAGTGGAGCCAAAGTGAATGCTTGTTTTTCTGTTGTAAGACATAGGTAACTTCTGTTGCTTTCAGTCAGGATTACTCAAATTCTTCAGTAATCAGAAATACTCTGATGATATATTATATTGGTTCCTAGGTCCCTGACCAAATTTGAGACCCATTATGCTAGATGCTGTATATGCACATGAGTAGAGACACATTCTGTACTCAAGGACTTATAGTCTAAACAAGCAAGACAAACAGAGCAGGAGAAAGGATCTCTTATCTCAGTCTGTGAACTAAGGCAGGGAGTAACTGAGGTAGCATTCTCAAGTGAAAGGATAACAGGCAGAATCTTGCAGAAATCATTGGGACTTTGCATGAACTCATGCATCTGCCCATATACATCTTATAGGCTTGTGGTCTAATTTGGTCTGTCCCAGGTCACACAGGAAGCGTGGCTGAGAATTAAACCCAGATTTCTTGTATCACAACCTGCTGTCTTAATTATGGAATTATTTTTCCTGTAGGGCAGGGTTCTTCAACTTACTTGGCTTTGTGGGCCTGATCTGGACCGTGGGGCTTCTCACAAGGTAGATGACCTACCTTTTGTGGCAGTGTGGCAGCTTGACCAAAGCCCCGAATTAGGCAGCAGGCAAAGGAGTGGGTTGTCAAGGGGTGGCTGTATTAACTTTTTGGGTTCTGGAGCTGGACCAGTGCAGGAGCTCTGGTAGCACACTGACAAGCTCTGCAGGCCACCAGTTTTTCTGTGTAGGGCCTAAGGATTAGCATGGCACAACTAAGGGAGCCCTGTGTGCATTTAGCTCCCAAGGACCCTACCAGGCATAGAAAGAAGTCTCTAAAGCCACTTATAGCCAGAGAGGACATTTTCTTTTCTGCTTAATGTGGTTGCAGAAGAAATCACAAGCAGCTTTGTTTCTAAAGGCCAGCAGAGCAAGCTGCACAAACGTGTTGGTGATCTTATTCTCTGTTCCCATCCTCTCCTAACATGTATCTTCAACCCTATGTTCTTAATGTCTGAGGTTTAAAAAAATGTATTACCCATTTTCTTCTAAAGACATCCCAGCAAACTGTCAAAGGATTATCTTGTGACAGGGTAGCAACACAGTTATGTACCAGCTATAGTGGACTGGATTTTCCTAGTCACAGTAAGTCAGCTGTATTTGTCTATGTTGACTCTTACCTTTTAAAGTGCATAGTGTACTTTGCCTGGAATAATTTACAGTAGCAAAAATTCCCATTTGCTTTCATGTATTCTTGTGTTATTGGGACTTATTATTCCTAGCCTAGTTTGTCACAGAGTTGTTCTTGCTCAGTGTGCCATAGGCCACAAAATGATGGTGCCATGCACTCTCATCCTCTCTGTATTTGAGGCGAGGGGAGGCACAACTGAGATACAATCTCTGAATTGTAGATCTGTTTAAATAAATTGGACTTTCAGTTTGAGATTTGGGTCTGCAAAGTGCTGGTTTTGATTATAAGACCTCACAGTTCTTCGCCCTTGTTAAGCAGTATTTCAGTGCCTGCTGGGGTTGTGCTTGATAAATTGAAGTTAGCTGTGATTTTTATTGTTACAGTAAGTGAAATTATATTCCCTTTCCCTTGGCATTTGTTTCCATTTTCACTCTGTACCTAAACAAATGACAAAACTTCTGAGATGTTGCGTGTGTCTTTGTGCACTTTTTGGTCACAGAGAGCTTTAAAAGTCTATAGCTTCAGGCAGGCACATTTCTCTGTTTGACACCTGCAGAAACCAGCACTGTTGCTTTCAGTCCCTTCCATGGTGCAAATTATTTTTCCCTGCCTGTCAGTCCAGTTCTGTTAGCTGATGCTAAGCAGGGGCTGGGCCATGGCTCCAGATTACTTTCTTTGCCTAGCTCGTTTGGCATTTGTCTCCAATGGCCTTTCTGTGTCAGAAGAATAAAGATTTGGAATTGTACCTGGCCCCTCTATAGGGGTCCGTAACATTTTGTCCATATTCTTAGGGCTAGATTCAGTCTATTTATAATTTATTTGTATTGTGGTAGGGCCTAAAGGCTTCTATCAGGGGAAGGACCCCATTCTGGTAGACATTACCCTGATGACCAGGCAGGCTCTATCTGGCTGTAAATGTCTAATTTTTCTTTGCACCAACCTCAATAATTAAGGAGTTCATTAGGTACTCTCATAGTTAGGTTTAAAAATAATCTCTTTCCTATACATGCTAGAATATAAAGTACCCACAAGAGCACAGTTAACACTTTCTTTCTATCTTTTAGTTGCATCTAAATACAAACAGTGGAACTAGGCTAAAAATCAAGGATCGATTTTATAAATGTGAGACCAGTTCAATTGCTGAACTGTTTTAGATACTCCATATTGGATAAATAGTCAGCTGCTGGAATTCAGCATAGTTTCACTGGAATCAATAAAAGCATTCAGGCCAGTTAATACAAAATTAAGTTCTAAGTCAATTAGTTAAATGGGTATAGATTAGTTTACAAAGCTATTGCTGTTTTTTCTTTTCTTTAAGGTAAAATAACCTAACAAGATAACCAAGTTATTTCAGGACATAGGGAATTGTACATTTATGAAATTACATATATTAAATAAAGTTCCTCATCTCTAATTTAAAGTATAGGTCTAATCTGAATTGTACTCTGACTTCATTGCAGTTGTTCCCTCTGCCTTTGATTTATGTTGGAAATCACATAAGTGGATTATCAAGTACCAGGAAACTCAGGTACAGTAAATACAGGGCATAGGTAAGCTGTTTGCTTTTTATATATATATATTTGTAGGCTCAAAGTATACATTTAAGATTAAAAATTTCAAAGCACTGCAGAGGTGCTTCTTATTTTTAAATCAGTGATGCATGGTTAAGTTCCCTGCACTGGTTGGAAAGTCTCAACCAAAGCATCAGACCAGTTTGCAAACTATGAGTTGCATTTTAGAAGTACAGTAAAAGCTCTGTTATCCAGCATCCCCCAAGAATGGGGGATGCCGGTTAATCAAATGTGCTGGTTCATCAAATGGCAGACAAGGTTCTTTGGGTGAATCTGATATGTTTTATTAGACCAACTAAATCGTTGGAGAACAATTTTTAAGCAAGCTTTCGGCTGTGCTGGTATGCATACAAGACAGGCAGTCAGTGCAAATATAAATGCATAAATGTATGCATACCAGGACAGCCTCTGGCTTTTTTATTTTTCATTCCATCCAGGAAGAGCACACACCAATTGCAGAAACTTCCTTAGCCTGACGAAGGGTTTTTGAACCCAAAAGCTTGCTTAAAAATTGTTCTCCAACTATTTAGTTGGTCTAATAAAAGATATCAGATTCACCCAAAGAACCTTGTCTGCCTATGACCTTAGACCAACACAGCTACAACCTACACCCTTGTAACATGGTTAATCAAATGTGCACCATCTGGTGCACTCCCTGGCATCAGTGTGCCAGGGGACAGGGAAGGGGCCCCACACAAGCTGCTTTGCCCTGCGCAGGTTGCTTTGCCCTGGGCTGCGGGCTGAAGAAGTGACAAAGAAGAACTCCGCTCATGGCGGTGAAACTGGTAGTCCTCGGAAGTGGTACTTCTGGTTTTGCTTTTACTGCGTCCCTCGGATGCTGGTTAGTAGAGCTTTCCAGCTAATAAAGTGCCGGTTAACACAGTATTTTCTGTACTGAGAGGAAGCATAAATACAGCTTCTTTGCACCAATTACAGGGTTTGATTGCTTTCTGCGGGTTCTGCATGTGCGAATTCGCTCTTATGTAATGACCCTTTTTATACCAAAAAATTCATTATATGCGAGGTAAACTCGTTCTTATGCGATTGGTGTGGTGAAAGCCTGCTGTCAGCTACTTTGTATGGTGCACTGTGGGAGCAACGCACACCAAAATATAGTGGATCTTTGCTACTCACTCATTGTCTGCGACACGTGTTTCTGTAGTTGTCATCTCCATTAAGGTAACATTCACCACCACCCTGTGCTTGTGTGTACTGTCTGCTGTTGGTGAGTACCAAAATTGTTTTGTAAAAGTGGTAGAAATGGGTCTGGGGGTCAGTACAATAGAGGTGTTGGAACATTTCCCTATTTGTTACATTGTAAAGTGGGTTTCCTTTTGCAAATTTGAGTTATGTGCCATTTTCCAGGAATGCATGTACAGCATAAAGCGAGGGAAACCTGTAATGTGTTTCCGCCAATGAGCACTGTTCTGGGTGGTTGTCTTCATACCAGTGGCTCAGAGGAAGGGTTTATGAAGAGAACATAGACCAGAGGATCTGCTGTGTGGATTAAATGAGTAATCTTCCAGAGGAGTAGGAGCACCTGAGGGTAGCAAGACTATAGTAGCATCTGAGATTGCAGTCTACCCCTGGATCATGTTACTGAAAGTTTCCGAATTCCAATTAATAGATTCATAGATGTTAGGGTCGGAAGGGAACTCGGTAAGTCATGGAGTCCAATCCCGTGCCCTAGGCAGGAAAGAGTGCTGGAGTCAGATTATCTGTGGAGTTATGCTAGGTGATCCTTATTTTTGGCTGAAACAAAATAGATGGGAGAAAGGGATGATATGCAGAAGAGAGCAGACTGGGCAGTGAGCTTTTTTCTAAAGGCACTAGATACTTCTTACACTGAAGGCAGCTAAAAATATATGCGCAATTTCCTAAAATATCTTTTCTCAGTATAAACAATTGTTTTTGCTGAATGGTGTTCAGTTGCTTGTGGGAGGGGAGTGATCTGTATGATTGAACATGAATGGGAAGCTAAGTAATATGTCAGACTACCTCTGGTACCTTGAAAAGAAGTTTAATGATTATTGTAAACTTTTATCTAGCTTGCAGCATTTTAATGATAAATACATTACAAGTGGGTATCATAGTGGGTTCAGATATCTGTTTTATAATTTTGAATGGCTTTGTGGAGCCTAATATTTCTTTCTTTTAATAAAACAAATGATTTTTACAGAAGATTAGAGACCTGATTCTTGTAGCTTTTATTCGTGCTCCATTACATGTACGCACAAATTTTCCTGTTGAAGTGACTGTTCCTTTCAGTACTGTTTTATAAACCACAACAGTATGGCTGTCAATAACTCCTTAGCTAAAGCAAATGTTTTCAGTGAAGTCTAACAGTTTTGCTGTTTCACAAATTGTTGCAGTTCTGAAATGGAAAGGGTTTTGTTTATTATAATTCCAAATGCAAAACCTTCCTCTCCCTCTGTCAAAGTATTCCTTTAGATTTGCTATTTAAAATCACTTGTCATCTTTTCATGTGATAAAAGTAAGAATGAATGCAGTGTTCTTATTGCTAATCTTTTATTTATAATGCAGAATTTTCCACTTCATGTAGTGTTTCTGAAAGGATATGTCCAGAAGACAAATATAGGTTCTATTTATATAAGACCATCTTTCAGTGAGTTTTAAGATTTTTAAATCACAAGCTGGGATTTGTAGCATGATTTAACACTGTTGTTAGTTGTTATGTTGTAAATGGGATTAATTGGTCCAGATGGCTATATTGTGAGATTTCCAAAATGTCAGCTTCAAGTGCATTATCAGTAAATGCAGAAGGCCCCCCAAATACAGCATTCAGTGAGTTCTAACAATCTGCTTTTCAAAAGCAATACTGTAATTTGTTTTATGGGCAGGGTTGCATCACCTTCCTTGTTTCTAATATGCACCATATTTGTGTGTTTTGTACTTTGTGAGTGAGTTCTACATGTAGAATTCCTTGTATTTTTTATTATACATTTATAGAAATCCTAAAGTTAAAGTAAGTGAAATTCAGTAAATTCAGCAATCACTGATTGTCTTTAAACATTAAAATAAGGGCCCTCAATTTACGTATTTTTATGATCTCTAGGATTTTTGTAGGCTTCAGTTCATATAGATTGCATTCGGCAGAGGTTGAAAATAGCCACTGCGCTTTCTTTCATCCTTTTCTGACACAAAGGGGACTTTGTAACAGGTAGCAGCTTCTTTGCTTGTTTTAAAAAACTGGCAAGCCTCGTTATTTCAAGTTAGTCTGTTATCTAATCTGACTCTAGTGTCAGACTGACATTTTTATGTATGTTAAAAGGCTGAGAATTTGTTCTGGTAATTTAAAGCTGGTCTAATAATTTCATCCTCTGCTTAGTAAAAATAGATAAGGATTAAAAAATAAGAATGCTATGCATCTGACCCTGTGCTTGGATTTTTTTTGACAGTTTGCCGATGTTTACAGTGCTCAGGAAGTTTACCATTCCACTCACCTTACTGCTGGAAATCATCATACTGGGGTGATCTGTTTTTTCCATTTTAAAATACCTTTATTTTATGTCATACCAAAAGGGGTATTTTTGACATGTGATCACTGTATTGGATGCCTCATTCTCACTAGCTAATAGAACAGGGACGGGCAATTATCTTGGGCAGAGGGCTGCTTAGTGAATTTTGGCAAGCCATCGAGGGCCGCATGACAGGTGGCTGGGGACAGATAAATACTTTCCTAAATTTTTTAGGGGCCCCACAGGCTGGATAGAATGGTCTGGGTGGCCATATTTTGCCCACCCCGTAATAGAACATATCAAATACTTTAGAAAGCAGTTAGGGATTGCTTATTCATGAAATTGGTGATTCATAAATGCACATACATGTAGATACAAGAAAATATTTCTGCCTGCCCTAATTCACTTGACTCCTTCACATGAATAAGGCAAGCAGAATGGGACCCAGTGAGTTTTGATTGGCTAAATATGGTAATTTAGCCAATAGGGGTAATATAGAAATATATATATATATATTTATTTTTATACCAATATGTAAACTATAGTGGTATAATATATATATATATATATATATATATATATTTATATTATACCACTATATTT
>NW_017729024.1:87752026-87753327 GCF_001723915.1 Gavialis gangeticus
TATACCACTATATTTTATACATTGGTATAATATATATATAAAAATGAAACACCACTATACACTATATATATTTTTGGGGTTACCTCTCTCTCTCTCTCTCTCTCAAAAAATATATATAGTATATAGTGTTTCATTTTAATCAGGGAAAAATGTGGATTTTTTTTGTGGGGGGGTTTAATTAAAAAATTGTTGGGTTTTTTTTTATCATAGGATTAGGATCCCTGTTAATAAGAGGCTTATCTGACTTCGGTTTCCATTACTTTGGTGATTTTAAATTTTTGTTGCCCAAATCCTAGAAGTCGTATACATGCAGTGCAAGCTTTGCCTTCTTTAAGGCCATCAGGGTTTAATTGTTTTCCAGTTAATTATTTTCCAAAAGTTAATTGCTTTGAAATCTCACAAGTGGACTGAGTGCCATTACATTTCCTCTCTAACTGTAAATATGAACTGTGTTTTTTATTTACAGGAAGAGATATCCACTGAGTATTATAGTCAGTGTATTTGCCATCATTCTTGGGGCCTTCATAGCAGCTGGGTAAGTCTTTTATTTGTTCTCAATAAATGTCTTCAGTGTTTTATCTGCACTGCTTTTTTTTTTTAACTAAGTACCAAATCTGAGTAAAAATCCTATTAGTGAAATTACCTCAGATAGTACATCTGCTGAAGTCAATGGCAGCCACGAAATAGAAATCCAAAGTCTAGTCCTAATGGAATAATATTTTGCAATGCTAGGTTTGAGATATACCCAAGGATATAAAGAACATAGCAAGCTAAGCATATGTTATGACAGCAGGTTTTCTATACTATAACACTGAATACAACAATGTCATAGGAAAAAATACTTGAGTCCTTGTTAGAGTGGGTGACATTTCACACTAACTGTATGCATAACATTATTAAGTGGCCACAATTCATATACATTTGGACAAGTTCAAATAGATTAGTATTTTGGGGTTCATCTATTCTACTATTTCCTCTACTTTTCCTGTACTTTTCCTGCTTCTTTTTGGGAAGTTGCAATTCCGTAATGTAAGTCCTAAGTTTTAGTTTGTTATATTCAAAATATGAATGAGTTATAATTAGATTAGTATTTTCCATCTGGCATGACCTTAGTGCATCCACAGTTGTATGAAATAATTTATCTAATGTGACAAACAAAATAGAAGAAACGCTGATTTTACTTATAACAATAGTTTTTTGGTTATTACCTGTTAGAAATAGTTTAGCAATTATGGGACAGGTTGTTAGCACTGAAATTCTATACAGTTCTTTTCTTTTTTCTTTTTTTGATGCCATTTCCC
>NW_017729024.1:87758327-87766837 GCF_001723915.1 Gavialis gangeticus
TTTTTGATGCCAGTTCTTGAAAATTTGCTTTATTGTGCTGACTTGTTTGTAAGACAACTGCTGGTAAAGCCTTGAATTTGCTGAGGTTTCAAGGTTTGACTTTTTTCATCTATAAATATATCTGCAGACAATAGAATGCAAAAAGTATATATATATATATATATATATATATATATATATAAAACATAACCTCATGTTTTTCAGATCAGATCTTGCTTTTAATTTGGAAGGCTATGCCTTTGTATTGCTAAATGATATCTTCACAGCAGCAAATGGAGTTTACACAAAACAGAAAATTGATCCAAAGGTAACTTTGTGATGAACAGATTTTATAGGGGGCATGTTTTTATTTTTTGGAAAGGGTTTATCTTCTGTTATAACATAACTAGATGAATGTCAAGTAACACCAGATTTTAACAAATATAATGAGTTTCATGTGCTTTCATACTCTAGTTACATACATGATCTTTATTACAGTTAACCTAGGGAAAATTTCAGGCTGCATAGAGGGAATTAATATATTTGACTTTTACCCAGTGCACCCTTAATAGCGGAGTGGAGCATGGTATTATATAATGTCAGGGGTGTCAAACTCCTCTGGCTCCAGGAGGACCAGTCCACGGGTTGAAATAGTGGTGTGGAGCCAGCCCCATGGACTGCATTGGGCCCACAGTCCCCCTTCCTTTCCCTTCCACCCCCCACATGCTGGATCCAGAGCTTGCTCCATACATATAACAAGAGTAGTGAAAACACAGCAGTATGAGCTCAATACTGGTCTCTTGTCAGGGCTGTACATTAGTTGCCATCCCATGCTGAAGCCAATAGTGCCATGCCTTCATTATTATTTTTACTCTTGCTAGGTACCTTTTAACTAGCAAGTGTCTGTCTATATGTGCTACCATCACATGCTCATCCTGCTGTGTACGTCTCCCAATCCTAACAAAGTGTCATCTGAGTACTAGCTCAGGTTACTCCTGAGTCCTTACCCTGTACAAGATCTGGTGGTTCTTCCAAAGCCCAGCTACACCAGGCTACATTCCAGAATTCACCAGCTGTCAACACAAAGCAGTTCAGGATATGGACTTAATTAAAGTTCTAGCTCTGTGATTGAGACTATATACCCCTGAACATGAGCCAGTACAGAACTGAGTGTGCAGACATGCTGACTGAAATGGTAGTTCATCACAGTGATTAAAGGCTTTAAGTGTAAAGATTGTGATTCTATTATTTCAGTTGTGCTGCATTGAGTTATGCCTAGTCATAAATAGACCACCAGAGCAATGGTTAAGTTGTTATTGCCTAACATGCTTCAAATCTCCAAAAGGTCTGTTTCATATTTCACAGGAGCTGGGGAAATATGGAGTCCTTTTCTATAATGCTTTTTTTATGGTGATTCCAACGGTTATTATCAGTTTCTCTACTGGAGACCTACAGCAAGTAAGCAGCCTCTTCTCAAATTTCCACATTATCCTACTTTATGTGCATGTTATGTACTCAGAGTTCCTAGGAGTAAACTGTGCTAGCAGCATTCTCCAAATGTATAGCTTACTGATCTGAATTAATTTCAGCAGGGTACAGAAAATGTTACTTAGTATATTCTGGCTGTTTGTTTCTTCACTCAACCAGAAATATTGGCCATTCATTTTTAACAACATAAAAGATGATTAATAAAACTGTAAATGCACTTTCTCCTTAAAAAAGAAAAAATAAAGAAATCTACACCATATTCTATCATTTTCACATTTAATGTTAGAGTGATAAGAGAGTGCTCTTATTTGACTGTGCAGGTGCATGTGCACATGCTATTAATGCTCTGTTAGCTTACTGTACAGTAAAATACACAGTATTTTTTGGGAGCGCATCTACACTTGTGCCCCTTGGGAGCAAATTTGCTTCTGACAGAAGCAGTTAAGTGCAGGGCTATTCCTGCCCTCTCCTGCCCCCCTACATCAGCCAAGGGGTTGGGGGGAACTTCAGGCTCCCCCAGGTGCCAGCCCCAGCATGGCAGGGGACATCAGAGTAAGGTCTGGGCTCTAGGGGAGCAGCTGCCTCCCAGCCCATCACCCCTGTCCCAGGCAATTGACTCCTGCCCAGCCCCAGCTCTGAGATTGGAGTGGAGGCTGGGACTGCCCTGGGCAATTCCCCTGCCCCCTGTTCTCTGCACTGACTAGGAGCAATTTGCTCCCAGTCAGCTGTCTACACATGTGCTACTATGCAGTAAATCTACTATGTGTATATACAGGTGGTAGCCAACTACGCAGTAGACAAATTTACTGCGCCGTAAATGTTGCACATGTGTAGACAGTGGTGCTTTACTGCGCAGTAGATTAGTTTATTGCGTAGTAAAGCATCTCGTGTAGACACACCCTATTTTATGGATTTTTTAAAAGGCAGTTTTTCTTCTGTATGTGGATTTTACCTTCATAAGAAAGAGCCTATAGGTAGTAGTCCTTGGGCACTTTTACACATGCTCTGGTGGTGGAAGGGGGTGGCACTTTAATTAAAGCGGCTCCAAGAGCTTATTTATTTAAAGCATCATCGTGTCTCCTATATTAGTGTCCCTGCACTTAAAAATTGCGGTGGGGGTGGTTGAATGAAAGCTTGTCGAATGAGCACACCTGTTCAAGTCCCCCTGCCGCCTTAAGTGCAGGGACACAAGATGCACGAGATGCAGGAAGCTGCTGGAGCACAGCAGTTGCCACACTCCAGCAGGCTCTATTAATTGAGTCTGCTTCTTCACCACACTAGAATTCCAGTGCAGTGGAGCAACCTCTGCACTTGTGTATAGGTGGCCGTTGCTTCTTTGAGTAGTTCCCTTTTAGTTAGTATTTACCAGTTACCTGCTGTTGTGCACTGAACAGGCCGTGACATTTTTATATTGGTGTATTTTTAAAATACTGTCATTACTATGGTGAAGTTCTGTCCTCTGTGTGAAATATCATCTTGTAGCCTCAGTTTAGTTTAGCGAACTATTGTCTATTTCAAAAGCATATCAAACAGCCTTGTTTGTGTTTTCAGCGGAGGCCCAAATTTTTACATGGTAATAGGGTTTAACTGTAGAAGACTGAAAGGGTGGAGGCATTTCAGTGGCAGTGCACAAGGAAGTTTACTGCTGTGGTTATATGCTGGTCAGAGGAAGGATTTCATTGTCCTGGGATGTTTATCTGGCACTTCTCAAAAGCAATTCAATGATCTTTTTGTTTTTTCTTTAAAAACGAAAAGAAAACCACAACAAATCTATCACGGCTACTGAGAATATATTTAATTTAATCTATTAGTATTAAGTCCCATTACTTTTGGAGAGGAAACGCAATGGCCGCATCTGTATGAGACACTGCTGCACAGTGGTACTGGGCATTTATTTAGCACTTGTATAATCAAATACTAAATAAATGCACAGTAACTGGAGTTACTGAACAGTAGTGCTGATGAACACCTTTTTAGTGACACTACTGTGCAGTAGCGTATTGGCACTGTTGGTGATGTGGTGCTCTACTGTGGAGTATTATTTGGCCACTGCGCAATCAGCTTCTTATGTGGTCAGTATCTATGCGGTAATTAAAATAACAGAAAATGCAGAGAAGCTGTTGAATGATTTTTAAATTAGTGTAAATTATACCTTTAATTTAGCTGATTCTCAGATAACAGGAGTTTTCATTGCATTTCTGCTACCTCGTCAGGGTTTGCACTTCAGTCCATCATGAGCAGTATACAGTCTCTGCTGTGATGGGCAGTGCCAACCAAAATATTTATATTCAGTCTGGGTAACGGCGGAAATTTTTTTCCACTTCCCATGACTAGTGCAGAGTTGATAAAATAGAGCATCTCATAAACAATGCTGTCTGTGAATGTCTCAGTCAGTCATTTGTCCATAGCCCTGCTGGATGATTATTAGCACATCTTACTCCGAGAAAGTGACCTGAAAAAAAAAGAAAGTGAAATCTCTTTGATGCTTCTTTGTAACAGTCATAATTCCAGTTTTTTTATGGCTGCATATTCAATCATTTAAACTATCTGGTTTGGGTGCTGGAAGTAGTCTCAGTGGTCAATAGGGGGGAAAGTGACCTAACATAATAGTTGCCAATGTATAATTTTGACTTCTATTGTCCTCTTTCACAAGAAACAGTCTTCAATATGATGTTTTAACTTCTTAATTAATGTGATAAATGAAATATTTGAAATAGACCTTTCCTTCCATGTTGCCAACTACTTCTGTTAGAATGAAGGAGTGTTCTGATGTCTCTTTTTACAAGTTTCTATTTTCAGGGAGCTGAGTGAAGGCTTCTTAAAGATACACACACATTCTTGTTTTTGCACTAAAAAGAAAATGTTGCTCAATACTTGTATGTGAGGATGGTGTTAAGCTAACCATCCTTACCTAAGGCTTTGCATAATATAATGGGTTTTTGAAAAGGTAGAAGATCAATCAAATTGTTTACTCCCATCAGCCACTACAGCCAAATAATATGGTGTCTGGTTTGCAAAAAGTATGCCTTCTTTACCTTTCATGCTCCACTATTGGCAAATCACAATTATGCAGAGCTAAATAAATTTCAAATATCCATGAACGTTCATGAATTCACGAATTACAACATGCAGTAAAGGGGTGATGTTGTAACCTTGATAGTTCAAGAAATACCTAAAAGGAAAGGATTTTTGTGGATGATATCCTTTATTGGATCAGCTTCATGGTTGCAGTGCATTCTTCTTTAGGTACCCTGCATTTGAAAGCCTGTGTAAGTCCAATAAAAATTATCACCGACAAAAACTCTTGTTTCTTGCATGCTGTAAATCCACTTATGAAGCCCCTTGTTTACGTCTGCAAAGATGCTGAATATTCATTGAAAACTGTAATAAAGATCTCTTTGACTTCAGTAGATACAGGATTAGACCCTAAAATCTGTAGACAACAGTCCTATTATTTGGAATAGGTACAATTCTGAGGGAAAGAGATTTATTTTTATAGCTTTTTACTAATGTTACTGTAAAGACTGCTTTGCTATATATAAATGATATATAATATCAACTCCATGTATAAATGGGTGTTCAAATCACTAATTTGTCTGAAGTGTAAATTAGTATTCATTGGTTGCATGGTGCTTTCCAGACACATTTTACCACATCAGTCTTCTACAGTTAAGTAATGACAGAGGCAATTGAAGACTGTTTTACAAATAAACTAAATTTGTAACTTGTTCATACCATTAACTTGTTATTTATTGAGTTAAATTTGTAAATTGTTTCCAGTATGAATATTGATTCTTCATAATTCCAGTATGTATCTTAGTATTTTTTCATATTTTCATTTTAGCCATATTCTCCATGTATGTATATACGCTTTTAATCATATGGCATCTAATCATATATTTGCTTTTTTTTATAGGCCACAGATTTCAAGCACTGGACAAATTTTTTATTTCTCTTTCAATTTCTTCTTTCCTGCTTGTTGGGGTAAGGGTATAGTTTGATAAATGTCAATGTTTGGGCTACTATTATTTCGAATCTCAAAAGTAAAATCCTCAAAGTAGGTCTATGGAAATTTCTAAGAGAATGTGTTTTACTAAAATATGGGGGAGAGATTCTCAGGAGATGTTTAATGACAAGGGACTGGATCCAAACAATTTTTATTGTCCTTAAAAAAATGTATTGGTTAGAAAAGTGTTACCTTTTTATTAAATCTCTCTTATTTGTCTCTTTCAGTTCCATGAGTTTCTCTCTCTGCAGTTAATAGATTGTAAGGTCGGTAGGCTAGGGTCTCTTTCTGTTTATTTGCTCTTTGAAGTACCTGGCACAACTTGGACTCTATAAAATGATGAATAACAATAAAAAATACAGTTAGCATTGCAGAGCCAAAGAAGGCTAGAAAAGCCAGCTGGATTCTATTCTCTCTCACACATCATCAACCCAAGTGTCAGCTAATTTTAAATAATGTCATTTGTGTTACTGGTGGTGAGATAGCGTATAGAGAACGCAACCTGATTCACATCTCAGATAGGGCTTGTGCAGATGATATTTAGAAAGAGCTTTTTTCTTTTTACTTGTATTTTGAACAAATTTGGTGTAGAGCCATTGAAATAAAACAAAACAGTAATCCTACAGTGTCCTTTTTAGAGTTGCTTTTTTCCCAGAAGGTAGATATACTTTAAAGGGACAAGAGGAATTGAAGTCTCCTGTAAGATATTGATCACCAGGGATCCTGGTTTTCTCTGATAAAAAAAAATCTCCCAAATCCACATTTTTCAACGATTAAAATGAAACACCACTAATATAGATATATTTTTCTGTGATTAAAATGAAACACCACTAATATATAGATATATCTACTTATGTGTCTACTAATATGTAGATACCTCTCTATATATTAGTGATGTTTCATTTTAATCACAGAAAAATGTGGATTTGGGGTTATTTTTTTTAATCCGAAAATTAGGGATTTTATTTATTAGAGAAAACCAGGATCCCTGTTTCATAGTTGGTAGGGTCAGAAGGGACCTACGCAGATCATCTAGTCCAACCCCCTGCCATGGGCAGGAAAGGATGCTGGGGCCAAATGACCCCAGCTAGGTGGCTGTCTAGCTTCCTTTTGAAGACCCCCAGGGTAGGGGTGAGCACCACTTCCCTTGGAAATTGGTTCCAGCTGCTAGTCACCCTGACGGTGAAGTAGCACCTCCTGATATCTACCCTGAATCTACTCTCAGTCAACTTATGGCCATTGTTCCTTGTTACCCTGGTAGTGATCGAGGGAACAGGGACTCTCCCATAGCCTGCTGGTCCCCCTTGGCAAGTTTATAGGCAGCCACCATATCCCCTCTCAGCCTTCTTTTGTGGAGGCTGAACAGGTTCAGGTCCTCTAGCCTCTCCTCATAGGGTCTGCCCTGCTGCCCCCTAATCAGGCGAGTGGCCCTCCTCTGGACCCTCTCAATGCTGTCCATATCTCTCCTGAAGTGCACCGCCCAGAACTGGATGCAGTTCTTCAACTGCGGCCTGACCAATATTGCATAGAGGGGGAGGATCACCTCCTTGGACCTGCTTGTGATGCGTCTGTGGATACATGACAAAGTGTGGTTAGCCTTCCTGACTGCTCCCCCACATTGGCGGCCCATATTCATCTTGGAATCAGTAGTGATTCCAAGATCCTTTTCTGCCTCTGTGCCGATGAGAAGGGAGTTCCCCACCCTGTAGGTACACTGCTGGTTCTTCCTCCCCAGGTGCAGCACCTTGCACTTGTCCGTATTGAAACCCATCCTATTCTCATCCACCTGTGAACTGTTGATCACTTACAGTTCTGAGCACCTCTGAATGTTACTGATCCATCCTCAACTCATATTGGTACTGATAACTGAAGAAGATTTTCAGCACCTCTTAGAAGTTCTTTCTCCCCATGTATAAGTGGTACAAGTTGGATACAGATATAAATGCCACAAAAGAAAAAGTGACACATTTTTCTCCTTAAAGAGCTACTCTGTAGGGTACTTAATAAAACTCCATGTCAAGCAAATATTCTTTATTTTAAAACTTTATAACTACATAACATTTTATTTTAGTGTAACAGGAAATGTCATTATTTTATGGTGTTTGCTTATGTAATAGATTCACATGTAATGGACTTACTAAGATTTGTCTCCCTACTTCAGGTTTCTCTTAATGTATTCTACAGTCCTATGCAGTCACTACAATTCTGCACTTACAACAGCGGTGGTTGGTGCTATTAAAGTAAGTTTTAAAAGAGAAATGGGAATATTGAAATGGACAATGTAGAGTCTTCAGTTCCCAGGTGTCTTGATTATGTTTTAAAATGGCTGGCTGTATTTGCATGGAACTCAACATAAAGACTAGGGCTGTGCGAAGCTTTGGTCCCTGATTCGATTCAACAGAGATTTGGCCCTATTTGGTGGCCAAATCTCCAAATCTGAATTGAATCAGAGGACCCTTTAATCTCTCCAAATCAATTTGGAACCCTCCAAATTGATTTGGAAAGATTCAGACAGATTCAGTAATTCACATATAGAGACAGCTTTAAATGTGTTTTATACATACCTCTAGGTAGCAGAGGCTCTGAATACTGTGATGCTGGGGCAGATGCAGCATCTCACAAAAGCATGGGGGGCTCCCCAGTGCACTCAGCAGCAGACCCGGAAGTGGACCAGAACCACTTCCTGGCCCCCCTCCCCAGGGACTGGTGCCTCCTGGGTCTGGGGGGGCACCCGGCGTCCCCCCGTGGCTGATCACTGAGCTGGGGGGTAGGGGGGGCCCACGGGTACTTGCAGTCCACTTCCGGGTTCACTGCCAAGCGCTCTGGAGAGACCCCCGTGCTCCTGTGGGACGCTCCATCTGCCCCAGCATTGCAGCAATCACGAGCTGCGCTGCTACCTCAAGGTATGTAGAAAAAAACTTTTAAAGCTGTGCCTGTGTCCAAATTGCTGATTTGCCGAATTAGCATCAAATCTTCAGATTCAGATGCGGCCGAATTGAATCAGGGACAGTGATCCAAATCAACAGATTGAATCACT
>NW_017729024.1:87767622-87767855 GCF_001723915.1 Gavialis gangeticus
TGTTTCATTTTAATCACAGAAAAATGTGGATTTGGGGTTATTTTTTTTAATCCGAAAATTAGGGATTTTATTTATTAGAGAAAACCAGGATCCCTGTTTCATAGTTGGTAGGGTCAGAAGGGACCTACGCAGATCATCTAGTCCAACCCCCTGCCATGGGCAGGAAAGGATGCTGGGGCCAAATGACCCCAGCTAGGTGGCTGTCTAGCTTCCTTTTGAAGACCCCCAGGGTA
>NW_017729024.1:87772855-87781940 GCF_001723915.1 Gavialis gangeticus
TAAAGACTAGGGCTGTGCGAAGCTTTGGTCCCTGATTCGATTCAACAGAGATTTGGCCCTATTTGGTGGCCAAATCTCCAAATCTGAATTGAATCAGAGGACCCTTTAATCTCTCCAAATCAATTTGGAACCCTCCAAATTGATTTGGAAAGATTCAGACAGATTCAGTAATTCACATATAGAGACAGCTTTAAATGTGTTTTATACATACCTCTAGGTAGCAGAGGCTCTGAATACTGTGATGCTGGGGCAGATGCAGCATCTCACAAAAGCATGGGGGGCTCCCCAGTGCACTCAGCAGCAGACCCGGAAGTGGACCAGAACCACTTCCTGGCCCCCCTCCCCAGGGACTGGTGCCTCCTGGGTCTGGGGGGGCACCCGGCGTCCCCCCGTGGCTGATCACTGAGCTGGGGGGTAGGGGGGGCCCACGGGTACTTGCAGTCCACTTCCGGGTTCACTGCCAAGCGCTCTGGAGAGACCCCCGTGCTCCTGTGGGACGCTCCATCTGCCCCAGCATTGCAGCAATCACGAGCTGCGCTGCTACCTCAAGGTATGTAGAAAAAAACTTTTAAAGCTGTGCCTGTGTCCAAATTGCTGATTTGCCGAATTAGCATCAAATCTTCAGATTCAGATGCGGCCGAATTGAATCAGGGACAGTGATCCAAATCAACAGATTGAATCACTGTCTCCAATTTGGGCCGAATCCAAATCAAACAGGGCCCATTTCACACAGCCATAATAAAGATTTACCCTGCATCTAGGTGGCAATGCAATATTTTGCAGTGCAGGAGATCCACACTAGGGAAATCAGGATATTTTCTTGATGATGTAACTCAGGTTTTGTCTACATGTAAAAGTCATTCTGGTTTAGTCAAATATGTGATTTTAGCTATTTTTACTTGGCCTAATGCAAGCCTGTGTTTGGATTTTAGTAACTTATTTTAGTTTACATTAAACTAATTAAGAATTGTCTTCATCAAAAGCAAAATGAGCCGTGCTTAAACTGAAGTTGGACTGTCCAGACAGCCTTTTGAACTGATTTAACTCAGCCAGTTTACAATAATATCAATGCAGTGTGGATAAGACCTAAGGGTGTGGACATACAGACCATTTAATGTGGAGCAAAAAGGGGCAGTGACTTACCACATTATGGCAGGGCACTGTTGGTGCCTGCCATTTTAAGGGCTGAACCAGACAGCCAGCAGGTGCTTGATTGCGGCAGCCATTTGGAGACACTGGCTGCCTATATAAACAGAGCAGATTGCTGCTGACAGGGCAGGCAGAAACACTGCCTGGCTGAACTGCTGAATGGGACAGCTGCAGGTAGGAGCAGGAGGCTCATGGTCCTGGGCATTACATAAACTGCACCCTGCTGGGAGTGGGTCTAGTGAAGCTCCCAGTGGCACGGGAGTCCCCAGGAAATACCAGGCTGTTACCATCGGGGTGGAAGGCAGGTCGGGGTGCCTCAAATAACCCCTAGCCCTCACATCAGTGTGGGTAGAAATCAGGGCCAGGCACAGCTACAGCCACCTGAGCCTTCACTGGGGAGGGAAGCCCCGTAGCCCCAGTGAGGGGTAGATGTGGAGCCCCAGTGAAGGAGGGAAACCAAAGCGCTGAGAGCCGTGTGTGTGTGTGTGTGGGTGGGTGGGTGTGTGGGTATGGGTGTGGGTGGGTGTGTGTGTGTGTGGGTGGGTGTGTGTGTGTGTGTGGCTTAAGGGGGCTTCTCCGAGAGGGAGCCAGGCAGTATATAGGTTGTCAATGCATGAGAGAGACCCTGTGAGGGGGGTTGGAGCATGAGAGGCCCTAGTGAGAGGCGGGTATGAGTGCATGTATGAATGAGGCCTAAGCTTGGTCCGGCTGTAGGCCGGGAGCACTGTGTCACCTGAATGCCATCTGCGGGGCTTGGGCTGCGGTGTAGGGGAGAATCAGAGCCACAGAGAGTGCCCCCTGGTATTGGGGCAAGAAGGGGCAGCCTCCCGCCTAATTAGAACCAATTATGAAACAACAGGGCATGGCAGGTGAATGAGGCAGGCAGTTAGCCCAGGAACAGGTGGGCGGGCCAATGGAGGACTGGCCCTGAGAAGGCCCCCTGTTACACACATGTTAGCTGCTCTGTGGTAAATGCATATATGCACTCTCTGATCTTATGGGAGGTGGAAGGTAAACACAGTTGCTTAGTGCAATTTAAGCGTAAATTGCCTGAGGTTAGCTTTCATTTAGGACATGTTATTTTTACCTTTGAGTTTCTAATTTACGTATTGAAAATTTCCTTTTTCAGTTTTGGAAAGTACTTTCTGATTCTACGTCCCTGTAAATATGGGGCTATTAATAATCATGCTAGACACTAAAACAGCATAGTGTTGACAAACTAGTACACCACTTAGCATTTTATCTTTCTGTCTGTCTGTAGGATTTCTTTTTTTAAGTTAAAGATGTCTCTGGATTAACGGTTGTATCCAAACCAAATTAGAGCTACATGCTTGGCTGTCTTTTAAATCTGCAAAGCAAGACAGTGACCCTTTTAGAAAACTAATAAATTAACTTTTGTTTTAGTTTAAAATATTTGTCCTCTTCTTGAAAACCTATTTTCAGGAAACTGGGAGTGAAATGAGTCTTAACATTTTATAGAAAATTTTTCAGAAGGTGGTTCCCATTCTTGATGGTACAGGTTTATGCCTCCATTTGAACAGCTGGTTCCAATCTGAATACCAGCACTTCTACGCACTTGTAAGCAAAAATCAGAATGTTATGGTTCAATTGATGAGATTTACATTTGGAAAAAGGGAGGTTGGGCTGAGTTGGAAATATGCCTGCAAATAAGATGCATGAAAATCATAATAAAACTGAATTTCTGATCCGTAAAAAAACCCCAAGAAACTTGCACCTAAATTAGCTTTTAGTAAATTCATCATATTTAAGGAATACATTTAATATGTATTGCTTATAGGTTATAAATAATCTTAGTAGGTTTTAAGGGGCCAATACATGAAAATGTACAAAAGCAAATTAACTTTGTGATGTTTAAATTCTCAGAAGGTAAAACATCTTTCAGTAAATACATGACTCTTGCTTTCTTTTCAGAATGTATCCATCGCTTATATTGGAATGTTGTTTGGTGGAGATTACATATTCTCATTTTTAAACTTCATAGGACTGAATATTTGGTGAGTGAAATTTGCTAAACTAAGGACTCAGTGAGGAACAGTTTGGTATTTGTTTCAGTTAGCCGCTTGGGTAATGGCATTTTGAAACACATCTGCCATATGCTGTTTCAGGATATAAAATTCTGTATAATTGGTTTTATTTTTTATTATATACTTTTATGTTTATTTCCACACATGTATGGTATCATGGTAGGATTTTGATAATTTATATTTACTGCTATTACTTTAGGGATGTGAGCTCATTTTTTATGAGCAGGGTTGGGCCTGCCCAGCACTAACTTGAGAGACATCCAAGGAAAATCTGAGTGGTGCAGGTCATGGGAATATTGATTGAATGTTATTCTCTTCCCTCCAAATTATTACAAAACCATGACGCCAGCATGGTGTAGTTTCAAGAAGAATAATCGTTACTCTTTTTTTCTTTAATGTTTGTTGTAGTTTCAGTGCTTATTGGCTGCTCTATCCCACCCTATGTGAATCCCATTGATTTTAGTTCCCTATAATAGTCAGGGCCATATTGGCAAATTTATATAAATCAGCACTGGTATTAGCTTCTCTAAATCACAACAGCCAAGAATCTGGCTTTTAGTCTGCAAAGCACTTCAAAATCCTTTGGAAATAAAGCTACTATAGATCTATAAAATGGTCATTTTTACCACTGCAAATACCCCTGACATTGTGTTTGTTCTTTCTTCTTTAGTATGGCAGGAGGACTAAGATACTCGTTTTTAACCTTAAGAGGAAACATCAAGCCTAAGCAGCCACCTGATGAAGAAAACACACTGCTTGATTCAAAGAGCTAGCAGAAATGAATGGCATGAAAAGCAGTGAAGATAGAAGCTGGCCTAGCTCTGCTGTAAAGTTTTTAAAAAAAGGAAAGAGAAAAAAAAACATTTAGGAATGTATTTGAAATGAGAAAAAATCTACCTCAGTTGAAATTGTAGACACATCATAGACTCAGAACTTTTCATACACAAAGAGTGTTTTTGTGGGACTTTTTTGCTGCACAGCTAACCTGCAGCACTGAACAATATTGAACTGTATGTCCAAAGGCATTGGCTAGCTATGATTTTCTGTATTCTGCTTGATACTGAAAGTCCAGAAGTCCTTGCTCAGTTTCCATCAGACAAAGCACCCTTTGAAAACCAAGGGGTTCAGTTCACCCACTACTCTGCATCTCATGTACTCGTTTATGCTAGCATATTTAATACTGTTGAATCAGAATAGATTTCACCCACTCTGCAGTAGCTGAAATAGGTAAACAAAGCACAGGGTAATGTCGAATTTGACCCTGAGAGTTGCTTGTGTAAGGAATGAATGAAACTGAATGAAGAACTCAGGATATGACTCAGTATTTTTTGAAAAGAGAGTTTTCCCTCTTACCAGTTCTTTCTGCCTAATACTTCCAATTAAACTGCCATCCTCTGTGACATCACAGTTTCCTATCATAATTGTGATATTACAAATGGATTATCTGTGGCTGGACAAAATAAAAGGAAGAGGGAGGCTGAGAGAGAAATTTGATGTTTAAACAGAAATATCTTGCTTAATTAGGCCCTGTCATATGGAAAATCATGAAAGAGACAAGAAACGTAAATCCATTTCTGTTCTGGAACAATATGTACTTTGGTGTCAAAGTCCCCTTCTGAAGATTTTATCAATACTGACTGCACAGCAAGTGATACTATTGTGAGCTAACTGAAGCAGAGAAAAATGAGTGCAAATTGAAAGTTGTCACTATGTAATAATGTGTCACTGGCACACAAATGTTGGTGTCCATAGTATGCCATGGATGCATTATAGCTAAAAGACCTTTGTTCTGTCTTTGAACTCTAAATTCAAGACAAATTTGCCCAATCATTTGCTAATGAGCACATGATGTAGTTAAAGTGGATACGGGTTGGGGTCTTATTCCTGCTGTCAATGTGGGTTAATAATGTAACTTCTTAACAATAAAACTTTCCTTATCTGAAAATACAAATAAGTATTTGCTTATATCACTGGAGGTGTAGCGAAGCTAAATTGATTCGTTTTTGGAACTGCCCTTTTTCCAAGAATAGCCAGATGACAACTGCCATTTTGCATTGCATTTTGTGTGTTAGGCTGTTGTGAATTCTCAGGATAGCAGCCTACTAAATTAAACCCTTTAGGATTTAGGTAGGGAAAAAAAAGCCTCGCTTCTGGATCCTCCTCTATTTTAGGATTTTTTAGATTATGCCATAGGAGAAGAAAGTGGTTAATAAGAGACATGTACAAGATGTTTTTCCATTAAAATCACAAGAAAAACAAAATTTCAGAAGGCTCTGAAATGGAACTGGGTAGATCTGGACAGATTGACTGGATGTCTGACATTTGGGCTTCAAAATCAAGGAAAATTGCCATGTGACACTGGAACTGTAAGATCTATATAGTTCAGAACTGAATCCGATCGTGACCAGCACCAGAAGTTTGAGAGGATGGTAGGCAAATGTAGGACCGCTTTTTCCTGTGACTTACTAGAAATGGGAATGAGTCCTATTTAGAGATTGGTTTATATCCTGAAACACAGTGATGAATAGCCCTTCCAAATTTTTGTTGTGATACTGCTTGATAGCCTTATAAATATCCCATTCTCTTTTGAATCTTAAGTTCTTGATGCCAGTGACTTCCTGTGGCAGTGAGTTTCTCAGTTTAATCACATGATCTGACCCAGCTTTCTTATATAAAGAAGTTTTTCCTTTTATTGTCTTTGAATTTCCTACCTTTTAGGGCCCCTCTACACATGCAGGCAAAGGGGCTGGAAGTGGGTGTGCACTAAAGGTGCACCAATACATTGGTCCGCTATCAGATTGGCACCAATATAAAGAAAATTGACTATTTTGGAAATTGGCCTGAAGTGGCTGATAATTTGTCCAATAAATGCTTGTGTATGCATGCAGTTGCAGCACACAGGCAGCAAGGAGCACAAGCCCAGCAGTTTGGAGAGCTGCGTCCAGCTGGTGGAAGGCGATGGGGGAGGGAAGGGACATGGAGGGGGTCAGATCAACGCCCCCCACGGTGAGGGAGGGAGTGGGGCACGGCCGAGGGTAGGCACTGCCCAGTTGGGGCGAACGCAGGACAGAGTCGTGACTTGTCCGGGGGGTGGGCAGAGGGGGAGGGGAAGGGTGGCTTCCACCACTGTGCGTCATTCGTCTGGCAGCTCATCCCACCACTGCTCCCGCCGCTTGGCTCCAGCCCACAGCTGCAGCCCACCCTGCTCCACCCTGCCCCATGCAGATCTGGGGGCATGCCCCCACCCCCCCACCCATGCCCTTTCGGACAAGTGGTAGGAGCTGCTAGATGAACAGTGTACAACAGTGGGAGCCACCTCCAACTCCCTGCGCCCCCTGGATGAGCCATGGCTCCATCCCGCACCTGCCCCACCCTGGCTGGGCAGCCCTAGCACCGCTCCCTCGACACGGGGGGGCTTTGATCTGCTCCCCCTACACCCCTTCCTTCACTGTCCCCTTTCACCCAAACAGACTTACCATCTAGAGTCAGCTGTATTGGAAATCAGATCTGTGTTGGCCTATATGCCTCCTTACAAATAGGTTATTAGTATCAGCCCCCAAAACATTTATCAGTGCACCCCTAGTGTGCACCCCTGTGGCTGAAAGCCCCTCAGTTAATGGGCCTCCCAGCCACAGGGGGGCATCTGGCCACATGTTTAATTAATGGCATGATTAGAACAAGCTACAAAGTTATTTCACATTTTTTGTAGAATAACTTTTGTCGCTTATTGCTTGCTTTATGCCATTAATTGGCTGAATGTGTAGCTGAGCACAACTTAAGGCATGATTACCTAGTTAATCATGCCATAAGTGTAACATGTAGAGGGGGCCCTTGTTTAATTCTTTATCAAAGTTCCTGATCTATGTTCTCTAAACCAGTGGATCCCAAACTGTAGCCCATTAAGTATTGGTGGTTTGCGACCACATATTAAGGGCTCTTCAGATCAATTAAAAGTTTGATGACAGGTGTTCATCATGGTCTGTGAGATATATTGAGAGATGATAGTGGCCTGTTGCTCCAGAAAGGTTTGTGAACCACTGCTTTAAACCATTGCTGTTTTATAATAACCTTCTGTCAAGTTCCTCTTATTCATTTCCTTTCTAAAGCCTGTGTCAAGATAGCTCTGAAGAAAAATGTTTTCATGGGACCTTTTAAAATAAAACCACTGAAGTTTGAACAATTGTTATAACAAAGTAAGAGTTTGTCAGAGCTTAGAAGTTTATCATCATGCTTATACTGGTATACACGGGTCAATTTTCCACCTGCAGGCAAGCCCTACTCCAGAAATCAGCATGTGGCTTTCCATTCCCTTTCTGTGAAAAACAGAACAAGTACCAAAATCCTCTTGCATGATTATGATGCTGAAAAATCATGATGTATTTTGCAAGTATCAGAAGAGCCATAAATGGACGCAGGCAAGGGTGGACCCGGAGAGGGTGCAGTGGCACAGACACATTCTCTCCCCCCCACCCCACCTTCAGTCAACACTGTGGGGACAGCAGTCAGGAGCTAATTTTTAATTCCTTGAAGGAAGTAAGACTTCTCCTCCTCCTTTACCTTTATGGTACACCCCATCCCCTCCCATTTCTCCCCTTCCCTTGTTGCTTTCCCCACTGCTTTCCATGCTGACACGGGGGCGGAAGGACTTCACAGACGCTCCTGCCCTGTTCCAGCCAAGCTCCATTGTGAACTGGGCTCAGCCAAGGACAGCAACATCAAGCAAGTCCCTCCTGGTGTTTTCTGCTAGCCCAGGAGCAGGCATAGGGAAAGGGATCACACCCACTTCCACTGCTGTCTCTGGCCAATTCTAGCTCCCCACTCAGCCCAGCCTGAGCAGGTCAGGAGCAGCTTGTTCCATGCCCTTGTGGGAGCTGGGGACAGTAGTAGTGGCAAGTGAAAGAAGAGGGAAACATGGAGGGGAGGGGATGTGTCACTGAGCACAGAAGGGAAGGGAGGGGACTGACAGTGGAGGGAAGATTCTTATTTGATTGGAAGACCTTGTTCATTCTGTGGAGTATCCCTGCTTGGTTCTGGGAATGCTGGATCTTCACATCCCCTGGTGTTGGGAGGAAGGGGTTCTGTTCTGTTTCTGTGGCTTTGTTTAAGCCTATAAAGATGGAAGGCATTTGCAAAAACCAGATTCAGAGTTGGATGTCAAGTACTGTGCCAAAGGTTGGGGAAGTTTGATGCAGTGTTTTTGTTCTCACTTGCCTCTGGATAACTTATTATACTATTTCATTAAAAAATATTTACAGTTGCTTGTGTGTTTAAATCTTTTTGAATGAATACCAAACTCTCTGGTTTCTAGGTTTAATATAAAACTGAAAATAACCTCCAGTTTTCACAGAAACAACCACTTTTGGTTAGTCATATATATCAGGCCTACCCAGATTTCTTTGAGGAGTCAAACACAATGGGAGTCCCTGGGATCTCAGGGCCTGTGCCATTTTTGGCACAAGCCTGCCCAAAGTAGGAAGAAAATGCTTGGGCATAGAGGAGCACAGACAGCTCACTCAGAGGGTAGCTCTAGAGCAGGGGTGAGCAAAATATAGCCCACGAGCCACATCTGACCCATGGAGGGACTTTGTCCGGCCCATGGCAGGTCCTTTGCTCTCACCTGGCCCAAGCAACATCCATCCCGTGGTGTGCCCTGCTACTCTGTGGGCACGCAGTGGGGCTGGGGCAGCTCTGCAGCTGGATTGCTTTTCTAGGCAGCCCGAGCAGTAGCAGATCATTCTGGCTGATGCTGCCACTGGCCCCATCCCCATGGTACTGGTGGAGACACACAGAGCCCTGACCCCAGCCTGACCTATGCCCACTCCAGACTAGGCTTAGGAGGGCAGATCAGCTTTGGACCATCAGAATCCATGCACACAGTCCTGCCACAGACA
>NW_017729024.1:87782059-87782960 GCF_001723915.1 Gavialis gangeticus
AGATCAGCTTTGGACCATCAGGATCCATGCACACAGTCCTGCCACAGCCTGCCCTGTGACTGCTCTGGACTTGCCTACCCATACTGAGCAGCGGCAGCAGCCAGGCAGAAGCTGCTGCTTGGTGGAGGGAAAAGTGGCCCCTCACCACTGCTAGGCACTTCTTGCTGCAGCTGCCTGGAGCCTGCACCCAGCCTGCCTTGCAGCTCCTCTCCACTGCCAACACTGCCCTGCTGGGTGGCCTGGAGACAGTGGTGGAGAGGAGCAGCAGGGTAGCCCAGGGGTGGGCTCTGGGCAGCTACAACGAAGCATCTGCCAGCAGCAAGGGGGAGGGGCCTGACAGCCGCTGCTGCTGGTCAGCACAGGCAGGTGAGTTTGGAGCAGGTGCAGGATGGGTAGGGGCTGTTTGTCTGGATCTGACCCGCTCTGCTGGGCCGGGTCTGGAGTGGGCGCAGGGCAGGTCAGGGTTGGGGTTGTGCTTGTGGGTCACTGCCAGTGGTGCTTGGGCCAGTGGTGGTGGCAGCCAGAAGGATCTGCCTCCACTGCCTGGGCTGCCTAGAAAGGCGGGGTGGGCCGGGGGCTGTGTGCTGTTGGTGGTGGTGCATGGGCTCTGAGCTGTTGCGTGGGAGGAGAAGGGGTGGTGACTGGCCCACGGCAGCTCCCCAGAACTGTCTATGTGGCTCTGGGCAAAAATAATTGCCTGCTGCTTCTCTAGAACCTGTATTAAGTATACATATCAAGTATCTCATATCATACATATTAAGTATTTCATATCACACCTGTTGGGTGATGCACCTCTGCACTGTTCCTGCTGTACACCATGGTTGTACACACATTGTGTATACTAGGGCTGTGCAAAGCTTTGGTCCCTGATTCAATCTGGCAGAGATTCGGCCCGATTCAG
>NW_017729024.1:87787960-87798191 GCF_001723915.1 Gavialis gangeticus
GGCTCCGGGCAGCTACAACGAAGCATCTGCCAGCAGCAAGGGGGAGGGGCCTGACAGCCGCTGCTGCTGGTCAGCACAGGCAGGTGAGTTTGGAGCAGGTGCAGGATGGGTAGGGGCTGTTTGTCTGGATCTGACCCGCTCTGCTGGGCCGGGTCTGGAGTGGGCGCAGGGCAGGTCAGGGTTGGGGTTGTGCTTGTGGGTCACTGCCAGTGGTGCTTGGGCCAGTGGTGGTGGCAGCCAGAAGGATCTGCCTCCACTGCCTGGGCTGCCTAGAAAGGCGGGGTGGGCCGGGGGCTGTGTGCTGTTGGTGGTGGTGCATGGGCTCTGAGCTGTTGCGTGGGAGGAGAAGGGGTGGTGACTGGCCCACGGCAGCTCCCCAGAACTGTCTATGTGGCTCTGGGCAAAAATAATTGCCTGCTGCTTCTCTAGAACCTGTATTAAGTATACATATCAAGTATCTCATATCATACATATTAAGTATTTCATATCACACCTGTTGGGTGATGCACCTCTGCACTGTTCCTGCTGTACACCATGGTTGTACACACATTGTGTATACTAGGGCTGTGCAAAGCTTTGGTCCCTGATTCAATCTGGCAGAGATTCGGCCCGATTCAGTGACAGAATCTCCAAATCTGAATAGAATCAGAGGACCCTTTATTCTCTCCAAATTGAATCGGAACTCTCTGAATCGATTCGGAAAGATTCGGCGATTCAGACATAGACACAGCTTTAAATGTTTTTTCTACATACCTCTAGGTAGCAGGGGTTTGTGAATGCTGCGATGCTGGGGCACATGGAGCATCCCACAGAAGCACAGGGGCTCCCCAGTGTGCTCGGCAGCAGACCTGGAAGTGGACCAGAAGCACCTGTAGTCCAGTTCCGGATCTGCCGGGGAGCGTGCTGGGGGGCCCCCCTGTCTCCTCCCCAGCTCAGTGACTGATGCCTTCTGGGTCTGGGGGGGCACCTGGGATCCCCCTGCGGCTGATTGCCAAACTGGTGGGGCTTGGGGGGGGCCCCCCCAGCGCACTCCCTGGGAGACTCAGAAGTGGGCCAGAAGTACTTCTGGTCCACTTCCAGGTTTGCCACCAGCACATGGAAGGCACCCCTGCACTCATGTGGGACGCTCCATGCGCCCCAGCATCGCAGCAATCATGAGCTGTACCTGCTACCTCAAGATATGTAGAAAAAACTTTTAAAGATGTGTCTATGTCCGAATCGCTTATTCTCTGAATCAGGATCAAATATTCAGATTCAGATTCAGCTGAATCGAATCAAGGACAGTAATCCAAATCAACTAATCGAATCACTGTCCCTGATTTGAGCTGAATCCGAATCCAAATCGAATAGGGCCTGCTTTGCACAGCCCTAGTGTACGCACCATGGTATAAGCCTGCCTTTTCTATCAATCTCCAGAAAGCTACTTGGCCTATCTTGTTAGAGGTTTATACAGTGTTTGTATAACCTTCCAGTTTCATTTCCAATTTTCCAGTGTTACGTGATTCTGGACTACAAGGCATTGAGTTTTTTGGGGGGTGACGGTTGATGCCGTATCGCCTGGAGCTGAGTCGTTGTCTCTTGCTAGTATCGGTTGTTCTTTAGAGCTCGCCTGCCATGACTTTGATGGAAAGGAGGAAAAATAGAAATACTCCTAAGAGACAAGATGGCTGTTAATAACTCAAGGATTTGGCTCCTCTTCATAGGGCTCCACCATCCCCATCCCCTGCCCTATCCACACCAGATTTTCCACACCTGCTATTCTCAGTTGTCATCGCCAGGCTTCTGTCCCCCAGTTCTTGTCCCAGTTCTGGGCACTGTATCCCAGCTGCTTGCCCCATTTTTCTCCGCACAGGTCCCAAGCTGGCTGCTCCCCAGTTTGAATCCCACCCTTGACACTCAGGGCCGGGTCTAGAGTTATCTTCCCTCCAGACAATAATCCCTTTTTTGTCCCTCTTTTCTCCTAGGTCCCTGGAGCGGTTCATCTCACCCTCTCGGACTGGACTCGCCAGCTGGCACATCATCACTGCTTTGTCTCTGGTTCTTTTCAGGTAAGTTTGCAGTCAGGACTCCTCTCCGAGTCCTGGGGTCGATCCCCCTTCATGGTGGTCTCTTTGCACTCCCCACCCTTCTCTCTTGTTCTTCTTTCCTGGAGATCGATGCTGATTGCTTTGTCGGTGCCCCTTAAATCTCCCACACCAGCTAGCTGGGCCTGCTGTGGCAGTGTGCGATTTGCTGCTTCCATGGCTTTCCCAGTTGATTCTCTTTAGGGTCTCCAGTGCAGCTTTGCTCTTGCCCGAGCTGGGTGCACCTCTGTCCTCCATCTGCATTCATACCGGAGCAGCTGGGTTTGCCACAGCAGCCTTTGATCTGCCGCGGTCCCAGCTTCCCCAGCTGATTCTCCTGATCAGCCCAGGTGCAGCGTCTCTTCCACCCAGGCTCGCCGCATCTTTTCCCTTGTCTGGGTTCGCCCCCAGTAAGTTTCTTTTCTCTTTACTTCGCCTTGCATCCCTGTGACAGGGCGTGCTAGCCACCCTGTCACAGGGGGTGTTAATGGAATATCAAATCCAGTTGTAATTTGGTAACGTCTCTGTATCTCCATATTTTGTAGCCAACTTCTGTAGCAACATAGGTGCATAAAGGAATGGTCAGCAGGGGTCACTACAGGTCCAATCTACAGCCTATTGAAGACAATGCAAAGACTTGCATTGTTTTAAAACAGGCCTTGGAATAGCAGCATCCTAACATCAATACCTGCAGGCTTTCACTTCATGGTTTCCATCACTTTTGGAGAAGGAAGTGATGGGAGCCAAATCTCCTTTCCAACAAAGCCACTGACAAACTGTATTAGATTCAAAGGGAACAAGTGGATTCCAGAGTTCAGGAGATGTAGGGACAGGCCCATCTGAGCAATGTGGGTAGCTTACCATCTGGACACATTGGATTAAGTGTCAAATGGAGGACAGAGTGTAGAATTACACACTAGAAGTGTAATTTAAGGGGACCCAGAATAAAACCCATAGTTTTTCATGATTGATTGCACTTGAAGAGAAGTCTAGTTTTCTCTTTCTGGCTGTTATGAACTAGCACAATGCTTCAATTAATTCCGAGAAATATTTGGGACCAATCTACCTGATAGTTCAGCTTTATCTAGATGAGCAAGCTGGCAGGATGGCTTTCACTGGAGATAAAAGCATGGACAGAGCAGTGGGATTGCAGCACTGCTTGAGACATTCACTGTCCTTCTAAGCCACAATTAGAAAGAAATATACAAGGGAAATAACTACAATCAATTTAGTGTTAGCTTTTCTTTATAAATATTTTTCTGTACCTTTTGTAAATCAAGAAATACAATTTGTGGCCAATTTACTTGTTTTTGTTTTATTTAGGGTCATGTGGAAAGATGTTTCCAGGTCACACGAGAGCCTTACAGCAAGTATGTCTTGTGAGAATTTCATAGGATATTCAGTAAAAAAAAAAAAAAAAAAAAATTACAACAGAATGTAAGTATTTCAATTAATTAACTGATTCAGTTGCTGATTAAGTTTTTGAATTTTTGGTTTCTTGGCTAAATTGAATGTAAATGTATGTATGAGCAACAGAGTGTCTTCCCCCCCAAATCTTTGAATATAGAATTAACTTCCTGAGAATTTACAAGTATATTTATATCAGAAATAGGAATGTTTATTTTGCCTAAGAATATAGAGATGGAACTAGACCACAAAGTTGGATCCAAATTCAATATGACTTAGCCCCTAAGCTGAAGGTGTATAAAGTGGAGATTTTAGTTTTTCCAGCAGCAAAAGTTATGGTCTAGATGTGAATAGCCAGAAAGTTGAGGGATGTTCTTAACCAGGTCTTGCATTTAGGACCTTTTTTTTAAATCTGTTAGCCTAAGAAAATATCTCTCTTGTTCTTGGATATTTTCCAGAAAAGCAACCTTGCACAGGCATTAGAAGTCATAGTTTGGTTTGGATTTTTTCAGTAGTTTACAAGTCTGAGAGTAGTGTGGAGAAGTTATTCTAATCTAAACCCTGGAATTCTGTGGAAAGAAATCACATGACGCAGTTGATGTGATTAGACGGTATGCTTCTCTTCCAGTCCTCAGAGTAGTAGTGTGCAGGGAGGCAGTTAGGAGGAAGATAGTGGCAGTAGTTCATCCAACCTCACTGCAGATGTTCATCATGGGAGAGTTTCAACATCAGCTGCTCACTCTCTTTGGGGGCCTAATTTGTCTGTGTGCACTTTTGAAATGCGTTAGATTTTTGAAGTATTTTTTCCCACGTGTATGGAGCGCTCTGCCTCAGTCTTTCTTTCGCTCAATGGGAGAATGGGCAGGTAATAGAAGTTTCCTCACATTTTTATTGTTATAACCAAATGATGACTCGTTGCTTAATTAATCATAAGAACTATTCCCCATCCCTTATGAACAAAACTCTCAGAGTTCATCACAGTTTTCATTTGTAAATGGTTTTATTCCTATAAGCCAGAAAGTTCCATTTTCTAGCAGAATACAAAAAATAATCCAAATTATTTTAAAACATAGGCACTTTATATAGGCATTTTAATGTACTCCTCATGCCTAGTTCAATTTTTTTAAGTGTTTTAATTTTAATAGCTGTTTCTTCTCTTTTCCTGGTTTATGAAGCAACTAATTTATGTGTAATATATAGTCTCTTTACTTTTTATATCCCTGGTAATTTTGTTCCAGTGCTTACCTGGCATTAATAATACCATTAACATCTGTACCTACAACAGACTAAAACTCTGGAGACCTGTTGCTTTGCTGCTCTTTCTTTTTTAAAGGTTACAAGTTCTCCTAAAATAGCTTAAGTCTTTAAAAATGAAACATTTTCTTCCTACCAAAATGCTGGCTTTTTTCTTTCAGTTATTAAACTTCTAATATGAAGTATGTCTGAGAAGAGTTTTGCAGTTTCTGCATTTGTCTTTTGCCAGTGGTAGAGATATGGTCACCCACTATCTAGGTAAAATTCCAATTTTAGTATAAGATTTTTGGGTGATTTCTTCTATTGGACTGACTATGTAGTTGGGGTGAAGTTAGACAAGCCTTTGAATGCAAGACATCCTTCCCCAGGTCTCTGATCACAGAGAACACTTTCCCCCCCAGATTATAGGCATAAGCTTCAGCTCCCATGGTTTTCAAGGAAGTAAAACACGTGGCAGTATGCCATATTTTACTAGTAATTTTTTCCCCCCTTTGTGAGGGGTCAGCACAATGATCAGGCACCATTGAAAAAGCATTTAAGCCCTATTTTGAGGATATGAAGGCATGGGTTTTGGGGTGACCAGGTAGTTTTTTGGTGAAAGCCTGCTTCCATTGACATTAATAGTGTTTGCCATTAACATCAATGGAAAAGTTATTCTCTCTTTCCTTTATGAACTTTCAAGTCTGCTGGTCTCAGTGAAATTGTTGAGTTTATTTTAACAATTCATTACCTCTTACAAAATGAGGAATTTTTCAGGTGCTGCTTTTTTCCTAATAGGTTATTGCTTTCTAACTGCCAGGCTACTGAAAAGCTTATCAAACCACTTCTTGCTTTGTTGAAGCATTCTGGATTGTTTATGAAATAGAACAGTAATGTGTGTGTATAGTAATAACTATTCTAGGCCTTAAAATATTTTAAAATCATGTTGTTTCCCTGGTTTCCCACATCATTTAGATTGCTCAAATCTGCATTTCTCAGAGCCTCATGTAAAACAAAATCCTTTTATGTTCCCATTTCTCCTTCCATCCTATTCACTATGTCAGCTTGGTAGGGCTATGCTGGAATTGTTCAGGTTGATCTCAATGGTAAATTTGTTTTCACGGTTCTCTGCATTCTGCTTGGGGTGTTAGCATGTATTTTATCTTATCTAAAATGAAGATACTGTATTTTAAGGGTCTGGTGGGATAGAAAGTCAAAGAAATGCAACTGGTATAGTGGAGATGGGTTAACAAAGCAATGCGGAAGGAGGAGCTGAGGAGGAAGAGAGGCAAAAATGAGGGGCAGGATAAAGGGGAAGATGAAGAAAGGGAGGGTGGGGAGGGCACAGGGGGATATGGTAGCAAGCAAGGGATGATTCCTGGCAACAACAGCTCCCTAATGGACACCTGGGACTCTACTAACTGGAGACTAGGGCAGTGATGCTTGCTTGTGCGACTTGCAGGCCACCTAGAGGTTTCCTCTTGGTTGGTCTTAGGAATGCAAAGTGGGGAAGAGGCCAAGGCCTTTCACACAGTGTAGCTCCTGTCTTGTCCATGGGGGAGAAAGGAAAGAAAGCTGTTAGGTCCAGATTCATTCATTCATTGTACCTTTTGTTGTTTGCTGGTGTGAGGAAGGAACTCTGGGAGCTGAGTAAATTTGATGTGAAACCAACATTTTCAGGAGAGAGAATTTTCATGACTTTATATGGTGTTATACAGCCACCTGCCTCTTTGTGCCTTTGAAAACCTATTCTTGAGGTAGCTAAAGTAGAATATTTTGCCTAATTTTTTCTTCAGAAAAAAATTAGTAGCTGATCTAATTTGATATGTGCACTTCATCACGGGTCAGCATTAGGTGGTTCAGAGAAAATGCAAAGCCACCATAATGGGCAGATAAGCAAAAAAAAAATCTGTCTTTGTAAGAAATTCCTCCTTAATTGTGGACAATTTGGTAGTTGGCTCATCTCGGACTTGGTTTCCTCTTTGAAAATGGAGATAATATACAGCATCTGTTATTAAGATTAATTAAGCTGTTATTAAGATTAATTAGTATTGTTTAAATGCTTTGAAGATGAAAGGTGCGATAGGAAGTGATAAATAGAATTTCTAGACGAAAAAGTCACGATGGAATGAATGAAATGTCTAGAACGAAACAACCTTGTTACAGAATGTTTTCCTCACACTTGAAGGGGAATGCTAAATCAAAAATTTCTGTATGCTAGATTTAGTCATTGGTAATAGATTCCTTGGAGAAGGACTAAAGCTTACAGCTTACACCTTTACTGCAGTGATTTAAGCCCAGAATGTTAGCATGCTGGTGTGCAGGGAATGCTGAAGAACGAAAAGAAAAACAAGATAAGAGAAGGTTAGAAATTTAATTGCTTTTTTTTCTTTTAACAGTAATCACAGGAGCAGGAGATGGAATAGGAAAAGCATATTGCTTTGAGGTAAGGTAAGGGCATAAAGATTAACGGATGGGAAATTACTAGCCTTCTGACCACATACTGCAAGTTAGTGAAATCTTCCCATAGATAGATCTTGCACTAAGGATCTCACCTTCTTGAGTGTACATGCATAACTCATTTTAACTCTCATCACCTTGCAAACAGAAGCAGCCATGCCATTTCAAAATTAAGGAAATGACATGAAATATTTGTTCATGTCCCAATACTTCCATAATGCCAAGAAATCTCAGAAAAATACTGAGCAATAATAAAATTTTGTATCTTCTCTAATATACAGAATATGATGACAGCGTAGTCTAATGCAGTCCAGTCTAATGCAGTGGTGATCAACTTTTTGGCAGATGAGTGGGGAGGGGCCAGTCCATGGAATGGCTCAAGTTCTGCATGTCAGGATCAGACCCTAGGGCCCTGCATGGCTCCCTCCCTGCCCTGAAAGCCAGGAGTGGGCCCTATGGGTGGGCACCACCCTCTCTTGCCCCAGCACACTAGGATTGGGTCCTGGGGCCTGACGCTGCCCCCTCCCACCCCTGCAGGCTGGGATTGGGTCTGAGGGCCTGGCACTGCCCCTTCCCATCCCAACACACCAGGATTAGATCCTGAGGGCTGGCACCACTTCCTCCTGGCCTTCCATGTCACCAGTCTCCCGCCACCAGAGTTTGGGACCTGTGGGAAGTCCAGATGACATGGGGGCACAGGCTAAAACTGGCCCACAAACTGGGGATTGAGCATCCCATGTCTAATGGATGTGGTGTGAGAGAGTCAATTTTCTCTGGATTCTGTTCTCTGCTCTAAAACTGACCTACTTTGTGGTTTGAACAAGTCACTTAGGGCTCCTATACACATGCAGGGAGGCTGCTCTGACACTGTAATTACAGCATGGCAGAGTAGACTCAATTAATCGAGTCTGTTGGAACATGGTAATTACTGTGCTTGTGTATTAGTGTCCCCACCCTGAAAAATGGCAGCGGGGGCACTTCAACCAAAGCTTGTCTGATGATTAAAGCTCACCTCTATTTTTCAGTGCAGGGATGCTAATACATGTGATGCTCCAAGTGCTTTAATTAGCATGGCTCTTGGAAAAGTGCTAATTACAGCCCCCGTTCCCCCCACCACACACACTTCCAAGAGCACGTCTGTAAATGCCCTTAGATTAAGTGTCTCAGACACAATTACCTCTCATTGAATTCACAAGCCTGAAAATGTTGGCCTTAATCTTTCTGTCCCAATTTTCCCTGTTTTACAGTTAGGATAATAATATCTACCTACCTCCCAGGGATGAACAGTTAATTGTATTGCCAAATCATTGTTTTATTGAAAGTGTCATGATAGAACGTGTTTCACTGAAACCCCAGCTCCTGGAAACAAATGATTATAGGAAGAAACCTCTTTTATTTAAAAATAGTAATTTTCTAGCCCTCCTGGTTCCAAAGAAAATAATGGAAAAAGCTGATATGGGTATCAATTGATTAAAAAAAAATAATGATAGGAAGTAATGAATGACAGTCAACATGGTTTTATAGAAAATAGGTCCTCTTAAATTTGATTCTTTGAGATTACAACTTTGGCTAATAAAGGTAAGTGTTGGTATAGTAATTGTTTGGAAGATATCTGACTTAGTATTACATGACATTCTAATTACAAATTAGCACTATGTTCTACCCACAAAGCACAGTAGTTTAAGAACTGACTAGCTGATGGATCTTAAAAAGTACAGGTAATCCTTGACTTACAACATTTCAAGTTACAACGTTTCGCACTTACAACGTTTATAAATTGACACCCTGTTTCAACTTTATGAAATAACCTATTTCAACTTTATGACTCTACAATGCTTAATCCGATATGACACCATGCCAACAAACAAGTTCACTGCATCACCCATCACCCTGGAGAACATCTGTCCAAACTTCCTTGGACGCTGTTTTTAGGAAAGCAGACAAGACTCCAGAAAAACCTGCAGCCAATACTCCTGAGAAGACTCCAGCCAAGAACCCTTCAACAAGTCCAACCAAGAGCCCTTCAAAAAGTCCAGCAAAGTCGCCACAAAGAAGTCCTTCCGAATCAATATGATTTCTATTTATGATATAAATACATTAATGTAGCTATATTACTCATCTATAATTGATCAAGTACAAAATTCTGGGGTATTCTTGGTGAAAATAGGGTATTAGGCCTTGGTTCAGGAACCAATCCTCCATTTGTAACATTGTTTCTTATGAGAAAATTGGTTCTGAGTTACAACGTTTCAACTTAAGATGCGGTTTCCAGGAACCATTTGTGTCATAAGTCCGAGGACTGCCTATAGTTGTCAGTTGTGGGGACTGTTTTTGAATGAGGGTGTGCCTAGCAAAGTTCCATGGGGACTGGTACCATGGCTAAAGCCATTCAACCTTTACATCAATGATCTGGAAGTAGATATAAACAACTTTTGAAAATATTTGTGCGTCATAAAGTCTGGTGGAATTGGGAATGATGAGGACAGGAAAGCTGTACACAGCAATCAGGAATGTTTGTTATGCAGGCCCATTCAAACAACATGCATTCTGGTATCTGCATTTTTTTTTTAACATTCTGAAAAATTGCAAAGGCTGCAGAAAAGAGACAAAAATTGTCCAAAGGCTGGAGAAAATACCTGATAGTGAGTGACTTTAATCTGTTTAGTTTTTCAAGAACAAAACTTAGAAATAGTTTCATAAGGTGATATTTGCTGGCCAATAAAGAGCTCTTTGAGCTAGCAGAACGAGACATGAGATTTTGGAACCAGTAGCTGAGACCACAGCTGGAGTACTGTGTCCAGTTCTGGGCTCTGCAATTCAGAAAGGATGTGGAGAAGCTTGAGAGAGTCCAGAGAAGAGCCATGCAAATGAGCGGAGGACAAGAGGCCTTATGAAGAGTGGCTGAGAGACACAGGACTCCTCAGCCTGGAAAAGCATAGGCTCAGGGGTGACTTGGTGGCAGCCTATAAATACATAAGGGGTGTGCATCAGGAACTGGGAGAACAACTGTTCACCAGGGCACTCAATGGGATGACAAGGTCCAATGATCATAAACTCCTGTAAGACCA
>NW_017729024.1:87803191-87812713 GCF_001723915.1 Gavialis gangeticus
ATCAGGAACTGGGAGAACAACTGTTCACCAGGGCACTCAATGGGATGACAAGGTCCAATGATCATAAACTCCTGTAAGACCATTTTAGGCTGGACAAAATGAAAACACTTCTTTACTGTCCAAGTCCCCAGGGCCTGGAATAGACACCCTCCGGAGGTGGTGCAAGCACCTACTCTGGATACTTTCAAAAAACACTTGCATGCCTATCCTGCTGGGATCATTTGACCCCTGCTGACTTCCTGCCCTTTGTGCAGGGCGCTGGACCCAATGATCTTACGAGGTCCCTTACAGTCCTAATGTCTATGAAATCTATAAAATGAGTAATAAGGCACAAGTCTTAACAGGAATGAGGATGATAACCTGTTGGAACAAACTGCCAAGGAAAGGGGTAGTTCTACATCTTGTGTGTCTTCAGATCAAAACTGGATGCTGGTCTGTAAGAAATGCTTTAGCCCAACACAGGTTATTGAACTAGATACAGGATTGAAATATAAAGCCTGCTGATGTCAGGTAGTTGTGGGTGAGGGTTTGCAGTGGTAATTTGAGTTTTTTTTAGTTAACAGTTACCTGCAAATGGATGGAATTAGATTGTGAGGCCCAGGAGGACCCTTCAAATCTTACAATCCTATTCTAGGTGATGTAATGGTCTCCTCTGACCTGAAACTATGTGAATCTAGGAAAATAAAAAGGCAAAGAAAAAAAATCGATCTTAAAAACCTCATGATTTTCAAAGCAATGGCATGGTTTGGGGACCCAACTTATGCTTTTGGAGTTGTTAATATTGTACTTAATGCTTGTAAAGAGCACTGGATGTGAAAAATATAACGAAAAGCATCTATTGTTATACTTTTACATTCCTCATTATTATTATTATTGAGCTTGATCCTGCCTTTTGCGTACAGATCATACTATTTCTACGCACACAAGAGGTCAATTGCACAGCAATTGCAGCAGGCTTCACATGCCTGCCCAGTTTTATTTTCAAAACCATATCTATGTGGGTAAACACCCACATGTGTAAGGGGAATTTTGTTTGGGTGACATTTAACACATTTGTTGTCACATATGCTTGGTTACAAGTACAAATGGGTTTTGAATCTGCCTCCAAGTGTTGTACGTCAGAATCACTGGTGTACACTGTCTGCTTTGTGCTAGCTGGGTGATCCACTGCAACTGCAACAAGTAAGTCAAAGCACTTTGAAGACTACTTTGCATTAGCCAAATGCACATAACAGTTGGAGTGTATTTAGAGGGAAATTTTAATGGATTTCAGAGTTTTAGGCTTTTTATATACAGATTTCCCTTCCTTTATGCAGGTTCTATATGTGTGGATTTGCTCTTATGCGATGACCCTTTTTATACCAAAAGTTCATTATATACAAGGTAAATTCACTCTTATGTGATCAGTGTGGTGAAAGCCCACAGTTAGCTGCTCTGTGTGGTGCATTGTGGGACTGACGCATACCAAAATATAGTCTCCTTTGCAGAACTTTGCTCCTCACTTGTCTGCAACATGTGTTTCTGTAGTTGCCATCCCCATTAAGGTAATATTCACCACTACCCTGTGCTTGTGTGTACTGTCTGCTGTTGGAGAATACCAAAATTGTCTTGTAAAAGTGGTAGAAATGAGTCTGGGGGTGAGTAGAGTCGAGGTCTTGGAACATATCCCTATGTGTTACATTGTAAAGAGGGTCCCTTTATGCGAATTTGAGTTATGTGCCTTTTTCCAGAAACACATGTACATCATAAAGCAAGAGAAACTTGTATTAACTCTTAGTAGTGGTATTAGCAGATAAAGACATGAGACACACAAAGTTTACTGATTGAGCAGATTCATTTTGGTGGAGTTTATACCCAGTTACAGGACTCTGGGAACTTACCAAGCACTTTCGGCTTGCTGGGCTTATGTGAAGCCCTGGAATCCCTTCTGGTCCCTGGCTCAGTACATGTAGCTTGCTGTGCTGATGTCAAGCTCAGGGGTCTTGAAGGCAATTATTAAGCACCTTTTGTTTTCTAGGATTCTAGAAGTGCAGGTCTCTGTGAGATCTCTGGGTGGGCATGCCTAACCTGTTGGGATCATATGAAATACTAGATTTCTGTGAGGTCTCTTGATAAGTATTTCTATCTTTCTGGGCTGATGTTAAAAAAGAACAAACCCCTGGCTCAGTTCCTCAAGCTGGCTAGTCTGATGTTGAGGCAGAGACTCTGAATAATTAGCTCTAGCTTGCTGGACTTATGTCAAGAAACAGATTTCTGTGAGGTCTCTGGTTCTGGGCCCTTAACGTGTCAAGGCTCATGCTTATTTGTTTAGAGCCTTGGTCTGGCATAGCTGTTCTCAAGGCACAGACCTATGTGGAGAGTTATTGGATCAACAGCCACAGCTTGTTGGACTGCTGTCAAATCTCAGTGACTTTGCAGAGACCTATCTACAGATTTTGCACATCAAGGCATTGGCCTTTGTGAGTTTGCAGCCTCGGCAGTGTTGTTTCCCTGGGATGAAGTCCGGCAACCAGCTTCTGTAAGTGCCATTGGCTCAGCATCTCAAACTTTACTAGGTTTATATGTCTGTAAAAGCTGTGGCTTAACATCTCTAGTTTGCTAATTTGATGTCATGGCACAGATAGTTAACCTGGACTCTGGACCCCTACCCTAAAAGCCCAGGCCTCTATGAGCTCACTGGCCCTGTTGCACTAAGCATTTTTTATGTTACAGCTTTCCTTTTTCTGTTTAATATCTTTATACATGCTAGAGTTGATCTGAGTTGCTCAGAGCAGTGTTTTATTACGCCATGAGAGAGGGGTCTCGTATTTGTTTGTTTACATTAATAGATTTTGATGTTTGGGGAAAATCTTTTCCTCGCTTGTTAAAACTTTGCATAATATCATTTAAAATCTATTGAAAATGTAATTACTGTCCAAGTCACCCAGTTGATTCTGTTATACAGTCTTTCAGGGTTTCTTCATTAACTCCTGCTGCAGACATCTGAAATATTTCAGGTCTATTGCACAGATGATGCTAAAGGAAACACAGTAATGAAATTTTTTGGAATCTGTTTCTTTTTCTGATCAAGTTCACGGTTGCAATTCTCATTTCTTTACCTATTCCTTTTGGGCCAAATAGTAATGAAGAAGTTTGAATCAAATAGATCTCAGAGGTCTGAACTTTAAGAAAAGGAACTAGAGCAAGATACACAAATCATTCTAGGATTGCCACTACATGGAGAGTGGAAAGAAAGAAATATCATATAAATAGGTTTTATAATTTTTCCATAAATCATATGATGATTTTAAAATTTATTATCTCATGACTCATCTGATCATCACCAGTTTGTGTGTATAACTGCAGGAATTCCACAAAAATGTGTGCATCTAAATGATACACTACTGTGGAGATGACTAATTAGCTCCAGAGTAAACCTCTTGGAGTCTACATGTGTGCCCCTATTAGGTTGTACAAAACTAATATACTCTGCAGCAGGGTGCTACTTGTAAATACAAGTGCTTACAATACAAGCACGGTAGTGCACGTGTAGATGCTACCTGGTTGACTGGGGCATGAAGGTGCTTCAGTGTGGGGGCTGCCTGCTGGCTAGCCCCACACTGAAGCACCACCATGCCCTAGCCAACCCCTCTGCAACACACTGAGCCCAGTTGAAGCAGCCTTGGGGAGGCAGGCTGACCCCCGGGGCCCTGCTGCCAGCGGGGGCTGCTCGACCCAGCTCCACATTCAAATAGTGCACCCAGGAGCAAAAAACTCCAAAGCAATAAGCTCTGCCGTTTATTCATGTGCACTAATTGCACATATACGTGCACCCAATGAGGCCCAAAATCTATATGCTGTGGTGCATGTGGCTCCAGCTCCTGAAAGCACAGCAAGAGAAACAGAGATTTTTTGTCTTTCAGTGCATTGTTCTGTGCACAGTGTCTATGCTGTACTCTAGAATAAGAGTCCTGACTGATGATTCTTTGTTATTAGCTCTGTTTATATATATCCGGCCATTCTGGTAGCACAACAGTTTGTTACTACTGGAGGCAGTAATGATGGTCTTGCCTTTTAGGAGCAAGAGCATTTTAATTTTTTGCCACTGGGAGTCAGGATTTCCTAATGCAAGCAGGTTCACATTGTATAATGCTGGGAGCCAGTATAGGCTTTTATCTACAGTGGGAAATTTCATTCTCTAGCCTCAGAAGCCTTACATGTCCTAGAAGGAGTCTTTGGGTTTGCAAATGTTTCAAGTAAAAGTTTTTACTAAGACAAAGTTAACACAAGATTTTGCCCTTGGTGTGGATGGCCAGTGAACACGTTTAAGTAAGATTCCTCTTGCCCACACTCAGAGTAAATTCCTTTTCAGTGTCATGTCACTTAAACAGCTTATTTTTGCCAGTGTACTGCATTTTTAAGATCATAATCTACAATTAGAGTGGTTTAACTCTCCATTACAGTAAAGATACCTACTGTCACTCTGTATTTCCATTTAATTCATTATACAAAAGCAAGGGATGTCTACTCTTCCCTAATGACTATTAGTTATTAGAATTATGTAAAATGCCCATTCATTCTTTGTTGAAATTTGGTGTGCTAGATCTTAACTATGCAAATCACTATCATTTACATTTTTCACCAAGCTGCAGTAAGCAATATTAGTGAAGTGCATTAGAAAGAGAGAACTCATCAAAGTAGAAACTTTATGATTACATTGACGATTGTAATACCAGATCTGAATGCTTTAAAAAAACCTCACTTCCTAAGTGATCCCGAAATTGCAACTCAGAATGAGTGGCTATGGAAACAGTGACCATGTCTCTGTTGCCTTCCAAATGGATTGGAAACAGCTTGAGTCAAGCTTATTGTGAACAAAGGGAAATTTGCCAGTACATAGACAATTAGAGTTCTCTTCCTGAGTACTTCAAATGCAGCTCTTAAAATGAGCTTTCGAAACCCCAGAATGTCTAAGTGTTTGCATGTCTTTTAGGAGCACCGGACAATTATGTAAGAGGGTCTCAGGAAGCTTGGAACTGTGAGAATGGTCTTTGTGCTGAAAATGCAAATGGTCATGTCCAATATATTTAATGGACAATTTGCCCCTCATACTCTTGATGTAGCGAATTTTTAAACAAAGGTCCTTATTTCTTAACATTCTTTTCATTGTTTCAGGGAAGCTCAATGGGACAAACTGTTTCCCGCAAATAGGTTTAAGGGGAAAGCATTGCAGGGAGTCAGCTACAGAAATGAATGGCTCTTCAGTGTGTGGGCTCTGTCAGTTAGTTTCTTGTTCTAAGCAAACTTAGTATTTTCAGATTAAGTTGGCCTTATCTTTGTGCACTTTAATTTAACTCTGCCTCTGTTTTCACGGGCAGCTTTTTAGCATCAGCTGAACTCTCCCTTCTCCCCACACACTCAAGCCCTAGTGCAGCTTCTACTTGCTAAAAACATACACTGTGCAAGTTGGCATATATCTGCCTCTCAGGCTCTGAATAAGGCTGTGACTGATGACGAGAAAGGAAGCCCAAGAAAAAAGGGCTATCTCTTTGTTCTACATGCAGTAATACTGCTCTGATTACACAGAGAATGTTGTTTTAAATAACGTTCACATCTGGAAATCTACATTCATGTCTGCATATCTGTGAGTACCTATAGTTTTGACTGCAGTCCTGCTTTTTTTTTTTGTTTGCTTGCTTCAATTTACTTTAAAAAAATCACCCATCCAAGCTGTGGATATATGTGATCTATATTATGAATAAGGTCCAAATCCTTTCAAACTTTCCCAAAGGACCTTATTGCCATCCAGTATAACCCACTTAATCCACTTCCCAGGGTCAAAAAAAAGCAAAGAAAAACACAAAGGAGACACCGAGGAAATTTTGTTTTGTAAAGTGATTTGGTGACCAATAAATCCATGCTGTGCTAAACTCATGGGGAAGTCAGCTCTACAGCAGAACACTTCCCTGGGACTGTTCTGTGGAACCCAGGCCCTTCTGGAGGTTCCTTGAAGCTTTCAGAAAATGTCCAAGGGGGTGTCTTTTGGCTAAGTTTTTGTTTTGTTTGTTGTTCAGTATCTTTTTTCTTATGATGAGTCTGGATCATAAAGGAAGGGGGAATGTTTGTGCAGTTGTGAGCAACTTAATTAATGTCTTGTGTCTTGAGCTTAGATACGGCTTTGATGGGGGAAGTAACTGCATATTATAGAATCTTTTTTTACTGCGGCTTCTGGCAACTGTTAATATGATTGAGTGATTGGGATCTGAATAATTTTATGTCTGATCCCAAAAATTGTGCAGTTGGCCATGCTAGGTGTGCATGGGATTTTTAGGATAGAGAAAAAAAAATTCTCAGATCCCACTCATGGAACTCTGGAGATTGGGAGCTCCCCATTTCCAGGGACACTTAAAGCCCTACTTTTTATTTAAAGCCCTGAGCTGCTGCTGATGCAGTTTTGGGACCCTGCCTGATCCCCGGACTAGGCATGGACAGGCTGTGTCATGGACTTTTAGGCTCCCCCTAATTTAATTTAAAGCTAGGTACAAACCAGCCATTAAATGTTGAACACTGTCATGGCTTGTTTGCCATTTGATCCTACCATAAAGTCTTTGAATGTGTGGAGTTTTACAATTTATCATGCAATTAACATATTCATTGCATGATAAATATAACAACTGCCAGAGGCCTGTGAAATGGAGAGGGTCACTTCAGGTTTTTACCACCAAAATGAGCTTAGGCTCATGAAAGGTCATACTATCGATCTCTGATTTACTTAGTCTCAAATGGGCAAATTACACTGCTTTCTATCATTTTAACAGTTATTAAATTCCTCTTTTGTAGCTGGCAAGACGTGGGCTAAATATTGCTATGATAAGTAGAACACTTGAAAAACTGCAGAAAGTGGCTACTGAAATTGGTAAGTATTTTATATCTGAAGATAACCATGCACCTGCTATGTCACCTTGAGCAAGTCACTTAATTGCTTACACAACACCTCCACACCTTCTTTGCCTGTCTTGTTGATTTAGATTATCACCTCTAGCTCCATTCTATTTCTGTCATTTACCTAAATCCAGGGGTCTATCAGGCCAAATTCAATTTTTGTACCTAAGAATTTATACATATTTAAAAATTATTTAAAAATAGACTAATTGGTGGGATGTATTAATTCCTGAAATAACTTCATTGACCTAAGTGTTTGGGTTGGATGCCTTCAACCCCATAGATATGCCAGACAGAAACTCCCAAAATTGGAATCCCATATGGGCAGACATCCATAATTACAAAAAAAAAAGAGTCTATCTGCAGAAGTGTTGGAATGCAGAATAAAATTTCCACATATTCACACAGGAAGCCTTCTTTAAATACAAGATAACATTTGATATAAAAAAAAAACAAGACAGCTGGTAGAGGACAGCCAACTATGGCTGTTATGCTACTAACCAACACATTTTGTATACTGTATGGAAAGCACTGATCAAACCATAAAACGAGAGCTAGCTAGCTGCACACTGATGATAATGCCACCATTTGAATTATATATATATGTAAACAAATTTGTCAAATAGCTTTTTAAGAGATTTGCTGCTAATGATAATATTCAGCCCTTCAAAGTTCTCTCTAGTCATAAATCTTTTCTTTACCTCTTCTTTTGTTTTAAAATAACTTGTGTATTGTCCAGGTTTCAAACCAGTTCTACTCCCTGCAAACTTTCCACCCGCTTTTGTAACAAACATGATTTTTATCTTTCTGTATGAACTAATTTTTCTCTCTGCTTTCAAATTCTCTTATTATTGTTTCAAGAGTGTTATTTGTTACTACAAAGAAATGTTCCTTCGACACTCTACTTTGATGCCTCATTCAATTCTCCAGGCAGGGAAGAGAGAGATTCTATGAGATTGTGTCTCCTAGCAAAACTTCCAACATAAGCTTTGACCTCTTATCATCTTCCCTTTGGGAGTTGATGCCAAACGTTGATGCCCTCTTCTCTTTGGAAACCAGGGTTCCCAAGTTTTTTAGTCATGAAGGAACTGGATGAGTCCTTCTGAATGACACCTACAAAATACCTCAGACTGAAAAAATAGGTTTAGGTTTTCCTAAATAAACTTTAATTCAATCAATTTTCTCCTCCCTTTAAAATAAAAGGGACCAAGTCAGAGTATCTACATGAGATAATGTGCAGTAGACCAAAAACCATGCTAGTGCACAGTAGAATTAGTCTGCTCCACATTAAGGTCACAAAAGCGTGCACCAATGCTACTGTGCAGTAGCACCGACAGCAGCGTATTAAGTTAGTACCTGTTATTACAGGTACTAAACTTAATGAGCCGTAATTATGGCACATTAATGAATGTAGATGTGCCCACTGACTCTTATGTTTTGAAACCCAAAGCTTTTTTGCTTCTGGCACACTTAGAACCTAAAAATAAATGGAATAACCTTGGGTCGTCTTAGGCTTTCATAAATCTGTGCACCGATAGGGAGAGATGTGTTTAGCATGTGAAAGGATTTTGGCTCTCTGCCTTATAGAATAAACATCATTTCTAAAGAATAGTCCCTAGAGAACTGTTTTAACAGTGAGATAGTTTTATTATTTTTTAATATATTATTTCACTCTTAAAATGACTGATGCCATCTGGAATATTTATTTAGTGGCTTTCAGCATTTCTATAGATGGTTTATTAAGTGCTGAGGTCATGGAAGATGTGCAGCTAGATGAAGTGGAATTAGAAGTCTGTAATTTCTAGGGCAATTAGGGTGTATGAAGCTAGTTTACCCAGATAAAAAAACACAAGGTGAGATACAATATCAGATTCCAGTGAGATGCAGTCAGTTTCCATTTCCTTATTACTTAAACAGTGATATTTTTGGAACTTTTGGAATCTATAAACACTTGACTGTCTACCATTATCAGCAACTGTGTATATTTGGATCAACAATTGTAAGCAGGGAGGAGAAGACTTTCAACTGATCCTAGATTCACTTTGCAAATCTTTCAACAAATATGATCTGAGGTTCAAGATGATTGTAAGACCCGAAAGCAAAGTAGTAGTATGTATTTATCACATGGGACCCTGCTCAAAGAATCATCATTTGAGTATTATAGCTTTCATTTTTGAAATAAGTCTCACCTTTTCTACATCTTAGCTTTCAAAACATAGAGATATAAACCAGTTCCTAAGACAGGAATATGCAGCTGAGCTCAACTTTTGCAACAGAAATGCTTTATCAGTGATTTGGACGATGGGGTGAAAAGCACCCTGTTTAAATTCGCTGATGATACCAAAATTTGGGGTGAGGTTAGCACACTAGTAGGGAGGGAAAGACTGCAGCAAGACTTGGATAGGTTACAGGGGTGGGCTAGCAAAAACAGGATGCACTTCAACACTGACAAGTGCAGGGTGCTGCACTTGGGCAGTAGTAACCAGCAGCACACTTATAAGATGGGAAACTCCCTTCTTGAGAGCACGGAGGCAGAAAGGGATCTTGGAGTCATTATTGACTCCAAGATGAACATGGGCTGACAATGCGAGGTCACGGTTG
>NW_017729024.1:87817713-87822760 GCF_001723915.1 Gavialis gangeticus
GATGTTGTGTAGATTATAGACACCTCAATTTCCCTTCCCTCCTCAAATTTCTTCATTAATTCTTCAAAAAGTCCTTGGTAGGCCCATTCTGTAAAGAGATAACTATGATGAACAAAAGCACGTTATATTTGAGAAGGGAAATATTATTTCATAACCAGCCCTACAAAATGGGTAACTAGTGCTGCTTGTTAGAATTTTTTTTATAATAAATTGCAGCTATTTTATAAACACTAAAATAATTTAGGAAAAAGGGGATTAGACATATTTTTGGGGTAGTATTAGTTTGGGAGCCAAGTTTTGTTTGGAGATTTAGGCACAGCATTCATTGATTTCAGAGAAGAAATTGACTGTGTTTTCAAAGTCATTTTCCCAAACAACAACATATTACAGCAAGTGTCTTTTGTTTATATGTTGATCACTCTTAAAAAGAAAGAGATTTGGTGTTTCATGTAATTCTGAGGGCAGTAGTTAGATTGAACGTGAAGTTCTGTGGCTCGTTGCTCTTGGTTAGAATTCTCTCTTTGTATAAATATGCTTTTTTGTTGTTGTTAACTACAGAGCAGGCCACAGGTAGAAAAGTGAAGGTCATACAAGCTGACTTTACAAAAGATTGCGTGTATGAGGCTATTGAAGAAAGTCTTCAAGGCTTGGAAATTGGAATTTTGGGTAAGTTAATTAGGCCCATTCATTGAAGAGTATTTTGAAAAATGCATTATTCTTATTTATATAACATGTTAGGCGGTTGGAATTTATTATGCAGCTACAATTTAGTGTCACTTATTTTTTAACCTGGTGTAAATTTCACAAAGAATAACACATTTTTTAATATGCAGATTTTGTTAATTTAACGTGAGCAACGGTTTAACACAATGTTTTGAGATATTATAACTAGGTTTATAAGGTGAATGAAGACACAGGGTTGCCTGTTTCCCTAGCAGTGTACAGCAATTTCCTTTACTAACCAAGGAGACCTGCTATCCATATTCTGTGATGACTGTTTAGCATCAGTTAATTCATTTTCGCTAATGATTGTGTTAGATCTGTGTGGAATTCTTGTATTCAACCTGAAAACTCATTGAAATGAGCCTTTGGTTCAGGCTTGCTGATGGAAGATGAATAGGAACAATAAAAAATAATCTTTTTTTTTTAAGCATCCTTTAAAAAAATAAAAAACCCCGTAATAGCCTGTTTTAGTTCCACTGAAGTCAAGCTTGATAGCTTCAATGAGAACAAGATCAGACGCTAAAACGGCATTTCTTCTCACATAGCATTTAAAAGCTTCTAAAACTTCAAGAGAAACCGTTTGTTTAACTGGCTAAATTATGCACTTCATCCTGATATGGTTCTTATTATTATGTTTCCTTTGATTAGTTAACAATGTTGGAATGCTTCATAATCCTGTTCCATGCCGATTCCTTAATGGACCAGACATAGCTGAGGTAGGATTACTCTGTGGTATTCTTCTTGCAATGTAACAATTAGGCTCTGTAGTTCCATTTACTAAAGGAGAGACCCTGCTCCAGTCATAGTAGTCAATGGAAGTAAGTCATTCAGTGTAGTGGGAGAAGAGCTGGGCCCTAATGGACTTTTCAAAGGGGCTGGTGAGAGAAGAACAATGTTTAGAATTAAGCAATATTGACTAAAGGGCTTAATGATTGACTGGGAGAGTGGCTGACTCAGGGCACAGTGGTGAAGAATCAGTAGTATCTAGGGCTGTTAGTTATGACATGTTTTCACATCACTAGGCATATTGATGCCCAGCCTGGTCATGGCTTTTAAAGTGTTTCTACAGTATAAATGTGGAATAATAATAGTAGTAGTAGTAATAATAATAATGTCTAAATGAATGTCTCTGCTTTGAAGTTGCTGTTGCTTGTATAAATGGAAAACTTTCTCTTGGCTTTGTTGGTGAATATCACTAGGTTTTAAAGAAGGATAGTTTTAGAGAATAAATACCTGGTACAGTTTATGCAGTCAAACTTCTTGAATTTCTCTTCACCTTGCCACATTGATGCTATTATATTAAACCCACATAAGCAATGTTAGAATTAGTTTCTACCTACACCACTTTTTCCTCACCCCCACTTAAATATGCACCTGGCTGGCTTTAAAATAAATCACAACCTGGACCATTGAGGGCCACATTTTTAAAAAAGGTTCCACCTGGTACTCAAACATTACACTTTACTTTCTGTGTCTATCTACTTAATTTGATTGCACAGATACAGTTTGTTTGCCCAGCATCCCAGTGTTGGCATCTGCAAAGACTTGGAAAAATTATGTCTGCACAATCATAACCGTGCTTTTTGAAGGGCATGTTTAAATTAAATGAGCAAAAAAGCTTGTATGCATTTGTGCTCCTAAATATGCATGTGCAGCTCCTATGAAAGTATGATAAATAGGGTATAGTGCAAAAGTCACTTTTAGAAGTCTTTTCAAAATGAATCTTTTTATATTATCAACACCAGCTTTGGAACTCCTCAAAATGCATCATTGCATTTTTCTTTGTTTCCAATAGAACCTCATCAACTGCAACATTATCTCCGTTACCAAGGTATGTGATGCATGCATTTTTAACATGCAAGGCAAAGAATATATTTCTGAAAAAGACATTAACCGAAAAAGACATGAACCCATTCCTACCTACCTTCATTTTGATTTGTTTACCCCTATTTGCTGATCCTTAGCAGAAAGAGCAGTATTACTTCAGGGATTTAATCAACATACCACATTTTACTACCTGTGAACTATTTTGATAAAAGCTATTTGAAATCTTTGTGATGATTTTTTTTTACGTCCAACTGAAAACTTCTTAATTCCAACGAACTCTTTTATGAGAGAGTTTCTCAGACCTAGGATGTACAAGAAAGGGAAGGAGAGATAGGAAACCAAATGCTTTGTCATAATTCTTGAACCAGTTGTCACAAGACAGAACTGTCATTCTCTGCCAGCTCTAATTCTGATTATCTACTTGAAGTCAGGCAATATTTCACCACCTGTCTAAATCGGATTAAGATTTCATTTTGCTCTGCTTCTTGGAGCAGCATATTAAACTGAGCTACAGCCTAATGCTTCACAGTTCACCTCAACCTTAACTAATATAATTCTGAACATATTATGAGAGGTGTTTATCAACATCCTCTCACTTTAATTGTTAAAAGTCTCTTCACCTTATCTAAGTACCTACCTCCCAAATTTAGACTGCTGCTTGATGACACCACGTACTTTCTCCAGCACATTAGACCAAACCTCTTGTTCTCCTCTGAGAATTGTTTTGATTATTTACCAAGGAATATTTTTGTTGGAGGATATCTGGAGTCTAAAATGCAGCAAAAGCACGTACCCAAAAACAACTCTACTTGAAGAGGGGGAGGGGGAGGAAGGGAAAGCTGGGTTCAAGCATGTTGGAATAGGATTAGCCAAAATAAGCAGTGTCAGCTTAGATAAATATTACATATTTTAAAGAAGAATAAATCCTCAAGCAATTGTTTAATCAAAATAAAATAAACATTTTTTAAAAAAGGATTTTTTTTGTTGAAAGCCCGGTTACTGTAAGTCAGTTGAACAGAACAGACAAGCTTGCATATCCGTCTGTACAATAAATACACACACTCAATACAAAGAACAAGCATGTTATGAAAATCTGAGTATGGTTTACACGGTCTCCTTTTATTTCTTTCTACAAAAATCCTCATCCAGTAGCCACTCCCCACCCCTCCACCTTGCTCCACCCTCCCATCTTTCAAAGTCCTGATGATTTTTCCACCCAACTACTACAGCCTTCTTCCTGGCATCTCACATATCCACTTCCCCCCCAGTAGTCTAAACCAGGAGTGTCAAACTCACCTCATCCCACAGGCCAGATGAATGTTGCAGGGCTGGCCAGATGTATTGGGCCCAGGGACCTCCCCCATGTTAGTTCCAGCACACATAGTACCCACTCTGGCTGGTTTTGGAGGTAAGAGGCCCAGCATCCTGGATGCCTGGCTACCATCACAGGAACAAGTCACAGTGCCAGGCTTCTTCCTCTGGTGCTGCTGGGGCTCTTGACTGCAGGTTTTGCCCAAGTGCTTGGCTGCTGCTGTAGGGACAAACTGCAGTGCTGCTGGGGCTCCAGTGCCACGGGTCTTGCCCAGGCCTCAGGAAGGTTCCCACACAGCAAAGCTGTGGGCCAGATCTGGCCCATGGGCTGTATGTTTGACACCCCTGATCTAAACAAAAAGCTGATAAAAAATTGTGATCCTTGCCCACTTCTCTATGTCCAACCCCTTTTCAAATGTTTCCTTTGGCTTGTCTTCTATCTTGATCAGATATAAGCTCCTGGCCTTTTGTCCCTCCAAATTCTTATCATCCTAGCATGAAATTCTGGTCCCATTGAAGTTAATCGGCTTTTTGCCATTGACTTGAATAGGGGCAGAATTTCTCATGTAGCATCTCCTTTCCTCTTTATTCTTGATTCTTTCTGTTACCATCTTTGCTTCAATGAGGCTTCAAGATAAATTTATTGAAATCTTACAGCCACTCTCACTTCTAGACCTTTATCTGTTTGGTCCACGGTGCTTGGTAACTCCTCCCTTACCAGTCTGACTTGACATACCTTCATCCTCTGGTTTTTTAAAGACCATTCTGAACATAAAGCGTATGTTTAGGGTCCTGGGACATATGACTTATGAGGATATGCTGAGGGGACTGGGTTTATTTAGTTTGGAGAAGAGAAGACTGAGGGGGGATTTAATAACAACCTGAAGGGTGGTGGTTCCAAAGAAGATGCACTAGATTGTTCTCAGTGGTGGCAGATGACAGAACAAGGACCAATGCTCTCAAGTAGCACCCATGGAAGTTTAGGTTAGATATTATGAAAAACATTCTCAGTAGGAGGGTAATTAAGTACTGGAGCAGGTTATCCAGAGATGTCATAGAATCTCCATCCTTGGAGGTTTTTAAGACCAGGCTAGACAAAGCCTTGGTTGGAATTATATGGTTGGCTATGGTTCTGCTTTGAGCAGGGGGTTGGACTAGGTGACCTCCGAGGTCCCATCCAACCCTA
>NW_017729024.1:87827760-87830939 GCF_001723915.1 Gavialis gangeticus
GTTGGAATTATATGGTTGGCTATGGTTCTGCTTTGAGCAGGGGGTTGGACTAGGTGACCTCCGAGGTCCCATCCAACCCTAATTTTCTATGATTTCTATGAATATCAGCCATCACATTCCCAACTCCTTCACTCTACTGAAAGTATAGCATGGAACATATGGACATGTTTATCTTCACCATTTATTTACTCTACTTTTCATTGTTTCCTTTCCCTTTCTTTATCTATTCTCTATTAAGGCTCTTCATCTACAAAGACTTACCTAGTCGAGTTCCAAGGGATTCAGGCACATGCCCAATGTCAAGCATGTGATTAAGTGCATTGATAAAACAGGGTCACATGATAGGGGCATGTGACTCAATAATTAAGATCCAAAATCACTCTCAAGCTTTTTTTATGTTTGAAAAAGTTGATAACCTTTTCCCTTTTCTTGTTATGTATCTGCAATTTCTGATTCTTGTTCAAAAATGACGATGTAGCATGAATTTAGACAATCCTTAGATTTCTGTCTCAGTATTGCAGACCCAAGTTATTCAGGTTAGTTAAATTTAAGAATTGTTAATTGCTTATCAGACTGACTCCTGAAACCTATTGATAACAGTTCAGTTTACTGGCGTGCTCTAATTTGTGTTCGTAACATTTCTAATGACTTCCAGAAATTTCAAGGTGCCAGTTTTTTAGCTTCTTAATTCTTATCCATATGACTAAGGCCCCATGCTTTCAAGAATTACTTATTGATATATTTATATAATATATTTTGTCTGCAAAAATTATAAAAGGAAAAAGAAAAAAGAGAAAGAAACTTGGAAAGAAGGACAGGAATTTGGGGAGAGAAAGAGGAGAATGTGTTTAACTCTTAACTCATTTATTTCTTTAAGATGACAAGGATAATTTTGAAGCAAATGGAGCCAAGGTAAACTCTGTTTTTTCCCCTTAAAATTTCCATTGGTTTCAGTTGTAGCAAGAACTTGCCATCTCCAGTTAGTTCAACAATAACTATTCTACTTCCCGGCATGATGCTACTTGATGTCATTAGTTTTTGTTACCGCTTCTGCCACGGGCACATATTATAAGAATTATTTTTAAAAAGAAAAGATGAATTAATTTTTCTGAACGGTTTCAAGTGAATATGTCTTTAAGACATAGGATTGAAAGAACTGTTACTCACATATGTAAGGTCTCAAGATCTGGAGAAAACATAGGTAATACAATATTCTAGGGCACAGAAAACAGTTTTGCTCTTGGCACCAATAAAGTTAAATTTCTAACTTTAAGTAGTTATTTCTGAAGAAAAGCTGTTTTTTACTGGTGTGAGCTGCCTTTTACTATGTTGACTGACAGTTGAAGCACAAATGCAATAAGCAGGAAGCATGTGTTGATAATTAGAAAAGAGTGATGATCAAATATGAGACTAAAATATTTTCTATGAAGTTTTCAAATATCAACTGTTTCGGCTCAGTGAGATATATGCCAGCATGTTCCAGCTGTACTAATTAAATTGCACTTATGAAGTTATTTCTGCCATTTTATATTTTATTATCTTAAGTGAGCTCTAAAGACATATTCTGTGAGAATGTGACCCGTTTTGTTTCTATAAAGGAGTTTTGATGTCTAGAAGGAAAATTTCATTTTATGCAGTAGCCAGGTACTGCTGTGATATAGTAAAAGGTAAATTAAATGTAACTAAATATAACTTGAATTTCAGACAAAAAGGACTTATTCTGAACCTTTCTTCTGGTTTGGGCACCTTTCCTTGTCCATTGTATACTTTATATTCAGCTTCTAAAGTAAGTTTTTCCAATTGCTTCATAAATAAGTGTTGATACAATAGTCACCCAAAACACAATATGTGCTATTATAAGACCAGGTCTTCTACTTGGGTATTTCAGGATATGGACAAACCTGCTTTAGAGGGGGAGGAGGGAGCTGCTGTTCAAGATTCTGTAACAATGTAAGTTAGCTAGTTCACCCTATCTTTGACCCTGAATGAAGAGGGCTTGAAGTTGGAACAGTTTTACTATACTTGTATTGTTACAGAATCATATAGAGATCACAGCTGCATTGCAACAGCCTGTATAGCTATCCTTTGGTGTTGATAAAATTGGTATATCTGTTTGCAACCTCAGGTAGTTTCCTTGAAGTCAGTAAAGAAACAATTTTACCCTCACTGGGTGAATCTACAGGTGCTCTTTACTGCAGATTTCACTACTACGGATTTCTCATTTTAGCTCCACAGTAAAGTGTCAGTCTACACATGGATGCAGTATATTAGGATGCAGTATATTAATTAACTCCACCATATGACAGTACTGTCAGGGACAGCACTACCCTATGGCAAAGTAATTATGTGAGCTGAAACACGTGTAGGTTGTGACAGGGGCTGGCTGGGGCACAAGGGTGGTAAAGTGCAGAGGTTGCCTGCTACCTAGGTGCACACTTTAGCATCCTCATGCCCCAGCCAGCCCCAATACACCAAACTCAATGATGTTCACCATTCTAGAAGTGGGGAAAAGAAGGGATTCAAGGATGCCTTCAAAGCTAATCTGAAAAAATACGATATTAACATCAATACCTAGGAGACTCAAGTACTGAATTATCCCCAAGGGCACCATCAAGGTTCCCTCTAAGCTGTGCGTGTGCATGGTCACACACATAAAAAATGGTCCCACGCACTAAATTTTTAATGCCGTGCACCAAGGCCGGCGTGGGACACTTCCTGCTTGGCTGTGCAGAGGCTGCTCCGCTCCACTCTGCTCCTCACCAGCATTCCTGCAGGGAGGGAGAGTGCAGCCCCAGCTGGAGCAGCCCATGAGGGGCTGGGCCACTGATCAGTGAGCAATCATCACCCCCACCCCTTCTTCCTCCATGGGTGGGGACCAAGCCAGGCACCGCACGGGCTCCACTGGCTCCAGGGAACTGCTAGGCTCCCCAGCCCCTTCAGGCAAACTTCACCACGAGCCCTGCTGGCTTCACCCTAATCTTAACTTTCATCCCTGTGCCATAAGCCCCACAGCTCCCACACCAAAACCCAGCAGCCCCATGGGTCTTCCACGCTCTGCATGCTCCCTGCCTCCACGAGTCCCTGCAGCCTTTGAAAGCCTCACTGCCTGATCTGCCCAGTGGCGGGATGCACATGGTGCCATGCCACTTTCAAAGGCTGCAATGAAGCACTGAGGAGCA
>NW_017729024.1:87830950-87833911 GCF_001723915.1 Gavialis gangeticus
GCTACCTAGGTGCACACTTTAGCATCCTCATGCCCCAGCCAGCCCCAATGCCACCTGTTGCCACCACCCAGAGCCTGGGCCTGACCCCCAGGGTCCTCTGCCAGCCCAGGGCTATTCCACCCAGGCTCAAAGTGCTTCTGTTCTGGGTGCACATGTAGACTCTGTGCCTGGGAACAGTTGACTCCAGCGCAAACTGCACCAGAGTTTATTGTTCAGCCTTAATTTCACATGTAGATGTACCCACTGAGATTCAGGAACCTATGGTGCACCATAAATTCACAGCAGCTGAGGAACAGGCTCATAAAGTTGGAATATTTCACCTACATATTTAAATAACACAACTACAATATTCACAGAATTCCCCTGAACTAAATAAAAGAACAGGCAATGATGACTTCTGTAGGGATGAGCTAACTGATTTATAACCAGAAGCTATACAGAATCTATTTGCTGATCTGAGCATGAAGCTTTTGTGTATTGAAGAGATGGCTGATGCTTTGCCTCAGTTCAACCCATCTGCTGTTCCACTTTGAGATATTAAGGTGAGTTAAAAATTCCTCAAATCTTTAAGTGAAACCAGCAAACTAAAGTTTTGGTTATTTCCACTCAAAACCGCAAAATGTTCAGCACAGCTTAAGTTTGCTTGAAATTCCATCTGAGTGCACTCAAAACCCAGACAATCCTTAAACAAACATAGTCCTCAGCTGTGTAACAAAAATGAAAGCCTCTGGTTTCTCTTTTATTTACCTAAGTTTCTCATAGCTCTAGTAAAAAATTGAATCAGGTTCAAACCAAATATTTTTTGATGTTTGAAAAAGCTTGGTTGTATAAAAGATATCAGTTATCTTACTGAGTCTCTCTGTCTCTGATACTTGCAGGTCCCCCATCACTACTGTATCTGTGTCAAACAGTCTTTAATTTGAGATGGAGAAGTGCTATTATTCTTGTTTTTACCAATGGAGAAATGAGGCAGTGAGACTTGCCTAAAGTCACATTGAGAACCCTATGGTACAGCAGGGACTGAAACCCAGATCTCTGGATTCCTTTAATCATTAGATCATTCTTCCTCTCTATGGGCACATCTACACGTGCAATTAATGTGCTCAAGTAAACTCCGGAGCTTACTACTTTGGAGTATTTTGCTCTTGGGTGCGCCTTTTGAAGCCAAAAAACTCTGGCGAATATTGCTCCAGAGTTTATCATGCATAGCACATTGAACCTAGTCAGAGCAAACCTGGCTATAGCAGCCCAGGGCTGCTCCAACCGGGCTCAGCGTGCTGTGGAGGAGCTGGCTGGGGCATGAGGGTACCTCATTGCAGGGTTAGCCAGCAGACAGCCCCTGCTCCAGAGTTTATTAGTTTAGTGCATCCTAATAAGAGCGAACGTGTAGATGCTGAGACATTTATTGCAGAGCTAATTAGGCAGCTCCACAGTAACATCTCATGTAGACGCATCTTATTTGTATAGTTATTTCCATGTCCAAAGTAAAATGTTACCATTGGTGTAACTAAGTGGAGAATACTGGTTCAATAGTATTTTATTCTCACTTTTTATTCCAGCTGTGTAGGACTGACATCCTATACAAAGTGCAAGGCAGAAGGGTCTCAGCCCCCTTTCCCCCCTGCCCACATCCATGATTAGGGATGATATCAAACTGGGTTGAAATGCTTGAACCTTGTGTACCTTTAACTCTAGATGCCACATTCAAATCCATACATGTAACTTGGGTCTATGAATACGAGAAAAGACTCAAATTTAAGGTCCTGGCAAATAGCTCTTTTGTCTTCTGTTTCATTCTTTTTCTTAGAGAGCTTATGTAGCAGCTTCATCTAAGAATCAAATGCAAAATACAGCTTTTATTCTCTGTGGCCTGACAGAGCACATTCAGCCAACTAACTATTCTATTGCTTTGTTTTGTTTCTCATAGGGGATAGGCACTGCATGAGCTTTGCTTCCATCTTTTTGGATTGAATTGACATAATGGACTAATAGGAACTGTGCAAATGATTAATTGTCTAATACTATAAAATTAATCCCATATTAAAGAAAGGAGCTTTCCACTTGTGGTTCTTTATATCTTTAGATTCTGGTGTGAAAATACTGACGTATAAAACAATAAGACCTTTCTGAGAACTGGCTAGAAATTACCATAAGGTTTTTCTTCAGTATTGTTATTATGCAGCTACTTCCTGATGAAACATTCAATGTGGCTAAGTCTTGCAATTTTTCTTAAAAATTCACATAATTGCATGAAATCACGATTATATAAGAATTTCAGCCTTCACTTTAAAAATGGTATATTTCTAACCTTTATGTTGTGGACAAATGTTTGAGAGCATGAATCCTAAAATCTCAAACACCAGAAGACAACAAAACACGGTCAAATTATGGGTTTTTTAAATCTCAATATTTATAAACCAGTAAGTATACGGAGCCTGACTTGTGGCTTGTAATTGTTTTGATGATGCAGAAGGCTCTTGAACAATGGCAAAAAAATATGTGCATATTCCAGACCAGCTTCAGGGTTTCATAGTTTGTAGGGTTGGAAGGGACCTGAGCAGATCATCAAGTCCGACCCCCTGCCATGGCAGGAAAAAGTACTGGGGTCAAACGACCCCGGGAAGGTGTTCATCTAGCCTCCTCTTAAAGACCCCCAGGGTAGGAGCCAGCACCACTTCGCTTGGAAGTTGGTTCCAGATCCTAGCCACCCTGACTGTGAAGTAGCGCTTCCTGATATCTAGCCTAAATCTACCCTCCGCCAGCTTGTGACCGTTATTTCTAGTCACTCCTGGTAGTGCTCGGGGGAACAGGGACTCCCCCAATGCCTGCTGGTCCCCTCTGACTAGCTTGTAACAGGCCACTAGCTCCCCCCTCAGCCTTCTCTTGTGGAGGCTGAACAGGTCCAGGTCCCTGAGCCTGTCCTCGTAGGGCCTGCCCTGCTGCCCCCTGATCATGCGAGTG
>NW_017729024.1:87834511-87861342 GCF_001723915.1 Gavialis gangeticus
CGTGCCGGGGGTCCCACCATGACCTCAGCTAATTCCCTCAGCCCTCTGGGGTGAAGATCATCTGGACCAGCTGATTTAAATACATCCAGCCCCTCCAGAAGTTCCCTGACTAGATCCTCACTGACCTTTGGCTTAGGTGTGCCTCCCCTGGGGCCAGAGGCAGACCTGGTAGGGGGGCTGATCCAGTCCCTGCTCAGGAAAATGGAGGCAAAGAAGTTGTTAAATAGGTTAGCTTTGTTGTCTGGTGTGATGACCATATTTCCTAGCGTGTTTTGCAGGGGACATGTTACCCGGTACTCGGTTCATTCACTATAGTCAATTAAAAGAAACTCCAATCAAGTAAGTGAAGTTACTGTTCTGTAAATTATGCGGGATGGCATCAGCAAAAGAATACATTATATTCTGGTTTGGAATATAGGAGTTAGGCTCCAGCATTTTTGCCACTGTCATATGAACCACGTTTTTCAGAGGGTAAATATTTGGGGCCTGTCTTCAGTAGTATTTGCTTCACTTCTGGTTTGTGCTGGAATATAGGTACAGATTTTTATAATGTAAACAAGTCCTTTGGAGTCAGCACTGGGTCTCCTTTCTGTAGTTCAATAGTGTGTGAACTAATCAACTTGTCTTCTAGTCTTGCACATCAGTTGCACATCTTTGGATGATACTTAGTTTATTTGATAAGGGGTCTGTGTACATGCATGTGGGCATGGGGATGAGGGTCTGCATGTTTACAGGAAATTTCAGCATCTTATGATTATATGTATTTAATTTTATCATTCTAGGCTTATATATGCACATTTTCCAAAGCACTTCAAGCAGAGTATAAGAAAAAGGGAATTATCATACAGGTGATACAGTATCTATCTTATCATAATTACTTTTGCTTTCATGAATCCTTGAAATCCAGCACAGGATGGCCAGTCACATAAGGTGCTTGGTGTCCTGTGTGAAATTCTGGATGCTTCAATGCCCATGTCAGAATTTCCTTTTCCTTTCCTCTCTGTGATATCTCAGCTTCCTTTTCCTGTTTTACCTGAAAAATGGCTGCCATTTCACTTCACGTGACTACAGTTTGTTCAGTACTATGGAATTCTAAAGAATGAAAAGTATTATGTAAACATTTGTTGTTGATACACCCCTGAAAGTTATGATGATTTTCTGTTTTAGGTGGTGACTCCATATGGTGTGTCTACTCCAATGACCAAGTACCAAAAACCAAATATAATAATGAAGACTGCGGAGGAATACGTTAAAGAATCACTGGATTATGTCACCTTTGGAGATGAGATATTTGGTTGTTTATCCCATGAAATCTTGGTAATTGATTTTAATAATCATGAGGGGCACTCCAGAGGCTTGTTGAACTCAACAGTAGTCTTCCCATTGATTTCAATGGACTTTGGATCAGGCTCCAAATGAGAAATGTTGTCTAAGCCTAGTGCTAGCTATGGGTTATTGATGTGTGCGAGGGGTGATCAAAAAGTTCTTAGACTTAGCCTTTATTTTAAAGCATAGTGTACAAACAACATTTTTATGAGCTGTCCCCTTCAACGTAGTCTCCCCCAGATGATATGCACTTGTCCCAACGTTCCTGCCACTTTTGGAAGCAATGCTGAAAGGCTTCAACTGTGATTTTTTTGAGTTCCACTTTCACATTCTTATGGATGGTTGGAATGTCATCAAATCTCCTTCCTTTCAGCTTCGTTTTGATTTTTGGGAACAGAAAAAAATCACATGGGGCAAGGTCAGGTGAATACGGAGGGTGTGGTATCACAGGAATGTTTTTTTCAGCCAAAAATTCTTGAATGGAGACAGCAGTGTGTGAAGGAGCATTGTCATGGTGCAGAAACCATCGACCATTTTCACACAGCTCGTGGCGGTTTCTTCTAACTTTATTCCTCAGTCGAATTAAAACCTCTTTATAAAAGGCCTGATTGATTGTTTGACCACTCGGTACAAATTCCTGAGGAACAATACCCCGAACATCAAGTCTTAGAACTTTTTGATCAAACCACGTATATGTGGCACCAGTTAACCATCATGTAATGTGGAGAACATAGCTATATACAGTAGCTATTAACAATTGTGAGAATTGGATACAAATATTGAGAAGATAGTAGACTTCACCATTTGAAAACTGGAAAAAGATTAGAAGTATTTACTGTAAAAGTATTAAAATAGAAATCCTTTCAATACTAATTGTTATTACCTACATTAACACTTAATTGATATAGAGGCCTATAATCTTTTTTGTCTCTGTATTGTTTTTCTTTGTTTTGTTCAACTGCTCTGAAGGCCTGCGTCCTGCAGCTCATTCCCTTATGGATATTCCACAGCGAGAGATTTCAAGAGGTAGTCCTGCATGCATTTACAAGTTATCTGAAAAACAGCTGGAGGAGCTACTAACAAAGTTATCCTTTTGGAATCTGTGCGATGGAGAATCCTAGCTTTGCATAATTTGTTTCTGGGCCAAATTAGTCTCTGATTTAAGTCCATCAAAGTAATACTGGCCCAGTGTGCTGACTGAAGAATTTATAAGGGCCTGATTCAAAATCCACTAGTCAGTCGGAGTCTTTCAGTGGACATTTGATCAGGCTATAAGAGCTTATGTTGCTGCTGCTGCTGCTGCTCTCTGCTGAGCTTGCATACAGTGGATATATGAATCTGTTTGATGTTTACTAATAAAATGATAATTTTCTGTTTTCAAGATGAATTTGGACTTTATTTCAATGCTTTCAGGAAAACCCAGGTGATTTATAGATTGGAGGCTTTGGATTCTTACAGAAGCTTTTTCAAAAGGTGACAGGACCTGTAGGAAGAGGTTTTGGAGGATGAAGAGGATATATGCATAATGCCTTTGGAAGTTTGCAGGAGTATAAATATAATAGTGGCAAGGAATTTTTGGATCTTTAACTGCCTGTTGCGTAACCTCTATCTGTAAAATTGGTAGAAAAAATATTAAGAAAATGAATTGCTCAGCATATGGATGAACATAACTAGCAGGGGAAGAAACAATGTGGGTTTGTCAAATAAAGATCATGCCTCACCAACCTACTAGAATTTTTTGAGGAAGTCAAAGAGCAGGTGGATCAGGGTGAGCCATTTGGCATAGTATATCTGGACTTCCAGAAAGTGTTTGATAAGGTCCTCCATCAGAAGCTCTTAATGAAATTAGGTAAACATGGGATTACAGGGCAGGTCCATTCATGGCTTAGAAGTTGGCTTAAAAATAGAAAATAAAGAGTGATTATAAATAGTTTTCATGATGGAAAGAAGTAAACCGTGGGGTCTCTCAGTGGTCTGGATCATGGCTAGTGCTGTTTAACATATTCATAAATGATTTGGAAAGAGGGTAAGTAGCAAGGTGGCCAAATTTGCAGATGACACAAAATTATTCGAAGTGGTAAAGATCAAGGCAAATTGCAAAGAACAACAGAAGGATCTGGCACTCTTGAGTAAATGGGCAACTAAATGGCAGGTGAAATTTGAAGTAGATAGGTGTAAAGTAGAGGTAAATTAACGTGCCTTCTGACTGGGAACCCAGGACATCGTGTGCATGAGCACAGCTGCAGCATGCACATGGCCAGGAATGCAGCTGACAGTGTGAAGAGCAGTGCCCTGCAGGTAAGTCTGTGGAGGGGAAAGGGTGTGGGGGTTGCCTCACAGTGAAGGAGAAAGTGGGGCTGGAGCTGGGGGTGCTGCCCAGGCAGGGTGGTGAATGGGACCCCGGGGCTAGGTCAGGGAGTGTGATGCAGCTGTGGGTTGCTTGTCCAGGGGGTGCAGAGGGATGGGGAGTGGGGTGGCTCCCCACAGCTGAACGCCCCCAGGGGATGTATGGGGGTCCATGTGCCCGCCCCCCCCTGGATTTGTGCATGGGGTAGATGTGGGCTGTCTGCTGTGCACTTAGGGCCAGGGGCAGCACCAGCCTCTTCCCAGTGGCATTCTTGTGAATTGGTTATTAGATTGGTATCAGTCAATATGGCTAGTTAATAATTAGCTATCAGCATTGGCCAAGAAAATCTTTATTGGTGCACCCCTAGTGTAACATGATGCACATGGGCAAAAATAAGCCAAACTATACCTACACTGTGACAGACTCTACATTAGTTATTACCACATAGGAAAGAGATCTGGGAATCGTTGTGGACAGTTCACTAAAAATTTCACTTCAGTGCTTACAAAATGTTAGGAATTATTAAGGGAATTGTAAACAAAACAAAAAGTATAATTATATCTCTTTATAAATCCATGGTGCATTCACACCTTAAATCCTGTGCCCAGTTTTGGTCTCCACACCTCAAAAATGATATAGGAGTAGTAGAGAAGGGATAGAGAAGAGCAACAAGGATCATTAATGGTATGGAAGGACATTCCTCTTGAGGAGAAACTAAAGATGCTAGGCCTATTCAGTTTAGAAAAGAGATGCTTGAGAGGGGACATGATAAGGGTTTACAAAATACTGAGTGGTAAATAGAAAGTAAATAAGAGATTTATTATTTACTATTTCTCACAATAAAATAAGTCATAAAATGAAATTAATAGGTAATAAGTTGAAAACTAACAAAAAGAAGTTATTTTTTCTCTCAGTGTGTAATTAAAGTGTGGAACTCATTGCCACAAGATGTTGTGGAAACTGACAGCTTAGCTAGATTCAAGAAGGGATTAGACAAATTCTTAGGGGAAGGGTATATCAGTAGTTATTGAGCATGGGATTTAGGGGTACAACCTCTAAATCAGAGCTTCCTAGAGCCTAAATGCTGGAGGGTGCCAGTGGGAGAGGAGCATATGAAAAAACCTTGGTGATACCCAGTTCATTCTCCCTTTCAGCAGCCATCCTCTGCCATTGTGAGACATGATACTAGGCAAGGTGGACATATGGTCTGACCCAGCAAATAGCAGTTCTTGCTCTTATGTTCTCTTAAACATCTAGTATGAGTTGGAGCCAGAGACAGGCCCTTGAACTAGGTAGTTTTTCAGTATGGCAATTCATTTGTTCCTGTAGGGAAATGAAATGTGAACATGAAAATTTTCAATCTAGATATTTTGAGCATGCCATGATGTTGCTTGAATCAACAGAAGCAACTGTATAACTGACCTGACTATGTCCTTATAGTACAAGTACTACCCAACCTCTATAAGTAGGAGAAAAAGCTAGGCTCCACCCTAATGTAATCACTATCCTACTGGTTCCAAAAGTTCCTTTAAAGCACATTGGACAGGACTACTGAGGGACATTTGTCAGCCACTAATACTGCCCTGACTTATAATACAGCCTAATGGCCCTGTAGCAGGGCACTAAGGTGCCTGCTACTGACAAACAGTAGTATGGGCCCAGCTGCCAGTCACCAGGGCAGCACAGGTGTGGGTTGCCGAGACAACCAGTTTGGTCAGCTGACCGGTAGGGGGCAGGGCCTGGCCTATATAAACAAGCTAGGCTGAGGCCAGAGGTCAGTTCCCCTCTGGCAGTTGAGGAAGGTGGAGCTCTGTTGGAGCAATGCAGAGCAGAGAAGCCTGATGGTCTGAGCAGTTTCTGCATGAGGATACTGGGTGGAGGAAACCCTAGTAGGGATATGAATGAAGGTTAGCCAGTTGGCTTGGAATTTATGTTATAACACAGGAGTGTGAGTTTTCTGTTTTTGTAGTTGTAGTTGTGTAAGACCGGAGGACCGGGTGAGGCTGTAGGGGTTGGAGGAGGCCTCATAGGAGCTCCCCAGTAGTGTGGGGGTTCCTGGTGTTGGAGAGGGCGCCGCGTTTTGGGGTGTATCGACCCTGGCCCCAGTGTGGGCAGTACTGGGAGGGTAAAGCCCCAGTGTGGGCGCAAGACCTGGAGAAGGGGGTCTGGAGGCTAGGCACGGCTATGGCCACCTGAGCCTCGATTGTGGGAAGCCCCAGTGGGGCGTAGGACTTGAGAAAGGGGGTCTGGAGGCCAGGCACAGCTATGGCCACCAGAACCTCGATTGTGGGGAATCGCGAGGCAAGGCCCCAGTGCGGGCGGGGAATCGCGAGGCAAGGCCCCAGTGCGGGCGAGAGCATGGGAGACAGGCCCCAGAGGTTAGGGTGTACCGTGTCACTGAAGGCAGGGCACGGACTGGGACATCTCAAGGCACCATGTCAAAGAGGGTAGAAAGACAGCCTCCCTTTAACAATATTACCATCAAAGGCGTGGCGGATGAGATAGCGAGGGTATGTTGAACCCGATTTTGCATGGTAGGTAGGGGGCACTAGGGGAGTTCATGGCACCCCTAGGTTGTGTCCCGTCACAGGCCCCTATAAAAATACTATGTTAAAATACTTCTAAAGTATTTTGTATCCAAAACAAGACAGTGTGGCTAGGGACAGAAATTACACATAAGCCAGTATAAGTGATCAGAAACCAGCTCAGATCTATAACACAATAGGGAAAAGCTAGGGGTTCACAGCCCAAAATAAAAGCAGGAGCGAGTCTGGATGGTCCAGAGGCCCAGAGTGGGACCTAGAGAGAGAATGACAATAGAGGGGCCCAGTGGCCCAGGCAAGGGGCTGAGGATGAGTGGGACCAGGGGGTCCAGCAGCCCAGCAAGGGGCCGGGAAAGAGTGGGACTGGTCCAGTGGCCTAGCAAGGGACCAGGAATAGTGAGGCCCAGTGAGGGGCCACGTGAGGGACCAATGGGTGCCAGAGAGGGGTCAAGAATGAGACTGGGGGCCTGGCAGCCCAGAGAAGTGATGACTGAGAGCCCAAGAGGTCTGAGGACCCAGGAATGGGCCAAGTGAGGGACCAAGGTATCTGGCAGACCAGAGGGGAGTCAAGTGAGGTGCCAAAGGGTCTGGCAGCCCAGAGAGTGGCTGAGTCAGGGACCGAGGGGCCAGGAGACTAGAATGGGGCTGAGAGAGAGAATGTGCGGTCCTAAGGCCCAGAAGAGGGTTGTATGAGAGACAGAGGGTTTGGGGGCCCAGCAGAGGGCTGTGAGAGTGTAGACATGTGACAGAAAGAACATCCACAACAATGCTATCTGTGAGGCATGGGGCAGGGGTGGTACAGAGCCAAGCAATTATCCCATAAGGCAAAGGACCACAGTCACCAGGTAGTCATTAGAGCAAGACCAGGTCTGGGAAGCCATGGGGCAGCCTCCATTTTATAACCATAAAAGACATCAAGGCATGGCAGATGAGCAAAGGGGACACTGTTCCCAGAGCAAGCGGGGCAAAATGGGAATAGTTTTGGACCTCATGGGGCTTAAAACCACCCCTGTGGATGCCACCCTGCTCCAGAGCCTCCAGCATTTAGATGTTCAAACTTTCCTCTGCAACTGTGAATGCTAGAATGCTTGGTTTTTCAAAAAGGCATGCAAGCTCAAATCACATGATTCCAGGGGCTGGAGTTTAAGTAAAGCATCAAATATTATGAGACTTCCAATAAAACTGTGGGGGTTGGCAATACTGCCAGGTTTGGGAGATTAAATGTGGCTTTCGACTGTACTGAAAATGAAACATTGTCTTTAAGAAAAGTGAGTCAAATTCCTCAAGGATATTAGAATCAAAACTGAGATGTGGGAGCTTTATAATGTAGCATTAGCTGTAAATTTAGGAGTGTTTTGTTCTTTGAAACCTCTCTTCAAGATGGATCTCTATAAAAGGTTGGATCTAGTAAATTTGATTTCTGATGCCTGAAAGAAACTTTGCCAGTTTTAGCAATCTGGATAACACTTGTTCAAAAGGCATTGCATATTTGAAGATTATACTTTTTCTTTAAGAGGAAAAGCAAGTGAGGAATTTTACTTGCAGGGTGCTAGTAATGACTGTTAGACATAGAAACTACAGTATTGATAAATTTTCCCAAATGACTTCATGATTTAGGAGCTAAAGTCCTTTGGAACTTAGACTCTGGAACCAGTTAGGTATATTTGAAAAATGTATCCTATTCCCATAATACTTTTAAATTCCTTGCCTTTCTACAGTGCCTATATTTCATACTTTTGTTCAACAACTTGTTTAATATAAAGCTACAGAATTGAGCAGTCCCAGACAATATAGAAAACATCTGGAAATGGAAATAAGACATCTGTATTGTACACATTAGCTATGTTTGAAGACTAAGGAATAGGTATGGCTTAATTATCATCTCTTAGATTATTGCATTTTCTTAAGATTAAAACACATTATCTAAAGCAAGGGTTGGCAACATTCTTGGCTGGAGTGCCCAAAACACCCCAACCTCAACCCATGCCTCGACTAGGTATGCTAGGGGAGCCACAGAGGCCCGATCCTTGTTGCTGACAGCGGGTGCATGGGCACTTCCAGGCAGACAAGCCCCAAACCCCTTCCTCACTGTACATCCTGAGGTATGCATGGATCAACCACCATGGAGCTGGTGCCAAGGCTCCAGACCCCAGTGCAGCTGTTTGCAGCCTCCTGGCTGCCTCCCAGGGCCAGCCCAGGCTCTGGGAAGCTGCTGCCTGCCACGTAGCCTGGGCTGCTTGCTGGGATGACTTTGTGGCTAGCAGCAGCTTTCCAGAGCCCAGGCTGGCTGTGGCATGCTGAACAAAATGGCCTTGTGTGCCATGCTCTGGCATGGGTGCCAAGGGTTGCCAACCCATGATCTAAAGTGATATTTGGATAGTTGTACAATAAAGCAAACAGCACACAACAAATATATTATATGAAAAATAAAGTGTGAACCAACTTCTGTATTCTTTGGGAAAACCTTTGTCCAATTAAAAGACTGAGAATGAAGGGCAGATTTTGAATTTGCATTATGATTTATTTTTCAAGAGCTATACAGGATATAAAATTAATTTTTGGAAAGGTACAGAAATTTAACTTTTGTCTCTCTAACACATGCACACACCCCTCCAGATCCACAAACAACTACCAATATGCTTTATTTTTCATGGAAGTATTATTATTAACCTGCTTGTGTGAACAAAGGGATGCCAGTGATTAGTGTCTGTTCCTGAAGAAAATCAAAATGCCCCAGTTGATTTCAGTGGGTACAGGATCAAGCCCAACGGTCTTTTTAGTCATTAATTTGACCTTGTCAGTTCTATTAAAATGACCTTGTTTTCACTCAGACTTTCCATTTAGATAATTCTGAAATTAATAACTTTTTTTTTTGCAATGAAGGCAAGGCTGTATCCTTGCCTTAGAGGTTAACTAGAAACTAATATCAAGTTGTTTGCCTTACATATTGCAGCTCCAGTAGGACAGTAATTAGTTACACAGTTAAGGAATAGAAGAGAATGGAAATTCAGGCCAGATACAGAAGATACATTTATTGCGTGGCAGACACGCAGAAAGTGTTCTACAGCTGAAACTGAACAGACAATCAGGGTGCACAGAGTGCTGTAAAAATGATAGATACTGCTCTAAGATAACCCAGGATGGATGTAGTATTAGCCTTCAGCACTATAAGTTAGAGTCCTGTAACGAGCATCTGTACCAGATCCCATGACTAATCGCAGTAGGTCACATTCCACTGACATCCCGTGGAGCATTGTGGCACCCTGCTCACCCCCGACTCACGGGGTGGCAGTCTAGCCTCAGCCAGAGCTCACCTCCTCTGCCTAAGCACCAGGCCAGCTCCACCCCCAGTCTCTCAGTGATCTGAAGTGGCAAAGCTCCTGTTTTCAACCTTTGCCCCCTGCACCCCACACTTGTTCCCTCCAGCCAGCTATGAGCCACTGTCTGGTATTATGGCTCAGTCTATGAATTCCGTCTACCCCATCTGGGCATTTGTAAAGATTGCAGCTTTTGATGAAGTATTGTGCTGTCTGCTGGACACTGCATTCACACAGGGGGCCATCCAAGATGTTCATCTTGTACAGTGTTGTTTTGAAGCATCGGTATCCAGATCTCAGTCTGTTCAGCTTGACCCACACTTCTCTGCCAAGGTCATGCCCAATGGGGGACTCATTTGGTGTTGGTATAAACCACTTTAGGAATCCATTTCAGACTGGATTGCTCTGAACGATCATTTCATTTCCATTCATTCCACCCCTTATCTAAATTTAGCGCAAAACATGAGGCCAGGCTGTTTATTAAAGCTGAGCAATCAGCTCAAAAAAACATTTCACTTGCAGACCCCAGGCTCTTGTCACTGTCCATGTGTGACCAATGTTTTAAAGAGGAAGCATTTTGACCTTCTAAGATGTTATTTTGTCCAGCTTTCTAAGCAGAGCTTGCTGGCTTGCTTTTACAGGTCAGAAATCCTCAGGGTTCTTCCACCAGTACCTGTGTAGAAGTAAATCAATAAAACAATTTCCCATGCTCATCCTTGGTTTCTCAGAAAGAGTGTGCCAGCACAAAAGAGTGGCAGCAAGAATATGAATTGTAAGCAGGGCTCATGTCTTCATTTTTGCTTTGTTCAGCATTGGTACTCAGCAAATGATTAACAAATAACATGAAGTTGTATTGTCCACTCCTCCTGCCAATTCTGGATTTTATAGACCTGGAGGAGGCAAGTGCAGAGTTATTTTGCAGTTTTTTTTCTCCAAATGATTCTATTGTGTAGGGCAGATGCAAGAGAGAGAAAAGGGGTTGCCCTGCTGTGGGGCAGGAGCAAGGATTTCAGACTCTCAAACCCAGAGAATTTCATATGGTTGCCTTTTCTTTCTTCATCCGTGCTTTGGATCCTTGTTCCCTCTTCTAGCAACACCAAAGAAAGCAAAAGAGTGCCGGTGTTATTAATGCTGCCAGTAATCATGACAATACTCAGTTCTTATGTACCACATTGCATCACCACATTTTTAAGTGTTTTAGAAAGGTCACTATCATTCAATCCACTATACATAGGAAAACTGAGGCACAGCAAAGTGAAGCAATCGGAGGCCACCAAAGCAGGTCAGTGGCAGAGCTATTATAGCATCTAGAGAACAGTTCACAAGTTCAATGCATTGGTCTAACCTGAATCAATCTCAACTGGTGCATACCTAGCACAAAATCTGTCTTAAGTCCCTTTCACCATTTTTATACTGCTCTGTGCACCAAACTTCTGTAGTTATGGGTTTAGATTTATCTGGGTTCACTTAGACTGGTCTAAGTGTAATCTCTGTATGTGCTGTAGGTCTCCTCTGTCTATATGTGCCCTAGGTCTCCTTTAGTGAATCTTTGGCCCACTATCATCAAATTAATAAAAAAGAAAACATTTAATCATCTGGGTATCATTTAGGCCAACGTGCCAATGAATGTGAACTGTGGCTTTTGACCTGACTTAAGCGAATCAGAATGTCTACTGTCTGTATAATATTAGAGAGCAAAATTGATATTAACTGTATATGCTATACATGTATAGGAAATGATCTTCCAAGTCTTAAAGGCACACTTTGCCTTACAGTTTGAAGACTCCAAATTGTAATAAATAACATTTATTTACATCCCCTTCTGTTAGAAAAACAGCTCCCTCTAGCAATGACAATGTGTCCTTGCATGCTGTATAAATCATATGGTATCTCTTTCAGTACAAGAAGGACTCAGCATTGCTAGAAAACAGAAGAGGAGGTATCCTACGTTTTGTGAAGCTGAACTAATTTCACATTCAGGAAATGACCAAACAACCAGTAAAATAAAACACTTCAAACTCTCCAACAACCTACAAGGTCATGTTGGCAGAGCAAACAAAGAGCTTAAGGAAGTTTGTTTTTAGTGGGATAAAACTGCATAGTGTGTGTGTCAAATTTCCTTTGATTTCCAAAAGTTAAAATGGGCAATGTAGCTTTGTTATCAGAGGTGCGCAAAAATATTAAGTAAGGTACATGTAAAATGAAAATGAGATTTTAAAATGTGTGATTTTTAAGCAAGATGACCAAAGGGCAATTTATATTTTCAAAAGAGATTCATGATTAGGGCCAGGAGGTTAAATTCTGGATACCCAATTTTAGACGCTATAAAATGGAGCTAGCTTTCCCATGGTAGGATTTCAGTACTTATTGACCATCAGTCCTTTTTAAAGTGTCTGAATATGGATACCTAGTAATTGCTTTGGAACATGTAGGCCATGATTTTTTTTTGTCTTGACAGTCCTGCATGCTCTTATAATTAATATTGGCTGCTGCAACAGAGTCCAGGCCATTGAGCTAAAAATGCTTTCTACCCAGTCTTGAAATGTGAACAGCTTTTACTTACAAGACATTTCAGTTATTGAGCTAGCCTCATGTATGTTTCTTCAGGCAAATGAGACATTTTTTCAAGGGGGGAAACTTCAGCGAGTCAGTCACCAACACTGCTAGATTAAAGAAAATGGAAGCAATGCAGGGCAAGATTGCTTTTAACAATAATGATGTACTCAATCAGTGGATTACATCAGTAATTGAGTCAAAGTCCTACTTTTAAAGAGATTGGAACTGCAAATCTGTCTAGACAAGCAATTTACAGCAAAGTTAAAAAAAAAACCTAAACCATTGAATCCCAATGTTGCGAATGCTATTATCAAGACTGGGCCCTACTGTTCTCCAGGACCACCCACAAAAGAAAGAATTTGATGTGGCTGCTTGCCCGAATTATTTATTCAGAATATATTGGCAAGTGGCAACAGTCTGAAGAAGCTGCAGGACTGGGGAGCACTTCCTGAGAGAACAGTTCATGGGACTAGCCTCGCCAATGACAGCAATAAATATTTCAGAAAATGTCATAGTCCTCTGAAACCACAAAAGGACAGCAAGGCTGCAAGCGATGCCTCAGGGTATACTGATGCATTAGGCCTTCCCTTCTCAGCAAAAGGTCAAGGATCATACACTGATGATGAAATGCACACAGAGGTCAGTTATCCAAATTTTACTGCAAAGAAGATTCTTTGATCTAAATATTTGAACTATTCCTTGAACCTGTTCTTGAACCTTTGTGTCATTATTTCCTTCCACATCCAGGTTTCTGGGAGTGAGAACAAGCATAAAATTAAAATAGTCAGTGTTATTTTATACTTGTGGCTGAAGTCACACACAAGTCTGGACTGGGATGCATCTTGATTTCCTTAGGTACCTTCCACCTTTCTTCATGGAATGATGTGAGACAGTGGGAACTTTCTAAATCCAGGATGCAGTCTTGGATGCTTAAGAAGTATACAAGTCTCTCTTTACACATCCTCCTTCATGGTGGTTATGTTTTTTGTGCGATTGGCCCCTGGAAAGTGCTCTGCAGCTGTGCCATGACACATGAAAATGGTTACAGAGTGCTTTTAAAGTGTCGGATCACACAAAAAAATAACTCTCATCAAATGAGGGATCAGATGAAGGCACTCTACTTTAGACTGCTTTAGGGAACTTGTGTTCACTAGAGTTAATTTTTTTGTGCAGTTGGGGATGTTGGCAGGAAGGGAGCGGGGAATTGGGAGGGGAAGCCAGCAGCAGCAAACTGTGGCTAGGGTTTGCCCAGCTTGAGTTGGAGGGGGGTGAGGGGTAGGTGGATCAAGCCCCACCCTCACCTCAGGTCCCCTCCTCCAGTCTGCTCCCCTCCAGCTAAGCCAGGCAAACCCCAGCTGGTAATTTGCTGATGCTGTTTTCCCCTCCCCACTCCCCCTACCCTTCCTGCTGGCAGCCCTGGAGCTGGGAGGGGTGGGGCTGGGGAGAACTGCTCCCTGGCTGGCTGCTTGCCTGCAAGCAGGCTCTTTTTTTTCCTCTTCCCTCCCCCCTCCCCCCCCTTGCACCCATCAAATGAATGTCTGTTGGTGTAGGGAGGGCACTCTATCTCATGGCACTTTATGTAAAGTACCATGACTTAGAGCAGGGGCCTGCATGTCTGTTAGAGCCCTAAAACTTTCACAGTTTGGAATGGAAACAAGCATTTTCAAAACTTTTAGCAAACTGAAGATGAAGACTACTCTATTGGGGGTTAATCAAAGCATTGCATTTCAGCAAAATCAAAATGTTTCATTCTGAGCTTTTTCAAGTTCTTTAAATATTTTGGACAAAAAGGACATATTTGTTGAAACAAAAAGGCTTTTCAAACAAAAAAACCCATATTATTTCCTTTTGGAAATGTTGAAACAGATTATTTAAAAAATGTTAGGTTTTATAGAATTTTCCTTAGCCCAAATATTTCACGATCATTGACATGAGAAATTATGAGAGATTTTAATGTTTGCTAAATATGCATTTTTGCTGAAATCAAATTTTAATGTAAAATATTTTACCCTGCTCTACTCACTACTCCCATCAGGATGTGTAGCTCAGAAAGCATACAAGCTCTGGAGGACTGTTATACTCCACTTCCCCTCACAGATGGGTGAGGGAAGGGATAAAATCTGGCTTTACACAGAGCGTAACTGTGCTAGTGAGTTTGGGAGTGTGTATGGTGTCCCAGGCACAGGCCTTGTAAAGTTTACAACCATCAGAGAAGCAAAGAGATTAGGAGTGAGGTAGTTGGTTCCTGAGAACAGATTGGTTTCATCCTTATTCGCATCTATAAGTCTTTTTCATAAGGATATCTTTGAAAAGTTTCTGTTTGCAAAATTTTGGGCAATGACTTTGTTATTATCAGAGATGATAAAGGAAAAATTCTACAATGCTGTGACCTAGGGACAAAAAAACATCTGTGATGCAAAACCTTGCTATGTTGTGAACACACTGTGAGCTTTTGATGGGAGACTTCTGCAACAGATTGCTGTGTGGACAGTAAATAAATAATCACATACACACCTTTTACTTTCATTAAAGTCATGGATGCACAAGGTGTTTTATGCAAATAAGCTATAGAGATGGATAATAGTAAGAAGGTATTAATTGAGTTAGATTTAACAAGGTAAAAAGGAGAGAAAAGGCAGAATCAAGTTGGAACAGAATAAATAATATTTAAAATAAATAGAGAGACTTAGGGTGCTGATTGACAGGCAGTTCTATGGTCTAACTCATAGTATTTTACAGAAAGCACCATGAGTTAGGCTAGGGGTGTGCAATTATTTGGTACTGCAGGCCACATAGGGAGTTTTGGGGAGCTGTTGTGGGCTGGGTCAGCCTTCTGCCCCCCACCCCCTGCAACAACTCACTAAACCTCCCTATGTGGGAAGGGGCTGTGGGTGGCAGCTGGGGCAGCAGCTTCAGTAGGTTCATCCTCTGGCCCACCTTTCTACCCCAAAGTCAGGCCTGGGCAGATGCCCTGATTGCCGGGGGGAGGCTGCTGCCTGCATCTGCAGCTGATACTGATGCCCACCTAGCACTCCCGGCATGTGGGGCGGGAGCTGGTATAAGCTGTGGGACCATGCTAGAGGTGCAGGATGGTTGGGGGGGGTGAAGGGACAGGGGAAAAAGGGGAGACAGAGAGAGGCAGTCCTGCCCATGATGTGCGACAGTGGCCAGTGCTAGGCATTGGGCAAAAGCAGGACCTGGCAGTGGGTGTGCTTGCCACTCTTGGGGCCTTTTTGGTTGTGGCTGCTCAGAGCCTATGTCCAGGGCCCATGCAGCTCCTCCCCACTGCTGTCATTACCACTCCACAGGCCTGGAGCAGCCTGGAGGTGGTGCGGGGTGGCAACAGCATCACACACTGACAGATGTTAATGAAGGTGCTTTGTTTTGGAGCGCCTTTATCTGAACCCTTATGAATTGGGCATTTTTAAAGCACTCTGCAGTTGTGCACTGACAGAAATGCACAGCTGTAGAGAACACTTCCAGTGGCTGATCGCACAGCAAAGCATCGTATCTGTCAGCACCCCTAGAGAAACTGGTGTAAGGATATCTGGGTTGTATTCATAGTGACAGCATGGATTCTTTTTGGGACCCTAGATGAGTCGTTTAGCCTTTTGGAGCTTAGGTTGCATACAGATATTCTTTTCTACCCAGTTTGGGGAAGAGGCAGGGGGCAATTATTGCTGTTACCCTCACCTCCCAGTCTATGGGATGGGAGGAGCAGCTGCCCCTCCTTCTCCCCAAGCCTGCTGAAGAGCAGGGTGACTCCAGTCTTGGGAAATCAGTAGGGTATGTGAAATGGCACTGTTCCATTTTGACTTGCATTTCAATGGAACAGTGTTTCATTTCAAATTTAATTTCAATTCAAAACCGCTGTTCTGTTTCATTTCGTCGAAACAGTTTCACCAGTTTGATGCTGTTTTGACATTTAGCCCTTAGGCTATAGTGGGGATGCTCAAAACAGCCTATAACTTTGTCATTTCACCTAAATTCCAAACATAGGTCAGTGGAGAAAATACAACTTACTGCATGTCAATGTTCATAGAGCATTAAGATGGTACCACGCACATTTCTCAGAGGGAAAGGTGCCACATGTAGATAAACTGAAATATTCTGCAATAGTCTGCAATTCCACACAGGTGATTGAAACGCCAATGGTTAATTTACTTTGGGCACGGGGCTGGACTCTTTGGGCGAGGGGCTGGACTTGATGATCTTCCAAGGTCCCTTCCAGCCCTAATGTCTATGAAATCTATGGAACTGCCTGCCATCGGAGGTGGTTCAAGCACCGACATTGAACACCTTCAAGAGCAAATTGGATGCTTATCCTATGACCCCAGCTGACTTCCTGCTCTTTGTGCGGGGGGCTGGACTTGATCTTCTGAGGTCCCTTCCAGCCCTAATGTCTATGAAATCTATGATTCTGCTGTTCTGAGCTCAAAATGAGTTGAAACAGCATCGAAACAAAACTGCTGGCAAAATTTCTCACAGCCCTAGAAATCAGGGAGCTTTTCCTCCAGGTCCACTCTGCCTGGTCCCCAGGAGGAGTTAAGTGGGGGGAAATGTACATGTGTTAAGTCTTCTAAGAGACTCTCCCAGGAGCAATTTAGACCTGGGTGTTGCCAAGTTATTTTTTGTCCCTGAGGCTAGGTATAGACATTCAAAAAACCTGAGAAGGAATTGATCTAAGTTACAGTTTTCTGTAAGCAGCGTAGTTTAGATCAGTAGTGAACAGAACACACATTTGCCCTTTGGTGGTGGGTGGGGATGAGCAAATCTTAGACTGGGTTCTGCCATTTTTAAACCAGTCTATGCATGTAATTTCTGTTCTGTTACTGGTACAGACCCACTTCTTATCCCTTATATCAGTAAGTACCTCCAGGAGAAAAAGCCTGAATGTCTGTACACTTTTGGTTTCTACCAAGAGAAGAGCGATTGTACCGGTAGAAAGTAAACACCTGTTCCTGGCCTTAATTTCCCCATCTGTAATAATAACATCTGCTTCATGGGCTGTAGGTATCGGTCTCTCTTATCCTGTTGTTTGGAGGCTTTATTTATGTTAGTATAAAGAATTTTGAGATTCTTGTATGAAAGCTGCTATGACTTTGGTGCCTTGTTATCATGATCACTATTAACTATCGAGAGTGTGGTTTGCCCAAAATGCTAGGCACGTTCCAGATCGAGCTGCTGCCCTGAATAGCCCACAGTCTAAAATATAAAAATATTAACAAGCTCACAGTATTATAATTAGCTCGCAGTCAAATAAGCCATAATAAAAAGTTCCCAACAGCACAACAGGAAGTAACAAAATAACAAAACCAACCTATTAGCAATTATTTTGATGGGTCAGATCCTAAAGGCCTAAGCATGGAGCCTATTTTGAGAAGAGAAACACAGAGTCCAATGAAAAGCCCATTGAAGTCAGTGGAAATACTTTCATTGGCTTAGTGAGACCTAGAGACCACTTGTATAGGAAAGTACTGCTCCTGAGGAGTGCAGCTGGTTCTTAATTTGTTTCACATAAATACCAAATATAGGTCAGTGGAGAAAATAAAACTTACTGCATGTCAATGTTCATAGAGCATTTAAGATGGTACCACACACATTTCTCAGAGGGAAAGGTGCCACATGTAGATAAATCGAAATATTCTGCAATTCCACACAGGTGATTGAAACACCAGTGGTTAATTTAAATAATAGACACAACATAAAACTTCAATTTAAAGTGTAGATTAGGGCTACTGAATTGTTTTCCACACACAAAGTTTGGGTATGACTCCTGTCTGTCCTGCTACCTAGGTGGATCTAGAGTGTGTCATCTAGGGAATTTAACACAATAAAGCAGTAAAATGTTAGGCAGAAAGTTTTGCACACCAGCTCGTATACAGTACTCTGATTCTTCTTGTGTCAGTCTGAAATATACCTGATTTAATATGACATATGAAATCAGAGCAAATGTGGCTTGTTTTCTCTGAGGCCTTTTTGTGCAACAGTAATGAAAGAGCTGATTCCACCACTCAGGGGTGCTAAAGGAGTGCATAAATGTAATAAATAAACCAACCACACACACAGAGGAATAATACCAGTCATATATGGTTAATGAGAGGTAGAATCTGACTTCTTACCATGAAACATTAAAAATCTGACTTCATTACACATAAAGGAAGCCAATGTAGGTTTACAATAAAACCTTAGACTTGCAGAGTTGTGTATTCACCAATTCATAAGATAAATAGTCTTAATACAGCAGTCAGTGCAAATGTCTGAACAAGAAGCACTGTGACATGTTTATACACTTGCTGTCAGCTTGTCTGCCTTCAGACAACTCCTAACATGCAAACAATAGTTTTCTTTTGGCTGATTGACTATGGGAATTATTTCTCAGATACTTAGAGCACAACATTTTCAATCTGTCTGGTATTTTTTTAAGGTAAGATGTGAGTTTCTTGTTTTAGTTTATTACTTACTGGCTGCACCAGTCAGACGGATTCACCTAATTCAACTGTTTTTTCCTGGTGGTAGGCATGACTGCCTTATTCTTGCAGCCAGCCAGCTCAAGGAAAAGCCGTATAGATACTAGTTAATTTTAGACTAACAGCTGCGAATGGCTGTTAGGTATTTTGTGCAAGGTTAATACTCTTAAATACAACAGGGCAGGGTATTATTTAAAAACTTCACTACAACAGTACAGTTTTGAGAAGTAAGTGCAAGATTAGAAGACATGAAATTATTATTTCTGCCACTGGTTGCCCTGATGGCTTTTGGTAAATCACTTGACTTCTCTATCTCTCAGTTAGCAAATCTGTAGGGATTAATTGGTTAATCTTTGAGGATGTCAAATGTTAGCCAAGGGAAAGGAGATTATGTTGTGTTGTCTCCAATAAAAGATGCCCTTAGTGTAGCTGCAGCTATAGGATCCTATTTGTGACAATCTTGGTATTATTTTTATTTGTGATTTATAATCACCAACAGTTGCCGGGTGGAATGGATACTGAAGTTCGTATCATTTTAAGGATTTCCTTTGTCTGGGTACATTCCTAATTCTAACCATCTTCTATATATGCAAAATTTGCATGCCTAGATTAGTATGTGCAGTTACTACAAATGGCTGCACAGAAAAAGCCTTTTGCATTTTCAATGGCTCTGCCTCTGAGAGAGTAAACCACTGTTTAAATGGCATTACATGCATCCAGTATCCCTTTCCCTTTGAACAACATGAAGGAAATCTGTTTACTTTGGTGGTGGTTCTCTTGCCCCTTCTGCCGTAGGTTTTGTGGTGCTGTTATGTTAATGTATTGTTTGCAGCAGGTAGTGGTACTTCAGCAGGAGCTGCCTGACAATTTGGTATGTATTTTGCATACAGAGCTCAAGTTTTTTCTCTAGAGAATGTTAGTCTGTCTGTGTAATTGTCACCTGCTGGTACAGGACTGGGGAGAAATAGTTTTAATGTTTATGTAAATTAGCATGAAAATCTGAGGAAAATGTACCTCATTCAATTAAAACATATCCTTTTGCATTACTCCAAAGGTTACCACAAGAGGGTACTATTACCTCATTTAAAAAACATTCGAGCCAAACTTTGCAATCACTTTTTCCCTTCAGATGGCTAATCTTCCTGCTTTGTCAAGCTAACCTTCATAAATTTACCCAATTTATCTTTTTGAGCATACATACAGTGTGCTTAGTAGATAACAAAAAGTTACATCCTGATTTCAGTGAGTGTTTTGCTTGTACAAGGACTGGACAAGGACATCAGGAGCTGTAATCCTGATTCTATATCTAACCCTGACCAAAGCTCAGATATCAGCTCAGTGGTGCACGACCACAAAAAGTCCTGCCTTTCACACTCATGAGCTACACTCATATGCATATACATGCACGCACACCAACTGCATTAATAACTCTAGCATGAACCAACAGAGCATGCTGTCACAGAAAGCCCATTGCTGCCAACACAGTAAGGAAGAATAACTAACACGACAGAACAAGGGTGCTCAAGTCTCAGCCTGTGGGGCATATCTGGCCCCAGCATCATGCCATCCGGCCCATGAGTCTATGGGGAGCCCCATGGGCTGTGACCCTGCATGCTAGATTTGGCATACAGGGCCTGATCCTGGCACATGGAGGCAGGCAGAGCTGGCATAGGGCTCTGAAGTCCTGATCCCTAGGACTGTGGGCCCTGGAGCTCTGGTCCCAGAGTGTGGGGCTGGGCAGAGACAGCGTGGGTCTCCAGGGGCCCAGTCCCTTCAAATGGAGCCAGAAGGAGGCAGAGCAGGCCCCCGGGCCCTATCCAAGCACATGGAGCTAGACAGAGGCCACACACAGCCCTGGGTCCTGATCCTGGTGCGTGGGGTCTGATCTGGCCTGTGGATTGGTCCAACACCACTCATTTGGCCCACACAGCCAAAAGGTTGAGCACCTCTGCTATAGAAGATCAGCCTATAGGAAACACCTGGTTCTGGTTTATGTCTGCTCTGCTAGCAGGCCCTGGTCTAAATCCCCTGTGTTGTTCTGCTCTTATCTCTGGACTAACATGTGGCTAAGAGGCAGATCATCTAACTGTTTTATTGGATCTTATCTTTCACTTTGTTCTACACAAGCAAAAGTAATTACAGATCTTTCTCTGAGAGAATGAACCACTGTTTAAATGGCATTACATAAATCCAGCATCCCTTTCCCTTTGAACAATGTGAAGGAAAGTCATATACTTTGATGGTGGTTCTCTTGCCCCTTTTGCTGTAGGTTTTGCATTGTTATTGTGTTAATTCATTGTTTACAGCATGTAGTGGTACTTTAGCGGGTCTTTCACATTTCCTTTTCTGTCTGGCTCTTATTTGGGCAGAATCTGCTTTGAGGTATGGCCAGCAACGTATCATGTGAGCATTCAGTTGAGTGCTCCCTACCTCTCTTTCGTTTTGACAAATGCTGCTGGAGTCTCATCTACAGCTGCTTTCTACACAGGAGTCACTTGTGACTTCTGTGGCTAAGGTCATATTAAACTTTTCAGCAATTACGCTACAGTAAGCTTTTCAAGCAGGAATCAAAATGGTAATACACCAGAGAGAATCCAGAGGCAGTCTAGACCTCAAGAGGCAGTGCCTTTGCTTGCTTTTCACACAAGGAGGGATGTGGCCAGGGAAATAATGGGAGGGGGAGGTCCATAGATTTGTTCAGGCCTACATGATCTTTGGTTCTTAGACCAGCTCCTTCGGGATGTTGGGAGCTGGGGCAATTTATTTGTTTGACTATGTTGGCACCTTGGCAGTCCTTTTCATATTTCTTTCTTCTATGCTGGATCCACTGCTCCTTGGAATAACCCCAGACTTGGACCATAGTTGGGGGAGAGTTGCCTGTTTTTCTTCTGTGGTCAAATACCTGTATTTCTGGCATGTCACACACCCCCAGATAAGATGTGCACCTTATTTTGGAAAGGCAGGATGAAGAAAAAAATGTGTTTGCAGAGCCATGGCTCAATCCTCACCACAAGTGATTCTGACCACAGGACTGAATCCTGACTCTGGTTAGGTAAAAAGAAATTTTAATCTTCTCACGACTGCTGTCAAAGTGACTGCTCAGCCAAAATTGCTGCCAAGTCAGCAGTGGCCACGAAAGGGTTAAACCTGACTTGCGGCATGGAAAACTGCACTCTAGCGCTCCCTCTCTGCAGCCACAGAAAGAAGCAGTGCCCTCAGCAGCCATTACAGCATCTCTATGCTTCAGTTCTGGTGCAGAAATCACCTTGCTCTCTGTAGCCATGCACTGCGTTTTTTGGAGGGCTGATTTTTTGGGGAAAAGCACATGGTATGTGGTATGTGGGTAAGTATGGTAATTCAAATGCCTCTCATTTTGGCAAAACCATTTTGGGGGTGACAGGATAGTTAGGACTATACAGACTTCATTCAGTGTCCTTCTGATGACATTGCCAACCAAGCCACCAGCTACTGCAGCTGTGACAGTGATTTTTGTCAGTGGCTTTTTCTCAAGTCCTGACCTGAGCTGCATCTGAAACAATGGTCTTAAAATGCAAGTGTCTATAAGGAAATAACTTTGAGACATCCACTTTCCCTCCGATATGAGTCTCAGCATGTGAACCGATGATGCCCATTCATTATATGTAATAAATGGCTAGAACTGGTCCGTTCTAAAGAAGATTTATATTTTTAAGCTCTTCCCTCAGAAAAGCAGAATGAAAACACATGTCTGCATAAAAGCAGTATTAGAGATGGTTATCTGGTAGTTTTTGATAAAAATCTCGGAAGTTATGGAAAAAAAGCCTTAAATATAAATGTGTGATGGTTTAAAAAAAACAACCCTGAAAAGACCCACTTTTCTTGACTATTTTCATAAAAAAACCCAACAAACATTTTTCACTCAAAATATTTTTTGAATGGAAATTTTGACAATTCTGTTTCACATGATTTTAAACAGGTTGCTCTGTCATATATTAAGGAAAGCTGGAAGATACAAAGCCAAGATTTGAGTATAATCGTTACAGTAAAAATATACATAATCTGGAAATCCTTTTGTGCAAGCAGTGGCTTCATGTCATTGCATTCAAAGATGAGCCACCTCTTCTCAAAATCTGTCTCTGGGGGTCATTGAAATGGGACATTTGTCATAGGCTGTGCACATGATAGAGGTGATAGAGGCAGAGTTTGATCTTTTGCTCTCAACTTCCTAACTTCTGATGGTTTCTGCTAAAACCTCCTTCCTTTATTTCTTGCTACTCCAGTTCTGGGGTTATTTTCATCCATGATGATATAATGCAGCTCAATGGGCTTTAATTAAAACTTGTAAGTTTTTGGTAAGGAAGTTATTCAGACTCTTAATGATTAAAAACTTCTGAAGCCATTTATGTGTATCATCCTTAACCACTTTCATCAGAACACAATATGTGATCTGTTCTGAATGGGTAAGAAGAGCTTTCCCCTTAATATCCAAGGAAGTGACAAAAGTTTTGAAAATGGATATTTAATGACGTATTCTGCACAAAGAAGCAGCAATAGTTCTTGGTGTCTGATATAAATGTTCAGAGAACAGCTTCTAACTATCTTCATATGTTGGTCATATAGATACAAGCTTTAGAAGACAGTTTTCTTCCAAAAAACCCCATCCGATTCATAAATTAATATTTAGATCAATAAATAAAGTGACCAAGTGTCTCTGCTGCCAGTACACAGTAGATGCCAGTTTTTCTTCCTGTTCTATTTGGCAGGTCTGAATGAATGGCACTGAGTGGGTGGCCTGTATGTTGATAATCACCTTGATTTCCAGAGCTGCCTCCCTTATTAACCATGTCACTGATCCCATCTGGATTACAGAAACAAACCGTATTGATGAAATCACAGAGGATGTCAGTAAAAGTTGAATAATACTCTTTTAATATTGAATCGCTGCACAGACCTGGCAACAGTTGCAATACATGCATATGGCAAACATATGATCAGCATGTTGAATTGTGAATCAGTCTCTTTGGTTTGTTTTCAGGACAGCCTCAGTCTGGGTAAATCTGTTGCCAGTAAATGATTTGTGATGGTTTGTTGAAAGAAAAGATATTACAATAGGAATGAGAGAGAGAGCAAGAGTACTGACACCAAGATGATGCTAAGTAGATGCTGTACTTTTACATGAACTTTAGTTTAATATTAGGAAAGAGAATTGGCAAGCAATAAAACTGCATAGTATAATGCATTCACGTTCCTGCTGACAACAGAAACAATGATTAATCTCTTATTGTTATTGTAAGAGCTAGCTGAAAAATTCAGAATTTAGAAGCTTTTTTGACGAACAGGACACCTCAGTGAAAATGTTTGACAGGGACTGTGTTCTTATTCCAATTATTTTACTCTGCTCGTCACTGTGACAGGGCCTTTACTATGACAATGTAAACAAAAAGCTCCTGTCCTGAGAAAAAAACTCCTGATTTGAGCACTGTAGATAATCCGTACATGCACACACATACATGCACGCTTGGAGGAGCTGTGCTAGGAATCTGGTCAGTCACTTACAATGATCCTCTTTTTCTTGAGCCATGGATAAGTTCCAATAATGTGTGGACCTGTCAGTAGGGTAGGCGGTCCTGTACTCATAGAAGAAGCAGTGCTTTTTATTAGGTAAGGCCACAGACAGTGACAGAAGCAGGTCAGAGAACATCCTGGGGATGCCCATTGCAGAAGCATGACCTGTGCATCCACTCTTGCTCTCATGCGCCAGATCTGGGATTGTGTTATGGTGCCATGGTGTTCTCCGCTTAGGTGCTCTAGAGAGCTCAGTGTCTGAAATGCTTGCCAGCATCCATGGGGACAATCCCAAAGTGCCCTCACTGGCATATTTTAGCTGGGATCAAGAGTAAGTGGCCAGGGTGTCTTCCAGAATATCCATTGTGGGATGCTGCTGCTGCAGTACAGACATGTACTGTCTCCAATATAATGAAAACACTGGCAGTGCCCTGTTTCTCCTGCTCTTGTCCTGTGGCACATTAAGTGTCTACATTTTGTTTCTGTTATTGGATGCTGTGTGTCTGTGAGGAAGCTGTCAAATGTTTTTGTGGACCCTTTTGGATAGAAGTTTGTTGCATGTATTCCTGTGGTTGCAGGGTACTAGACTGGGTGGCTTAAGAGCTCCCTTCCACTCCTATGTTCCTGTGTTCTTCTAGCAGGTCCACAGGACGGCAGAGGCTCCCTCTTAAGGCAGCTACATCCTGACTGTGCCATCCAGACATTATGATCCTAGAAGTTGAACCGGGACCCTCATACTTTTGCAATCCCTTCAGAAAAGCAGCTGTGAGGAGAAGGAGACAATAGGAAAAGTGTTCTGTAAGAATTCACATTATTTAGACTACAACTAGTGCCACGGCTATGAGATCTCTGGCTTTGTCTAGACTGTTGTTCCAGAACTGTGGTGTGCAAGATTGTTCCTTTTCAACTGAAAGTGTGATGATAAGGATGCATGATGGTCCACAAGGAACTGCAATGGTTGACAGTGATCCATTGGTCCAAAGTGTTTGGGAATTACTGGTCTACCCTTTGGAATAGCTCTTAGTCAGCAATTGGTATAGCAGTATAGATACTATTTATGTTTTTGGATACGCAAGAATATGCAGGGATTTGCAATAACTTAATTGTTTTTATCTCTTGTTTCAAACAGGGCTAATATTTGATTAGCTCAATTTGTACAAACTTGTCTGTACTGAAGGACTAGGTGTGCTTACTTTGTGGAATCCAGACTATTTCTAAACATAGACACGGCCTCCTCCTATTTCACTGTTTTCCAAATACCACAGGTGCCAGCCCCTTTTATCACTAGTAAAATAATCCAGAAGAAGTTTCAATTTTTGGCTTGGCCCATCGTTCAGCTATAAAGTGTGACCCCATACAGAAAGGCTGACCACATAGAATTAACTGTGTGCACTTCAAGACACATGGTTGTCTTACAACCTGGTTCTTCTCCATAGCCATTCTCCACTGAGGTCCCAACTGCACTGCACACATACCTGTGTGCAACTGCTTTATCATTGGTCCTCCCTTTCACAGCCTAAGCAAATGGGCCTACACAGTATCGTGACCTTTGCCTCAGCCCTTCGCCCAGCATGAATTGTATCCTCTCTCCATCACTTCTGTTTCTGGTTTTGGTGGCAACCTGGAGGTTAAATGTTAGTGAAATAGCAGATGTATCACTCTGGTGGTGAAGTCTGCTGTCTCTTCACCAAATGGATCAAGCCATTATGACTGACCTTGCATATGAATGAAAATGTAATTCAGCCTTTTCAGACCTTGGCTTCTCTGCTGGTATGGCTAATAGTGGTAATGTATTTTATAAGATAGACACATGTCCACTAGACTCTGGTGGGAGACAATTAATTCATTTCCTGTACCAGTAAGTCATATTATTATTGTTATTGTTGTTGTTATTGAAGTCATATTATTATTGTTATTATTGAACAATAAACATCTGTTGGTTACTACAGAGGAGATGGGTTAATCATGCTTTTCACTTCTGGGGCAGTACAAAACCTGGCATAAGGGCCATGTATTTCCCTTCCTTCTTCCTTAGCATGCACATATACACACATGTTGGTGGCAGCTTAGAACTTTTAGCATTCATGGGATTAGAAAGATGTGAAATATACAACCTGTTCCCTCCAAATACACAAACATGGTGCAATACTACATGTGACTAGTCCAAGGAATCGGCATATTTCTTTTTTGGTATTTATCACTAAACACACACAAAATTATTCATGTAAACATCTCACATATTCACTGATTTGTTTCAGCTGTTAAAAGACAGCAAATACTACAATAATAAATACTACTACTACAAGTACACTTGTGCATAACTGAAGTGCAACTCTCATTCCTCCCACTCACCTTTCTTGTATCACTCTTTTCAGAAACACTACATTGATACATGAGGTTCTAGAAATGTTACACTGGCTGAACATACAACTGTTTTCCCTTGCTAGAAAATAATCAGGCAAGGCTAGGGAAAATGAAAAATGAAACAAAAATATCCCCTGGCAGCTATAACTTAATGTTAAAAGAAAGCTAGGCTGCTGCTCTATGGGTTTCAGCTCTTTTCCATCTTGGCTGCATTATGGCTTTGATTTGATTGCAAGCTTTTAGGGCCATGGATCTTTTTTGTTTGCATGGTCCCATTCACACTCTTGGTCTTCCAGAATTAATTAATAAAATGAAAACAGGAGGCAGCATAACTAAGGGGGGGGGGGGGGGGGGGGGGGGGAAA
>NW_017729024.1:87861352-87874049 GCF_001723915.1 Gavialis gangeticus
GGGGGGGGGGGGGGGGCAGGGAGGGGACAACCAGGGCACTAGTTCCAGATCCCAATTTAGGAGTGGGAGAATGCAAAAATAGCAACTGCCAGCCAGCCACTGCCACTGCCAGCCTGGTCAAACGTCTTTGACAAAAATATATGTAGGGCTATTAAGAGAGTTTAAGAAATAACTGTGATCTACATGAGTAAAACAATGATATAACACAAGATATATTGGTTGTTTTGAATTTTTTTGCTTTGTTTAGAACATTTCATGTTCGCACAAGAAAAAAACTAACTAATGCAACAAGTATGAAGGTCTCTGCTTCCAGACCACACATAGAGCACTGTAACCAAGGCAGCATTTATCAAATCCAGAATGCAAAAATGACTGGAATTGCAGCTGCAGGATCGGAAGCAAACATGGGAGGATTCTGCTACGACTGCCACTTTTTACCATTCGGTAGCACAACAGACACGTCTCTGCACAATGCAGTATCAGTAAATTCTGCATGGTTTTGTCTGAGGTTTCATTTTTACCAGCAAACTCCCAACTTCGTGCTGCTAATTAGCTGCTCCTGGAAAGGGGGAAAAAAATCTCATGTTTCTCTAACTGAATAGTTTCCATTGTGGCTATTCCAAGGTATGTGTGAAATTTGCAAACAAAAAAGGGAACATGGCCTTGCTACAGTTCCAAAACAAGGTAAAGTATACTGCAGGCATACTTCCCTGTATTCATCCCTACTGTGCACTAATTCACTAGCAATCTATTTTGTGACTTTCATTTCTCACTTGTCTTATTACCGCCTCAAAGTGTGGCCTGCACAGTGCACTGTTGTCAGATGTGAACTCTCAGTCTCTCACAGGTGGCTCTTCTTGCCTAGCAGGAGTGAGCTCTAGCTCTTCTCTCAAGTCTGGAAAGTTGATACCAGAAAAAAAAAACAGGGAGAGCAAAAACTACAGTGATGAAATCTATGCCCTGCATCAATCTTGCCTTGCCTGTGCCCTTACATTCATCTCACTTACCTTAGAAAAAGCAGTCTTCAGTATAATGAACCCATGGCTAGGAAAACATAGTCAGTGGTAAATGGGGAGGCAGGACAGTGACTCTAGGTGGTTTCATCAGTGTGGCTCAGAAAACAGAAAATATTTTTTAGGCAAGAGAAACTCACTAGTCTCCATCAGGGTGTCATTCAGAGCTACATTTAAAACTTACACTTTGATTCACATCCAACTTTATCTCACAAGGGCACTGAAGGAAAACAACATGTGAGAAGTGGCATGTATATACTTACAGGAGATGAAATCTTCAGATTTATGAACTCAGATATAAAGACCAAGACTGACCTTCTGGCAGTAACCTAATGGCAAGGAGGATTATGATAGATTTGGATAAAATCAAGAATTCTAATATCGGTGCTTTTCGTATCTGCTTTTTTTTCTAAGCCACCCATCCTATGTTTACTAGGATTAACACTGCAACATCAGAAAGGCTGAATAGCTGCCACTGTACCATCATTACCATAGTGGGCCATTCTAGAAATACACATCTAGAAAGTTCCAGCAAGGCCAGGCTATTGAAAACAAATTGATATCTTTGGAGTATTCATGTAGCAAGTTGTACCATAGGGGATGCACGTGGGTGCACGTGTGGGCAGTCACCACTCACCACCCCCTCCACCGCCAATGGCGTCTATGGGCAGTTCCTGATTGCCACTGGCTGCTGCCAATGCTGCCAGCAACGTCTGTAGGTGGTCACCAACCACCAGCTGATGCTCACCACTCCCCCCCACCACTGACAGCGCCACAGCCACCTGTGGGAACTCCCCACTTGGCCTGTCCCCGCTACTGACACTGCTGCAGCTGCCTGTGGGAGCTCCCCACTCACTGCCGCCATGCTCCTGCTGCCAACACCACCGCCTGTGGGTGATCGCTGTGCCCCGCCCCTCATCCTCCAGGGCCAATCAGCGTTCATGAGTTATACTACTTTTCTAAAAACATAAGCATGCCCAAGCAGTTGATGACACAACATAAATGAAAAGAAAAAAGACCCCAAATAATGAATGACAAGAAATGAGATAAAAAGAATGTATATGGAAAGACTTGGGTGGGACATTAGCAATGACCAGGAAACTCCCAAAGCCAGTGATTGAATAGACAGGATGCCCAGGTCTGCACCTGGGTGAATGAAGTTAGATCAAGTGGCCATTTTTTATGCAATCTAACCTCCCCCTAACCTCCCCAAATGTCTGTACATACTCTAAGTTTGTTATAAATTTTGAGATTTGTTTTTTTTGCCCTGTTGGAATGCCAAGAGGTTTCAAGTGCAGTCCCACGGGGATTTTTTTCCTGGGTGGTGTTTCATGTATTTGTTAAAGATTTGGATGCTGGAATAGAGAGCTTCCTAAGAAGATTTACAGAGGACATGAAACTAGGATGGACGGCAACACACTAGAGGATAGGGGCTGAATTCAGAACAATCTAGATAGCTTAGAAAGCAGGGCTAGAAACAACAGAGTACCTAATACCTTAGGCAACAGAAGCTCATGCTTCTAGAGCCACAGTTTCTTGGTTTGACTAGGGACAACAGTATTACAAGTGGTGAATCAGATTGGTTTTTGAAATGCAATGGGCTACCCTCACCATGGGATATTTGTAATTCATACTCAGTCATGTGGACTCTGTTCTCTCTAGTTTTACTGCACCCCCCTATAGGCTTATGATTCTGCCACAGTCTTTGGACTAAAATACTGGGATACTACCATAATTTCAGTCATTAGTAAACACTTGCAATATCATATAATTTTTTAAGGAAGTGTTTACCAGACTTATGTTCATAATTCAGGATAATGGTTAGTGTGGTTTTTGTGTGAATATCACATTTTAGAAAAAATATGTGCAAAACTCTTCAGTTTCTTGTATTATGGAGAGAAACAGGTTTAACTTCATGGAAGTACTCAAAGTGAATTTAAGTATATTTACTTTCTTCAGATGCTTGACCTTCCACTTTTTCACCATCATGGTCACTCTAAATGCAGTATAATTTGTTCAAGTAAAATATTCTAATCCATAGATGTGCCTTTTAGTTTCTTTCCTCAAGTACCTTCTTAATTTGAACCCTGAAGATACTAATAAATGACAAAAAAATCTGTTTAGAAAAATCTAGACAGAACTCCTTAAAAATACTCTGTGGGCATGTCTACACGTGTGCCCTACTGCACAGTTAGTGCCTGCCAACACTACATCACCGTAGCTCTTCATTATGGCAATGTAGCAACTTGTGTAGCTGTGTCCAGTCATCCCTAATCTCACTTTTCTGTAAACACAGGATCTCTAACTGCCATGCCATTAGCTTTGATCCTAAGGGTAGCATGATGACAGATAGAGATAACCCTAAAATAAAACAGAATGCTATGATAACATTGATATGATGCTACTTCAAATAGATTGCAACTGACTGACTTACTTTTGGAGCAACTCCACTAAAATGAAGGGAGTTACTCATTTGCACCTGTGTTACTGGAGGCAAATTTTAATTCAGTAGCATAACCAAGGGGCGGGAACCAGGGCACTAGCCCTGAGCACCAGCACTGAGGGAAGCACAAAAATAGTTGCAACTGTGTTGCTGCCCTGGCCATTGCCACTGCCACTGCCACTGCCACTGCAATGCAGCCCCTGAGGCTGCCCTTTGCACTGCTGCTGACCAGAGCATTCAAGCATATAGTTATGCCTGTTTTGATCTCTTGCATAGCAGTTATCAGTGCTGGAGTGTAGAGGTGCACAGTTCTTCCCCTACTCTTTGTATCCTTTATATACTCTTGTATACTTTATGTTCATCATGATTGTTGCAGAAAGAGATGGAGCTCCTTAAATCTTACTTTACATTGGGCCCCTCAAAAGTGAACTTGCTCTGACTACTTATGTATGTGGAAGCAAAGTCATTGCTGATATAATTCTGCTGGAGCTCAAAGGAGCAACTACCTACATGAATTTGTTCCATTGCTTTCCAAAACTATGACCTAGAGATGGTTTCTTTTGGGTCAGGTTTCCTCAGAACTCTAGAAATAGATGACATGGAAGTGTTGACAACTCTGTGCCACCACCACCCCTGCACCCTGCTCCTGCTGGGTGCTGGCTCCAGCCAGGCTGCAACCCTGTGCCCCACGTCGTGCTGTCAGCACAGGAATCACGCTGCCGTCACTGCTGAGTCCTGGCTCTGGCCAGGCTCAAACCCTGCCATCAGTGCAGAATTCTGGAGGGGCATGTGCCCCCTGTGCCCGCCCCATACATCACCTATGACTCTATGACACCTATGATACAACATTACACATGACAAGCAGCATGTACACTGTTGAGTTTGCCAGTATATGCTTTTGAGGCTAAAGACTTTGCTTTGAAATGTTTAAATAACGACTCCTGCTTGGGCCTAGTGAAAGAATGTGGTGGTGATTCAGAAAACTGACTGCTGATAGTGTTCTAATTTCTTTTTTGCTGGGTTTCTCGAACTAATTACAACTAAGCTAAAAGAAAAATCAACCATTAGACCTGGAAAAGTAAAGAACGACCGTTACAATGGGCCAGATCTTATAGGCTGAGCCCCTTATTCCTCTAGATGCAAGCTCCGTGACAGGCCAAAACAATCCTGAGGTCAGGCTGACACAGTTCTTTGCAGAGGAGGTTCCGTGAAAACCTAGTATGAGCCCCCCTGTGTTTTCTGCTGGTGTCAGCTAAGTGCTATCCTTTCCCTCTTTTGTGTGCAGGCTCTGCAGAAGGCACTGAGCTATAGAGATTCAGTAGCCATTGGAAAGCACCATCTCCCCTAACGTTACTCACCAGAAACCTCACTGCCACATGTGGTAGTAGCAGAAGTTGAGTCACAAACTGCTCTTGGGGGAGCAGGGACAAGGCGTCCCAGGGCTGATGCTGAGGGAAGGGTCTTCTTCTACTTGAATTCTGGTATTGTTCGTTCTATTGATTTTAAGCCATTCCGGGCAGACTGATCTGCAGCTGGAGAGTCAGGATTTAGCCAAATAGTTGTTAAAAAAACCCCCCACATTGAAATGGAACCTAATGTTGTTTGTCCAAACTGAATCTCTCTGTTTGACCTGGGGCTTTATTTCAGCACATAAAATTTTCTGTCTAGAGGTGACCACTTTCAGGGATATATGTTATAGCCGTGTTGGTCTGAGAAACAGAGGTAAACAAAGCTCTTGGGTCAGAGGCAATATCTTTTATTAGACCAACTAAATAGTGTTGTGCATGTGTCTGTGCCTGTCCACACACACTCTCCCTTTTCCTGAACTCTTTAGGGTTCCAGTCTGCCGACTTTGAAGTCCCATAAAGTGATCGTGCAGTCCCTTTTATATGAATATGATTGCCCACATGAATTTTGTATCATATGTTGGATAATGGAGGTAGGATTGTATTCCCTAAAATGTCACTTTGGAATATGCAGTCTGAGAAGCAAAGGAAAAAGAGATGAGCACTGAATCTGAAGCCCGGGCCCATCAAGGATGAGCTACTGACCAAAATTTAATTTCTTCTTTCAGTTATATCCATGTCCCAGTAGTCACACTTGACAGTAGAAGTAGTGCATGTGAGGCACTGGCATTTTACTCCTGTAACATCCAACCTGCTTAGAACAAGCCTTGATGACATGGTGGTGAAAAAGCTGGTGGTCACTGTTGTTGGTACCACTAGTGGAGTTGCACCTGTGGTAGTGCAGTGATTGGAAATTTTAAGTAAGAGTTTATTTTATTATTTCTAGTGTCTTTCTGGCAAATGTCTATACCCATGAGATGGAATTCCTAAAACTATAACTTTTGACCTAGGTGGGAGACCCCTCTCACCCAGAGTCATCAGTTTCCATAAAGTACATAAACAAGTTAATAAAAATCAAACAGAGCATTCCTTCTGATTTTTTTTGCACTGCTAAATCCAAGCCATGCATTTTGTTTTTCCAGTACATGAAAGACGAGAGAGTTTTTTAGAACAGAGCTTAATCTGTAGAGAAATGGGGAACTCAGCTCACCCACTTCATAAAGAAACCTCGAAGGAAACTTTCCTTGTTAAAATTCCTCCTGTTAAAAAGCTGTGAAGTCATAAAATTTTACTGAACAATGGCTTTTCATACAAAAGGGCTCTTCAGTCAATAGTTCCCCTCTAAGCTGTTCCAAATCACCCTGGCTTCAATAAGCTCAGCTCCTCAAACAATCAATGCAGGAAACAGTGTGGCTTCTATAGGTTTAGCAGCTGTTCAGCATGCTCTGTTGTGGGTCTGTCTGTCTGTCTGTCTGTCTATTTCTGTGCAATTTTGTCATGTTTTTCACAGTCTTTCATTATCTGGCTCATTAGAAAGAGTAAGGAAAAATCAATTTTTAAAATAGTTTTTTGGGACCATCTGGATTTCACTTCCCTTCTCCAGGCAAAGCAATCTGGGCTCCTTGTTATTAACTTTTCGAAGTGGTAAATCAGGAGTATGATGATTTAAAAGAAGGTCTAAGAACTGCACCAAAGCAGACAAGTGATTTGCAATCCAATAAGACTATTTAGGTCAGTGTTATTTGTTTATTACAAGAGCGCCACTGTGAATTCCAAAAATGTAATTCAGGATTTTCTATAGAAGCTGCTTCTGCTTAACTTCTTTCAACAAGCGAGGGGAAAAATCCAATAGCTGCGGTTCCAACCCTGTCCTCCTTTATCTGGGGGGTCAGTGAAGTAGAAATACAGTGGGATTGAAATGTATTTCCACTGCATACAGTGTAAATTACTTTGGCAGCTGGAATTCTTCAGTCACCTTGCTTTCTCTAATGGAAAAGGCCTATAGAGTAGATCTAGTTAGCTTCCTTGCTATCTATCAAGGAGATTATTTTTTATTTTTTGCTATAAGTGAAATCAGGCACATATGTTAACATGCAATTTTGTTTCTTAGGGAAACTTTTCTTATGTTGTACAGGCCAGGCTGTTTTGGTTGTGCAGAGGTTTTATTAACAGATGCAGTATATCTGTGGAAGAGCACTGTGAATAATTACTTTGTCAATGTGTTGGGCAAACTGAAAAAAAAGGGTGCCCTGAAAAGATACGTTTTGGTCTTTCTACCACAATGAAACTAGAAAGAAAGGGGCAAAAAAGAAGAATTAGATTCAAAGAATTTCAGGGCATTTATTCTAAAGGCTGTTTTTGCCCATCTTAAAAAAATTAATTTAGGTATATTTCTAACTGAAAAGCCACCCTAAGATGAAAAATAATCATAAAAAAAAAAGCTTTAAGCAAATGTCAACATGAAAGCTTTTGACTTTTAAAGTTTTTTTTCCAGCCCAAACAATTTTATGAGCTCAGTACAAATTGGCAACAGTTTTGTTCAATTCAAACATACATTTTTCAGTGAAAAAAAATTTTGCTAAAAAAACTGTCCAGCCCTGCTCTATATGAAACCTGCAGTAATGTTGCACCATAGTGGTTTAAAGGTTTCAGGCAAGCAAAACCCATTATCATCACCTTTTTTGACTATCAACATAGCACAGGCCATAGAATTCCCCATAGTAATTCCTGTATCTATATCAATGGCTTGTTTCCATGGCTGAGAATCTTTACTTAGATGAAAATTGATCCGGAAATTACAGTTTAACTGCAGGAGCACTCTGGAATAATTAGGTAATAATGCTCTATTATTACCAAAAATATCACAGCACAGAAGAGAAAAAATAAATATCTTGAAGCAAGAATCTGAGTATACAACAGTAGCCATCTATCTATAAATGATGGGAGACAGATTTTAGCTCTGACTGCTTGGAAAAATAGTATATTTTATTTTACAGCAAACTTTCAAACATCATGGGTTCTTAATATAGCTGCTGCCCTGTCAGTGCTAGTATAGTAACAATAGATTCAAGTTATCTGCAGTTGAAGATGACCAGAGTTCAAAAACATCCTCAACTCTAAAATTCTTGTCGAAAGCAGTTTTATTTATCAGAAACCCTGACAATCAGATTGGTTAAAATATTTCCTACAGTAGTCGGATAGCTGGGATTTTTCTTTTTACGGTCCTGTATAACACTAGCCACAATTTTAAAATCTTTTCAAAATGTGCTTCCAGCTATGGCAAAACCTGAGGAACATCTTGCTTTTGAAAGCTTGTCTGACTCTATCCCATCTACATGGTTGATCAAATTAAAGATATTACCCTAAGAAATACTTGCCTCTCGCATCATTTTTGGACCATCACAGCTACAACATCGCTTTTACACAACAATTTCTAGCTATGCTTATTTCTGGTTCCTACATGAAGGGTCAGCAGGTTACATATTACATTATGTAGCTCCGTTGCATGCTAAATGCCTAAAGATACTTGTTACATGGAAGAGCACATGCCACTTACTCATTCAAATCTGTGTCTGAATTTCTACTTTCTTTTAGATTTGTCATAGCTGCATCAGTTCAGTTCCACTTAAGAAGTCTTAGCTGCTGTGACACCTTACTTGGTTCACAGCAGGTCTAGACAACTTGACGGTTACAATATAAGCAGATTATCTACACTGGATATCCCACCATTGCTACCATCAGTGGAGCTATAGCAATTGTAGTGCACTGGTACGAAACTTGAAGAAAAATGAAGGTGTAGACAAGGCCATGCTGTGTCTGTTTATCTTGGTGGATGTGGGCAGGATGAAAGCAGAAATGAAGAATTAAATTTGCTCAAGAGCAAATTGGATGCTTATCTTGCTGGGATCCTATGACCCCAGATGACTTCCTGCCCTTTGGGCGGGGGGCTGGACTCGATGATCTTCCGAGGTCCCTTCCAGCCCTAATGTCTATGAAATCTATACAATCTATGAAATTAGAGTGTACATAGATTTCCAAGCGTGAGCTACAGTCACATCTAGTCCTTTGCAACATGTGTTCACAACTTCATGGCATGGTCTTACACTTGGTTAGCTGTGCTAATGTGGAGGTTTGTTTTTCACATGTGGTTTGTGAACAACAAAGTCAAACTCAAGTCCTTTGGTGATTGTTCAGACTCAGCCTTTATTTGTTAAGTAACAGCAGGTTCTTCCCATTGCTGCAAAGTGCAGAAAGAAATTCTGCTTAATAATCTGCCCTAGCTTCTTGTCCTTGCCCCCAGGGATAATCTGATACTCTGATTAAAATTTTACCAGGAGAATGATTAAGCTATGATTTATTAATGAAATATGCTATGATTTATTAATGAAACTCTAGCTTTTTTGGTAGAGTTCAAAGATCTGACCACTTTAGATGCCTTTGTGGGATAGTTTTCAGAGCAAATGTTTTATGAGAGGCCAAAGCAAGGTACTGATGGTTATAAATGTCCTTTGCTTGTGCTTTTTGGAGCAGAGCACTTGAAGTTGCTTGCTGCTTTAGTAAGAGAGGATATCAAAAACAGCAAGCAGAAGCAGTGCAAAGAGACATTATAGCAGCAGCAGCACAAGCAAATATTCTGCAAGCATGCATTAGGGTTACATCTCTCATGTGAACTTTAGGAATACCTATGAAGCTCTATGAATGGAAAAGGCAGACATATATAATCATGCCACTGTAGAAAGCGTGGGGTGGGGGGCATTAGATGCATTGACAACCACTTATTGGTTGTTGGTAAGCAAGACATTCTGGGTTACCTGGTATTAAAAAACATATTCCACTCCTAAAATGCAACCAGCTCTGGACTGGTTGTCAACCAAGCAGACAACCAATTTGCAGAATACTATTACCTACCATAATCCAGAGAAAAGGTTGTGAGGAACCCTTTGCTCTTAAAAAAAAGAGCCAAGAGATCTTTAATCTTCATACAGAACAGGCAGGGTCTTGCTCATCAACAGTCTCATCTGAAAGTATGAGAGGCAAGTTCTTTTTGTGGTCTTTTGTTGGACCACTAGTACAGGTAGAAAAGATGTCAGACAAGCTTTCAGATACAGGGGCTAGGTACAGACATTCAAAAAGCCTGAGATGGAATCAATCTAAGTTACACAGTTTTCTGTAAGCAGCGTAGTTTAGATCGCTCTCTTCAGGCCACATCTACAGATAAAAATATGTGAGATTAGTAGGTATATACATTTGTAATTATTTAATATTTATATTGCAGTAGTCCTTAAAGCTCTCAGTTCAGCCAGATCCTCATTGTCTCTACATACTGTATATCAGTATGGACAAAGTATTCCTCTCTCAGTCTATGAGGAATCATTACAGACTCATACCCTTTTTACTCAGTACTCCAAAGCTTTTAAAAATGGATTATCATCAGCTGAAGAGTAATACTTAGCATATGTAGACTATATCACATAAATACATGCATGTGTGACCTAGTGGCCTCATCAAAGTTGCTGAGAATCAGCTCTTACGGGGTTGCTCCCAGTTCTACGAATGACTGCCACTTCTTCATTAATATTTGCAGCCACCCATTTTGCACACACAGAGTTGTGGCAGCCACACACACAAACAAACACAGGTGCACAATTGCCTGGATATTTTTGTGCAGAGATACCTGGCCTGTCTTACGGAAAAATAAGGCTGTCTGTAACTCAGTGTCCCCACTTAAAATCCTGTAAAACTGCTTACCAGATTCCCAGAAGAGCTGTGAGTGTCGGTCAGTTAATCTTTGAAGGTTTAAAGCACTACACAAATGCTAAATATTTGTTAGCATTCCCTAATATTTGTTATTGCAGAGATGCATCAGGCTGCCTCCCACAGCTCAAAGCACTGTTCTCGCAGAACCCAGCTACACGAATGAAGTCACCTTCATAGTTCACCCAGAAAAATCAGAATTGACCATGGGCCATATTTGGCCCAATAGTATTTTCAAGACTGCACAAGAATTGATCACGGGCCATATTTGATCCAATAGTATTTTCAAGACTGCACAGGAAAGCTATTAAGAGAAAGGGCATTATTTCACCATAGGCCCCAAACTTCTTTTTATAACAAGGGTGAGCAATGGAAGGGTCATTGCATGTTACTTCATACATTGCTAAGCTTATGAAGCTTCGGTGGCTCAGAGAGTGTGTGATTTGTGATTCGTGTTTAGGATGGAAGAGGATGAATAAGAACAGAAAAAAATCCCAAGAGTCATGGGAAAGGAACAAGATGGTGGAAAAGGAGAATAAAGTTACTGTGCTCTGATCCCCTACTCCCAAATCCTCTTGAATTCAGTGGGAGATGGGTATCTCATTCCTTTATGTTTCTTTGAAAAATTAAACCTGAAAGACAGATGGGTCCTGTCTGGCAGAGGCTCTAGTGCAGCTCTATTTCATCTGAGATAGAGTTTAAAGCATGCAGGGCTTGATTCCCCCTGTAGCATAGAGACAGAGAGTTAGCACCTCCTGCACCAGGGCTAAGGAACATTCCCACTGTTGCGGGGGAATTGATGGTGATGGCTAGATGGCTGACACGCCTGCACTTCCCCCTGCAGTTGCTGAAAGGGGAACATTTTTCATTTATGTCTGCTTTTATCTAGGAGGTCTGCTGGTGGAGATTACCCAGGAGATGCTCTGAACCAGTACATCTTCTAGGTATCCCAGGCTTGACCATTGCCCTCGCTGGCCCCTTCCTCTTCTTTAGCTGTGTCAGGCATCAAGAAGGCTGAGCCAGAATGGAAGTCCATAGCGCTATCCTGCCTCCAGCTGGCTCTGAAGGTTGAGAAATTATTCTGAGTGGGGCAGACCGGGGTCTCCCAAAGAGAACATTCTCCTGCCAGCTACCTTGCTTTTAAGTGACGGCAGGTCCAGCTGGAGCACCTCTGCTGGTCACAGCTGGCACAAGGAAAATGCTTGTCAAGTAGGAATGTCCCAAGCTCTGTAAGGCAAACCCAAACTTTCAGTTCAATCTGGAAGACCAGCCAGCAGCCAGCATGGATCCAGAAGTGCGCTGCCCCACTCTTCCATGAAAAGAGAAGATTCAGGGCTCAGCAGACTGTAAAGAGTTTATTGTGCTTCGTTATAACTAGGTTTTAAGGTTGCCAGCCTTTGCATAATGATGATGCCAATACACATTTTTTTAGCCGGGCACAGTTCAGAGCCCTGGTAGGAATCAAGGCGCTGTGTGTTCGGCTGCACGCACACACAATGGTTCAAGGGTTAGTTTTTCTTTCCCTCTCAGTTAAACTGTTTCCCCCCCCAGAATGCCTTTGTCCATTTTTGCCATAAAACAAAAGGTCGGTTTTGATGTTGCTCCTAGAAATGTTCTTGTTGTTTTGTTTGTTTCTTTAACCCCCCCCAACCAAGGAAGAAAGCGAGGATCCTCTCCGCTGCTCGGTGCCAGCTGTACACAGGATGGTGAGAAGAATGAAAGCCCCAAAGATGGGAGGGGGTGGGAGAGAGGGGAGGAGGAAGAGAAAGAAAGGAAAATAGGCAGCAGCGTTTTGCCTCTGGCCATTTGCAAACAGCTTGTGAGATCCACGCATCACACACATTGTTGGGCAGCCTGTGACGTTTCTGAACACACAAGCTGTCATTTCCTCGCAAGGAGTCAGCGGTGTTAAACCCTGCACTCGATGTGGGTGGGCGCCTCTGAAGACACGCTGTCTCATCCCATTCAGGAACTGCCCTCTGTCACTGCACTCATGGCAGGCTGGATGTTTGTTGTTTAAGTAAATAAACCGGTCAGTGTCTCAGGCTAGCTGTGAATGCTGTGTCCTCCCACCACCACCCCTTCCCGTCCACTCTGGGGAAAAGAAAAAAAAAAAAAAAAAAAAAAAAACAAAAAAAAAA
>NW_017729024.1:87874236-87885021 GCF_001723915.1 Gavialis gangeticus
AAAAAAACAACCAAAAGCAACAACAAGATGAAAAAGTTCACAGAGAGATCCAATGCCACCCACTAAGTCCTAACCTTCAAATAATCAGTGACCAAATGGTGTCAGTAGAGGCCCCAGCATCCTGTCAGCACTCGGCTTTCCAATGAGAAGTGCTTCATGGGGGTAACTTTTAAAGCATCTTTCCAGCCTCTCCCCAAACAGGAAACGCTGGGAAAGTGCTGTCCCTGGGTACTCTGATTGTCCCTGTTTCTTTCAACCAAGGCCTCAACATTTAGACCTGAAGCTGAACTTCCTTAAAGTGGAAAGGGTCAGTTGTGGCCACTTGCTATGATCAGCCAGTGGGCTGTCTGCCTTTTTTTTTTAATAAAGCAGAAGCCAAATCGTGCTGTGGGACCGGCGGGTGAAAAGCCGTGATTCTGCACCTGTTTACACAACCCCTAAGTAAGATTTGAAACCAGTTCAGTTTCTAGGCATTCACAGTGCCTTTTCCCACTATCACATGCCACCCTACAGCAGGGAGAAGAGATTTATCCTAGGGAGAGGGCACTTCTACACGTTGCCCTATGGTGATGTTGTACTGCACCATGCTTTAGTACTTCCAGTCTGGAAGTAGTTTTGGAAGTACCAAAGCACAGCACAGTAACTGCCCATACTGCACTGTACACGTGGCACGTGGTTATTTTTTAGCAGCTACTTCACCATAGCGGCACGCTATAACAGGGGAGCACGCCACTACAGTGAAGCAGCTGCTGGTCACATGTAGACACCCATGGACACTATGTCACCGTAGTGCACCCCTACAGCAAGATAGTGTCACATGTAGATGCGCCTAGAGAGACGCTAACATGGACAGGAGGCTCTCTTTTCAAATCACCTAACTAGAGCACTGTAAGTGCATGTTCTTACTGTGAGAGTCAAAATAAGTTTTTATCTTTCTGGCACTTGCAAAGTGTTTTTTAATTAGCACATTACTTTTGAGGGGGGAAACTGAGGAGGGAAAAGTGAACATAATACTACAAAGACCTCAGCGTTTGGCCCTATGATCTGCATTTCACATCACTTGCCAACAAAATGCAGGTGCTTATTTTACAGAGGACAGGCTAAAAGAACCCATAATGAACTCGCAAAGGTGAACTGCATCACTGGGAGTGTTGTACAGTCCTGGAAAGCAGTCTGGTAGAGTGCCCTGTCCAGTGGCCACCTCTCAGAAAGTACAGTGCATACAATTCATGGTAGCTTGGACCTGGCGGCAAGTTAGTTTGGTCCTATGATTCACATGTCTTTTAGTACAACTCTTTACAAATAACCTGACCTTAGCAAAAAGGAGATCCCCCCAGTCCTTAACACCTCCATGTACAGACCAGTTACAATTTGAGTATTTGTTTCCCCATCTCTAGCAAGGATTGCATCTTTTTAGAAGAGGAATAGTGAGACGCTCAACCCTGTCTGAGTATCTGAAAGATTATTCCTAAACATATATCATGGCCTTTCACAGCCCAGACATCACAGCCTGTTAGAAATGACAGAGCAGCTGGCATTAAGTCAAAATTATAATAACCAGCAGTGTGAATTCACACATTCCATAAAGTGTGCATTCAAATTAGAGGAACGGCCACACTGCAGGTTTCAGAGCCAGGACCCAAACTGAATTTCACCTAAGTTTAGGGATATGTGGCTCCATTTATTTAGGCCAGACCCATGTCTACTTCATCTGTTTGCAGTCTGAAACCCTTACAAGAAAAATACACCCAGGGATAACAGCCTCTGCTCTCCTGCTGTCCAAATGGTTTATTTTCTCACATTCCTCAGCAGAGGCTTGCCTGCCCATTCAGGTGTATTTTACTGTCACATGAAAGAAAACCTTTCTAATATGAAATGGAGGACATAGCACAGGGTACTATAGATAGTAAAAGCAGAGTCCTGACGACTCTGCAGAACTCCCTTTGATAGGTCCACTAGGAACACACTGGTTAATATTTTCATCATGAAATCACAGCTCAACCTGTTTTTATCAAAAGATTCACAAGTGAACCTACGCCAAATTTTAGGCAAGCTTCCCTTTTGCTGAAATAGCCTGGACTGATGTACAGACTGTGGCTTCCTTAGGACCCTCACAAGAATAAGATGCACATCTCATGAAGATCTTTCAGGTAGCGATATTTTAAATCAGTCAAGTAATAGCAAAATAGGGAGGCCTTTCATAGTAACTCATGTTCAAGGGTGGTTTTCAAACTGCGGTTAAATCCTGACTTGAGAGAGACAGTAAAATGAATAGCAAGATTCTGTTTAGAGCACAACGGTCTGATGTCTGGTGTATGAAAAACCATGGCCTGAAAAAAATAGGAAATGGGTATATTCCGAGGAACTAGGAAAAGGGTATATTCCAGAGAAGAGAGGCTACATCATGTCTGAGTTAGAGCATCTGGAGCTTCTCTGATGGATAGTGATGTTAAGCCCACAGGAAGAGATTGCAGCTAAAAGCTGTTCTAAACCTTCTAAACATTTTTACTGTGTAGCTGCCAGATTCAAGCCCCATGCACCTGCGAACCAGATATCAAATGCAGAACTGTTTGAAAGTGGCTGCTGGCTCAGCTGCAACACTATGCCACAGGATAAATGATTCAATTTATGGTGGATTATGGAGCAGCCTAAGACCTTTGCTCTAATTGCTAGATAATGCATTCTCTACAGCTGATTGGGAGAAGGATATTTATATAAAAATAACAGTGTTCAACTTGTTTTAGTCTATCATAAGCTCTTCCTTCTCCCTAGGTTGATTGAGAACCCTCATGTTTCTTTGTACGTTCATTATGAGGGAGGCTGTTTTTGTTTAAGGTTTCGTTCTGCTTTTAAACCTGGTGGTAAAAACAGTATCACAGTTGAATATATATATTGCACTTCTGATTCGAAACCAAATTTGCAGAATACTTACTATTTCTGATGACCTGTATGAATAAAAGACTTTAGCTTGGCGCTCCAAACTCAGATCATGTTAGCAGAGTGGGCAGTTAGAAAAAAACTATTCTGTTTATGTGTAAGCTGAACAGATTTGATGTGAAATCACTTAGAAACTCAGAGTCTCCACAATGCCATGGTCACTGAGGCCCTTTGCAAAGAAGAGCTGCATTGGAAGGCAGCAGCAGTGATGCTGAATACTGATGAGACAACACTTGGTCCAGTCCCAGATGAGTCTTTAGGTTATTAATCATCTGCCCCATACATTTTCATTAACGAAACGTCAAGTTTTATTGGCAATATCAATGGATTATTTCACTCCTGATACATTTCTAGTGAAAAGGCAAAACCACACACTGAAGCATGAAAACAAGCATAAAGTCTTTCAAGTTGCAAGATGTCTTTTTGTGACTTTCACTAGACACGCGGGAGGAGTTTAACTAGTAAGTAATAGTATTTAAATTGAGACACAGAAAGAAACTGGAACACCCTCCCCCCTTTATGAAACTCAGTTTTATGGAAACACCAAGCCCTGGCAGAAAGTATGTCTGTGAATCCATTTCAATTTAATTAACATTACACTAGTTACAAATACAAACAGGTTCCCAAGCAGGCTGTTTGGCTGCGGTCCGCTCTGTGGATTCAAGTTTGACTCCTTGCTTTGTTCTAAGGGAACAAAGAAAGCAAAGAACAATGTGACCCTGACCCTTCTTTACCCTCTCACACACAAATGATCCCTTTTAATATTCAGACGAGATGTGACATGAAGAGAGCCCATGAGAACAAACACCTGTCATTTTTCTGGACAGACTTTGACCAGACTTTGCCTATCTAGTTTTTAAACAACTTTTACATTTCTGGGGCTGTTTTGTAAAGAAGATGCCATTATTTTCATTCTCAGGGGATGGTCTGTAACTCAGTGCAGCTAGTCTGTGATGCACTTTCCCTTTCCACCTCACCATACACATGTACCTTTCACCTGAAAAAATCAGCAGTATTTTTTCCTGCTTGTAGAAATGATGAGCCTTAAGGCAGATATGAGTATAGTTGTGCCCCAAGCCAAATACAGGCATATACACACATTGTGATAGAGTTTGCTTTTGCTTAATGGATCCAAATGCTCCTTCCATCTCTTGTGGGTGCAGATTGTGTGTGGGAGATGAAGTGTTTGTGCTAGGGAATATGGAAAAGTGTCATAGAGATGTGAGGTCTGAATGGGAAGGATGGGGCTAAAGGAATGCATTGCAGATACAGTATGGGCTGAGAAGCAGGGTGCTGGGGAAGCATCGGTTGCATGGACGGTAAAGGTGTTCGCTGGTTGTTTCATGCATCATAACCACCTGGGGACTGGTTTGCCTCTTGCTTCTATGTGTATTCTGGCAACATAGGGTAGCTATATACATTTTGGCTGATTTACTGCATGCTGTGCATGGACTCTGTGTATTTTGGCAATGCTGGGGGCTAGCTAATGTTTAACTCCTCCTACTTGGATTTTAATGATGCCAGGAGCTGGCATGTGGCTGCCTGGATGTGGGTTTACATTTTTTTCCAAATGTTGTTCCTTTCATAGGTATTTAAAGAGGAGGAGGAAATTACTAGTTTAGTTGTTCCACTTCTTTATAATCTTGCTAATGTTCCAGGTGGGCAGAGGAAATTCCAGAGACCCATCAGGCATGAAGGCAAAACCCAAACCCAGGGTGGTTTTGTTCTGGGAAAGAGAAAACATGATGATAGAGTCTGTGTCCAAGTCAGCTGCTATTTCCCAATCCTGTCTCTGCCCTGAAGTGGTTTCCTCAATGATTTCTAAGGAACAATTTCTACAGTTCTTCAATTTAGCACAAATATTTGTTTTTCTGTAAGGATTTGCACTAAAAAGGGTGGCTCTATTGCCATACATTTTACTGGCTGGACGAGGAGAGGACAGAAGGCACAAGATGATACTGGCAAAACAGGTCAGGGTTAGGGGGTCGATCCAACTTACCCCCTGCCAGGATCTTACATGTAGCTGCTGGCAAAGTCTTAATATAGGCTTAATTTAGAATCAGGGAGGCATCCTTCATCTACATGTAGAGTCTTAGGCTGTGTGTAGATGAGATGAAATGAAGGGCATGAGTGCATGACACTTTAAAGCAGGTTAAATGCTTTTGCACTGTTTTAATGGTGTTGGTGTTTGAATGCATCAGCGGCGTATTGCACATTACTTCCAGCTGCTGAAGCACATTCGGTGGCATAAAGCACCATAAATGATTTTGGGGCATAGCAAATGAAAACACCTCCGAGGAGTTTTAGTTTGATGCCCTACAGCCGCAGAACGAAGCACAAGGCTCCGTGCAACTCAGGGGCTCTGCAGGCAGCCCTGCAGGCAGCCTGGCAGCAGCCCGGGAAGGCAGGCTCCACCAAAGGAAAAAAAAAAAAACGGTGAGCCTGATCTTTTTGTTTTTGTTTTTTTTTCCCCTGGAGCCTGCCTGCCTGAGCTGTGCGGGGACTCAGTCCTTCCCTCCACGGCTACAGTGCCCCCAGGACCGCCTGAGCTGGGTGCCTTCAGGTGTGTGCTGCCTGTGGGGCAGGGATGGCACCGCTACTGCAGAGGGAAGCATCAGCCACCCCCCACTTCACCTGCTGGAAGCTCACCCTCCCCTCCCCACCACGGGAGGGGCAGGTAAGACATGGGTGTACATGACACGGGGGGTTTCTTCTCCCTAAATTGAAGCGGTGTTTTTAAAAACCCACTGCTTCAATTTAGGGCCCCCATTTTGTCTACACATGCCCTTATTTCCCTATGCTTTCAATGGGGTCATTTATACAGCTTGAGCATCCTAGGCACTAACCTTACTTAGCCCTGCAAGAGCACACTGCTCTCCCATTCATTTCAATGAGCAGCACTTAGACACCTTCAGAGATGGATCCTCAGTTACACAGGAAGCAAGTGACCCTCCATTACTTCCAGCTGCTTGGCATCCTACATATCTCTGACTGGAAGTGGCACGCATTGCTCAGCAGGGTTTTTTTCCCCTGGCATCTAGACATCTATATGAGTGATGTTAAGTCCCTTAACTGATAGTCCCTTTGCTGCTGGTCTATATGGCCCAGTTCCTAAAGTTCTTCTCTAGGATTTGGGAGACCCTGTTTTTAGGGCCACCACTCAGCATCTCAGAGTTTGAACCTATGCTCCCTGCGACCTAGCTGACTATTTTTAACTCCTCAAACTATGGGGCACACATATCTGTGAGCTGCGTAAGCAACTGTGGAAGCAAAGGGCCCACTTCCCTCTGCTAATGCAGCAGCCAGCATCCTGAGCCACATAGCCAAACTCTCTCTTCCCTATTTTCCTTCTAATCCAGTGATGCTTTTCCTTTTGGCTGCCAGTGAACTAGATTCAAGAGGAAGGTACTTCCTAGTCCTGCTTAGCCTGTGGCCCGTTGATCTGGTTGCTGCTCTGCAATGTAGGGACTAAGTGTTCAGTTTCCTTCAGGGGACAGCAATCTTAGATCCGTAGTCACGCAGGCGTTCTCAGTCCTGTGTAGGTGCTGTAGGCTGCTGGGCAAAAGGTGGGACATGTATAAGTCAAATTGTCACTGGGACTTCTCTTCACCTACAATTTTGGGAGGGGTTACATTGTACTTCTGTGTATCCAGGGTGGAGCTGAATCAGAACAGAGTGTAAACGGACTTAGGCGGCTCTAAAGCAGCACAGAATCATTTCCAGGCATGCACAGTAGAGACAAACTTAGTTGTGCAAGGCAGACTTGTAGCCACATAAGGCATTTAGGGATGTTCATGTCATTTGGGTCATTATGTAAGTGAAAGGGGATATTATTGGGTGACTTCTGCATTGAAAACTTTATACAGTACATCTTATCAGGTAGATAAAACGCAGCTCTGAAGAGTTCACTCCATGCCAGTCAATGGGGGACTGAGAAAACCGAGTTGATATCAAGAGCGTGAAAGCCTGAGCATGATGAATCCCTCTTGAGTTCTGAGACCACTTCCTGAAAGGCTACAACTAGGACAAGACTTTCCTCAAAGGCATGAGGGACATATAAATGCTGCTGAGCTTGGTCAAGGAATTTTTGCGTTGAACATAGACTCTCCCAAAATCTCTTCACAGCTTGTTTGTTTGTACAGCCTTGATTGTCTGTGTTAATACAAGGCAACAAAGGATTCAAAACAACAACAACAACAACAAAAAGAGGAAGCCAATGAAATTATTTTGTGTCTCATGTTCTTTTAGTGGCCTGGGCTATAGCCCTCAAAGATGTATAGGTACCTAACTCTTACTTACGCACCAAACTCCCGCTGAAATTTCTCACTTTAAATGTAGAGGCCTCCACTGTCATGCACCCCAGCCAGAGGCTCAGTAAGGGAATTACTACATTATACCCTCTCTAGGACAAAGCAATTTTTGCTGTTGCTCCTGTTGCTACTTCTTTGGGTTTGGTTCTCAGCAGATGTGGTAGTTACCAGGCTGTGTATGGAACAAATGCAGAAGCAGACTGAGGATGTTTCCTTTAAAGAAAAAAATTGTAATAAAATGTTTTGTATGCAACACACTGCCTGCACCAACATAAGAGCAAAGGTTCTGGCTTGAGTTTCATTGTGTGAGGCCTCTTTAAAGAATAAAGGGAAGCACATCTACTGCCTGTAGTAGATAAGCAGGTTAACTAGCTATCCACTTCAAAAAAGTTTACAGCTATATAGGGATGTGAACCATCTAGCCCATCCCCTCCAAAGAGGAATCCCAGCCATGGAGAGAGACATTCCTAACAAGAAGACTTGCCACAAGGCAAGACATGTGTGTGGGAAAAGGATGTGAAAGGGAAAAGGCGGCTATGCTAAGAAGCTGTAGTGGGGAGCCGAGACTAAATACTTCATAATGTTTGTGGACCCAGTACTATGGCCTGACTACTTTTCCTGTGGCCCTGAGGGAGAAGTATATCCCACATCTCCCCACCGAGGAGGGGGTATATCTTCTAGTCACTTGAATATTCACATGTACAAATTCAAAATGTGCTCTCCATAAACATAGAGCAATAGGTGTATAAAAATTGTTGCTTCCATAGTCATTCTCCAGATTTTTTTGTATTGCAAGTCATTATAATAAGTGCCACAGATCCACACAAAATAAATTTGTTTACACATTCAAAGGAATTACTAGAAATTTTTGGCAGCCTTCACTTGGTTCCATTTTTGCTTAGTATTTTCTGTTTCCATGCCGTGCTGAAATTAGAAACTATGTAGGGGAGTTCAGTACATTTCAGTGTTTAAATCTTAGCACGAATGACACACACTTAAGAGCACCAAAGCATTTATGTTTCACGTCTTAGTTAATATAACCCCGTTTTAGAAATCAGGAACCTGAGAGGAGAAATGTTTAGTACTGGGAGCTGTGCCTTCTAACACTGAGCTTCCCAGGCAGGGTGTTTTGAAGATTCTGTTTGTATGCATAGCACAGATAAGTTTTATTCTAGCTCTTCAAGGCCAGAATGCTGAACACCACAAAGTAAAGTAACCGGCTAAAAAACCCCAGTTTCAGAGACAGGATCAGGACTCACTCGTGTCTGTCTCTTGTTCCTCATCTCTCAGTGATGGTAATATGGGTTTGGATTTGCCCTGAGTGTTGGATACAGCTTTAGATTGTGTATCTTATGTGATTTCCCTCTCTGTATGGGGAGGGCATTAGAAGGCTTGCATCACTTGTGGTATCAAGGAGTTTTGAACTCAGCATGTGTCATAGATGCTCCTAGTCTGTGTTCTCAAATGTCCACTAAAATATGGCTGTGCTACATTCATTCTTCCTGGGGATAATGCGCACCAGACCCTGGGTGGTGTTACAAGCAATACGTACATTCCATCAGAAATCTAAAACATGTAAACACACTGACAGAAATTGTCAGAGGGATGTGAGAAACTTGTAAATTAACAACAAATGCAGAGAGAGAGAGAGAGAGAGAGAGGCCAGAACAAACGCACTGATGTTTTTCACAAGCATGGAGGAGTTTAATCCGCTGGCTTCAAAAACATATGGTGCACTAAACATTAGATGGGTAGAAGGCTGAGAGATACTTGGCAGTGACCCATGGAAATATAAAGGCAAGGCATTTTGTTTTGTTGTGTTTCTTTTTCTTTAAATATTTACTTTTTTGTGTTGTGCCAGGATACAGTTTTCCATCCCATATGTATAACAGGCTTTCTTGCCGAAGGAAACGCACTGAATCCTCAGGGGTTGGTTATGGGCTGTAGAACTACACCAGTATCACCAGTTTAATTCCAGTCTGGGCTACCAATGATACACTCTCTCCGATGGCTCTTTGGTAGCTTTTATAAATGACTTTCTGTTCACAGTCTTGTTCCCACTGCAGAGGTATCATCCCCCTAAAAACACTCCATTACACTTGACAGCCTCATTGGCCATCTAGGAGAGGTCAAAAAGTGAGCAGGCCTGGAAAATAGTAGCTGTATGCTGCCCATTTCTTGTATCACTTGGTGGGAAACAGTACAGCCTGTTGTGAGGAGGGCTATATGGAGTAGAAAGAAGGACATGATGTTATCTCTCTACCCTAAAGCTGCCTCTGATCTCTGCAGAAGTTGTGACAGAACCATGGGCAATGTGTAGGGGGTGCACACGTATCCCCTGAGATCGGCTGTGCAGCCCCTGGAAGTGCCAGCCGAGAAACTGGAAGTGCCGGCAGACACGCACTTCTGGTTTCACTGCTGGCTCGGCAATCAGCTGCCGAAGGACACCCCCCTCCCCGCATGGGTGATTGACTGCTGGGGGACCCCCCCACCCCTGGTTGGCGATCTGGTGCCCCCTCAGACTCGGGAGGCACCAGTCGCCCCTGGACAGAAGTCCTCTCCTTGGGAGTTGTCATGGTGTATGGAATAGAAAAAGGTGCCATGGAACAGGTAGTTTAGGCAGTATATTTCCCTCCAATCTCAAGATGCTTAGTGCATTTTAAGTCATAAGATATGTGTGCAGGTGTGCGAGTCTTATGTGCACTGCCATGTGTTTAGGTGAGGAGGTCAGGGGATTCAGGGAGACAAGTTACTGCTACACGGCAGGTCAGAAAAACTACAGGACTCTGAAGCTCAAGGCCTCCACAGTTTTTGCAGCCACTCCCCTTCCCAGAATACTTCATAATACAGACACAAGTCTGAATTCACTGCTGGCATGTGGGTTTGATGGCTGCTTTGTTGTCCAACACACAAGGGACTGAATGGGGGGGACAGGCCCCCAGAACTAAATACTACAGCTTGAACTAATGAGCAAGGCCCTGCATCTCAGGGCCCTAACAACACAGAGCCTCTCCAAATTGACACAGAGTGGGGTCTGCAACATATTTACCAGCAGTTACATAAACACAGTGCCAGTAAAGACAGTGATGTGGTGCCTGCCTATAGCAGCAGTATATTTGGCTTCATGTCTGTAAGAGGGAAGAGAGCCATGGAGCCATAGCAGCTGCTGCAATCAAGGAGTCACAGGTCCCTTGCCATTCTTCCTTCCTATAAGGTTGTGAATGGAAAGACTGACCCTTTACCATTGTCTCACACCTAAATTGATAACTGCAAATCTCAGCTGGGCCATTTTTTAGGAGCAGCATTTTCCGCAAACAGTAAAGACATCTTCTGTGAACAGTAAAGACCTTCAGTCTCCAGGGATTTCAGGCTCTGTCTGCATTAAGGAAAACTATGTAACTTTACTGATGTAATTATACTGCTGGAACCCCCCCAGCAGAGCAACGCTACAGGGATGTAATTATATTGGTATAATCCCTAACAGAGAGACCCGAAGTGTGGCTTACACTAGTGCAGTTGTGGGGAAAGGAAGACTGCT
>NW_017729024.1:87890021-87895093 GCF_001723915.1 Gavialis gangeticus
AGACATCTTCCGTGAACAGTAAAGACCTTCAGTCTCCAGGGATTTCAGGCTCTGTCTGCATTAAGGAAAACTATGTAACTTTACTGATGTAATTATACTGCTGGAACCCCCCCAGCAGAGCAACGCTACAGGGATGTAATTATATTGGTATAATCCCTAACAGAGAGACCCGAAGTGTGGCTTACACTAGTGCAGTTGTGGGGAAAGGAAGACTGCTGACAAACCAATAATGTAAACAGAAGTAGGTTTAGAGTTGTGTTTTAACTAGCATCATTTAGCATTTGAAGCAAAATATAACTACTCCAATTTACTCTCTGATTTATTTAGACCAAATCTACACTGCAATCAGTGCTCTGACTCTGCAAATGGGGTAGACACACCTGGGTTAGCTTTAGGCTTGAGTACTGATAGCAGTGTAGCCACAGGAGCCAGTTGCTCAGCATACACTGGAAAACCCATCCAATACCGTGGTAAATATGTGACTAGCTGAGAAACGGGGAATTAGCTCATTGCTTAGCTGCCCAAGGTAGCTTGCTTGCAGCTGGCTTCACTATCCTCACTCTGTGCTGCAGTCTGAAGTGTAGGTAAGCTCACAGACCTCTGTGTAGCTTTGTCACGATGCATCAGCTGAAGATCTGGTCCCTATTACAGAAGTATAACATTGAAGACTTTTTGTAATGTCTATGGTGGTGAGACTGAAATAACAGGTGCTCCCAATACTTTCTTAACATTGTTTTTTTAAGATTCTTTGAATGTAACAAGAGTAGGTAAGCTTGAGATGGGAAGTGAGTGGGTATTACAGTTACATGGTAGAACTTCATTCACATCCTCCACCTAGGAACATTGCGCAAACTTTCTTTGGTTAAGCACGTTCTTCCACGGGACTAGTTGACATCATTTTACTGTCCGGGAGACTCAAACAACAATTTGCAACATTTACATATCACCGTGCTGGTTCAGCAATACAATGCAACTTGTGTTGTGACTAGGAAATAAATGTCTGATAACCAAATGCAGGAGAAACTGATTTGTTAAGCCTTGTTCCAGCTCTCTTTTATAATCCCCAATCACATCTATTGCCTGGGTGCAGGAGAGTTAATTTAAAAATATAAATAACAAAAAACAAAGTGTTTAACTTCATTGAGAAGGATTTATTTTCCTCTCTTCCACATTTCAGCTGCATCTCATAAAAACTGGCAGGATATACTAGTCTTTTCCTCTATTAAATTAAGGGACTATTGCAGAGAGAATAGCAAGAGCAGTTTAGCTGATGGAGAGCCAAGCACTGTATTATTCTGACACTGGTTGGGGGAGCTGGAGAGAACATATACCCCAGCAACATACAAGAACACTTATTTGTGGGGATATTAATATCTTTCTTGTCTTCTTGACTCATCTTCATCCCAGTTCTTCTCCCCTCTCCCAACATGTGTCCACACTCATCATAATTATTTGTGGAGGGATGAACAAACTAATGCACTTAGGCATTGAATCACCCCACTTTTGACATTTCAAATGAAATAATACAACCAACTGACATTTAATAGAAGTTTTGCATGCAGATATTTGAAGGGGCCTGTCCTTGAGGCTCAAGTCTGCCTTTTGTTAGGAAGAAAATAACTGGGAAATACGAGAGGAGTGGCCCAATTATAAAAAAAAATAAAAATCTTGGTACGTATACAGGAATCATTAGCTGAATGTCTACTGGTCTTTGGGCTATATGCACTGTGTAGCGTGTTTCTGACTGTAGATTGGGTTTCTGTATCTGCATCTCTAGCTAATGAGGAGTCAAACTGTTTTATTTAAAAAAAGAAGGAAAAAAAGCTCCTGGCTATTATAAGAACTAAAAGTAAAGAATAAAAAAGAATGAGTAGACCATCTTGCAAAGTTGACATCAATGAGAGTAACCTGTACACCAGTGACTGTCAACCAGGAGCCATGGCATCATGCCCTTGAGATCCTTGCAAGGGCGCTGCTGGGTGCCACACAACATTAGATGCACAAACATGATTCACAAGATAAACCCAGAAATTTCAACTAGGAATGCATAGTGTTAAACCCATTCTGCCCTGTTGTGGTCTTTCTAAGTTCTTTGCAACAGAAGAGTTGTGCTAGTATTTTTCTGTAGTCAAAAATGAGTGAAAGCTAAGAGCTGGCATTTTCAGAGGAGCACCTTAAATCTAAAGGGGGGTGGGGAGGGGTGAGTGGTACTGTGAGTCCAAAAAAGTTGAGAACCACTGCTGTGTACCTATGCTATACAAGGTACCTTCCACTGAAATCATGTGCTAAATAGTTGATTTAGGAAGTATCTATTTGACACTGGCCCTGATTGGTAAGACTTTGTTGTGTGCAGTAGTTATCATTTGATGGTGATTTTGAAGTGTAAGTGAAGTAAGTTAATAGGCATGCACATTGCTGCAGTTGGCAGCATTTGACACCCATCCTACTGGCAGTCTCAGCAGAGAGGCCAATGACTGAGTGTGCCTGGGGCTGAATTACCTCTCATCTCTCAAGGTGGTCCTTTTAAATCAGGGTTGAGACCATTTGGCTGGGTGGAGTGTTTTACTCGGGTTACCACCCATCTTGAATGCACAGGACAGTCATTTGCTGAATCATCCTGATTATACTGGGGAAACTCCATGCCCTGTAATCATTGCTTGAAAAATACTAACAGGTCCAACTTTCAGTTTCCTTGCCCAAGAAATATTATTAGGTTGCAACCGGACAATATTTTGCCTCGGTATTATTACATGGTGTCTCAAAAGAATTATGGTGGATCCACAACCTGGCAATCGAGGCAACATGAAATCCTGCAGGAGGTCTCTGTCTCGCCAGCCTAAATTCAAACTGTGACTCCTGCCTGTGACAGAGAGAAACTTTAACGCATACTAAATCCACTTTGAAACAAAAAGGTAAACTCTTTAAACAGCTTATTCTGAGCTATGCTTTTAGTATATTTTCAAGCAATTACCTAAAAGTTCACTAAGTCACTACTTACATTGACACGGATGTCTAAATAGTAAATCCAAATCATAAACAATTTTATTTTGTATGTAACGACACATTTTAAACCCAAAGCCAATGCTGTTGTTTCTTTGATCAGTGTTGCAATTCATTTAGATCCTAAACAGAAACCCCATAGTGTAGAAAGATGAACTCAATATCAGTTGACAAAGGGAAAAGGTTGAAGAGTATGCCAGTAGGCATGAGAGGAATAATCACTTTAATAAGGACAAGGAATAACAAAAACATTTACAGAACCAGCCTCGTATTTTTTTCCCTGTGTAAAAATTGAGACATTCCCCTTAAGCTGCCATCAACTCTCATCTTTTTTCATGAGAAACTGCTTCTGGGGAAAGAATTTTATTTAAAGACATAAAAGATGGCAAGAAAATCATTTCACTTCTGGCTTTCAGTGACTGGCAGATGCTTTCTGTGGGTAACTCATGCAGTTTTTGTAGATGCTATTTGCCTACTGCTATTGCCAAACCATCTGCATTCTGATAAGGGCAGCTTGTGAATGTCAGCCTAATTAGCCAAGGCTAATGTCTGGTTTCCTGTAGAGTGCTTTTGTGGAGTAATTACCTTCCTTGAGGTCAAACTGCTGTAATTATAGGTCTTTAACTAATAGAGATAAACAGCCTTTGAATTCTTGCAGTAAGCAAGCCAGTTGCACTGAGGAACTTTCATCTTGACCTACAACAATATAGGATATTATGACAGGTGATAGCAATGCTATTTATTTATGTATATTTTTGGCTCTGATCTAAACACTAACATCTCTTCAAAAACCTCACAAATTATTAGCATACATTACCTGCTGTGCCAAGGCTAATAGCCAAGTTGTTCTTATGTATTTGTCACAACAGACAGTATTTTTTTAAGAGACAGTATATATTTTCATAGCATTCCACAATACTGGGGACAGAGCTCTATAAAAAAGCTAATTTTTCATTACACCCCTCAATACACTCCTATTGCCATCTTGACATTAATGCTATATTGTTCATTGCTCTGTAACTTCTAGTCTGGTTTTAAATAGTGAGGCTTCCTATGGAGACTATTTTTCATTTTAATAGATTTCCCTTCCGATATGCCTTTTGCCTGATATTCTAGATATCTGTGGGCTACCAAGCTCAATTCTGCCATTCATGTTTAATAGTCTACAGGATTCCTGGCATCTGTTCAAGTGCTGAGTCATCCTGACTTCCATTACCAATCTTGTTGAGTATATAAGATATTTCCTTTCCCAGGGATCTAGTTGTTTGCCTTTTACAGTGGCTCAGCCTAGAGGGAACTTCAGTGAAAAAACCCTTTTCTATAGTCATTCTTTGTGAGAAAAATGAAGAGATTTGGCATATTTTTTAATTTTCATCTAAAGATTCATGAAAAGATTGGAGGGTCACAGGGAACCTTACAACCTACAAAGAAGTCCTATTCACAATACATGCAGATACACTGGATGTTGTGTGTGAAATATATTGTAAGAAACAGGTTGCTATTTCACTTGAAGGAAGGGAATTGAATGGAAAGTTGACACCCATTGACTTCAATGAGCTTTAAATCATGTTCAAGTAACTTATTTCTTCTAGTTTCTATTCTACTAACCCTCCAGAAGAACATGTAGATCCAGTTTGGATTTTCCTGTAATGGTAACAAACTGTTATAGTTTCATAGTTTCTAGGGTCGGAAGGGACCTTAGCAGATCATCTAGTCCAACCCCCTGCCATGGCAGGAAAGAGGACACCAGGAAGGTGTTCATCTAACCTCATCTTAAAAACCCCCAGGCTAGGAGCCTGCACCACCTCCCTTGGAAGTTGGTTCCAGACCCTAGCCGCCCTGACTGTGAAGTAGTGCCTCCTGATGTCTAACCTAAACCTACCCTCTGCCAGCTTGTGACCGTTATTCCTGGTCACTCCTGGCAGTGCTTGGGGGAACAGTGACTCCCCCAATGCCTTCTGATCCCCCCTGACCAGTTTATAACAGGCCACAAGATCCCCCCTCAGCCTTCTCTTTTGGAGGCTGAACAGGTTCAGGTCCCGTAGCCTCTCCTCATAGGGCCTGCCCTGCTG
>NW_017729024.1:87900093-87913590 GCF_001723915.1 Gavialis gangeticus
TTAGCATTTGCCTTTTAAAGTGAATAATTTGAACTGTGGATTGAAAATGGCTTTTTAAGACCTTCTATGGCTTGGAAATAATTTATTTTCCTCAATGGTTGTTACCTTACTAACTGACTTATTAGCAAGCTGCTCACGTAGACAAAGAGGGTCAATGTTGTATCTCCTTGACTTGTGCAAATGCAGCTTGCTTTATGAGACTATTAAGGCTGAAAGTACTACTGATAAATTTGAACTAACTCAAAATTTAGTTCAATCCTAGATGCAAACTTGAACACCTTTTCATATTCAACCAACTTTTTATTTTTATACAGATATATGTACACACAAATATAAGTATACCTAAATATATACATAAACACACACACACACACACACACATATATGCCTGTATTTATGTGTGTATGTACATAGGCATATGTATGTAGATGTGTGTTTCTCAACACTTCTCTGCTGCCTGTGTTTGCAGTTGAATGAACCAGCAAACTTTTTGTCATCTTATTTCCAGCTTAATTTTTTTACCATTTGTATGGATATGATGAAGTCTACATAAACATCTGAACAGTTGGGAAGTATCTGAAGCAAAACCTTAAAAGTTTTTGCAGATCTGCTGCTGTGCAGCATGCTTCATTAAATTTAAGTTTCCTTTTTTGATTTGATAATACCCTGGCTAATTCCATGAATTAAGAAACCAGTAGCAGGCTGCAGAAACTTTCACATTTAGGTTCTTGGTTTAATGCTGGGCCCAGCCAATTGTGTTGAAAATTGTAACTGTGTGATAATTCTTGGGTGACCCAGGGGAATGGACAAGCAAACAAAGTATCCAGATGACAATAATCACTGCTTGGCATGAACTGGAAATCAGTAGGGGCATGGAATAAATATAGGTACAAAAACTGAAGTAGGTGTCCTAGTAGTCCTTGCAGGGTAATGCAAACACGTCATTAACTATCAGATTTATATTTACAATAGCAAATAGCAGTCTAACTTACTGGCATCCTTGGCAGAGGCACAGAGAGCTCTTGCAGTGCCCTGGGCAGAGTGCTGACCACAGAGGAACAGAGCAAGGGGAAGCTGCACCAGTCCCATGGCATGGGCTCCTAGGGGATGTCTGTGGTGCCCTGTGCTCAACCAGTAGCATATCTAGGGATGGGGGGAAGCAGAGCTGCTCCTCCCATGGCAAAAATCCCAGGGGGAACACTATTTCCCTGGCTGACCTCCAGCATGTTACGGGGTCCAGGGCTGCCCGGTCACTATGGCTGAGCAGTGTGGTGCTGTGTTTGCATAGCAAACACTCCAGAAGAAGCAATTCTGATGTCCCCTCTAAGTTGGTGCCCAGGATAGGTGCCCCCTTCACTCTCCCTAGTTATACTACTAGTGCTATATTTTTTTCTGACTTCTATCTGGCTTTAATAGATTCCATACTTTCTGGAGCAGGGGTTGGAAACCTTATTTAAACTAAGCCTCTGTATGTGACTCAAACAGAGGAGAGGACCTTAACATGGAGGAAATTACATTTAAACTTATTTTAAAGCCCCTTTCTACTACAGAAGGCTGCCTGCTCCAGCCCTTTACAAAACAGGTGGTTTTATTATGGCCAAAACTGTGAGCCCTACCTTCCTGCTGCCAGCCCATATCTGCTGCCACTCATTGACGATACATTTAAAGCAAACATGTTTATGAAATTACAAACTGAGTGATAGCCTTTAAGGCAAAAAATCAGAATTGAAATAAAATCCATTTAATCCTGAAATAAAATAAAGTTTATTTCCCTTTACTCAACCAGAATTTTAATGTACAGGATCATTCATATGAAAGGGAGTAGATTTAGGCTAAGTACAAACAATCAACAAGCCTGAGGCTGAATTGATTCAATCTTCACAGGTTAGCCTAAGCTGCATATGTTGAACCAATTAGCAATTAAACAAATGTTCACTTTTGATTCTGGAAATGCAGCCACATGCCTGCCTGCAGTCACTCAGGCCAGAAGCTGGGGGGTGCTAGACCATGCCTTCCTGCTTGGCCTGAGCAAACAGCTTGGGCCAAAGGTAGCTTGCCTACACTGTGATGGGTCTTTGTAGGGGAGGTACAAAGCATCCTGGGATGCTTTGAGTTAACTTGAATCTGGGGGGGAACTGAGACAGAAGTTCAATAAACTGATTTAACCTAAATCAGTGACATCTGATACTACATCCACCCAGGTTTGTCTTAAACCAGTTTTGGACATTTTGAAAGTGGTTTATGTGCACTGAACTTCTGTTGTGTTACAGATTTGAACTAGTTTCTGATCACTTATATTGGTTTATGTGTCACTTCTGCCCCTAGCTTTGAGGTTCACACACAATGCTGCAATTTGCTTAGGGTCTAAGCTGCTACAGTGTTCCAGCATAAGGCCAGGTATATATTTCAAAGTTTTGCCAGTATATGTCAGCTACAGGCCTGAAAAGACCAAAAAACTAGGAAAACCCCAAGTGGGGATACAGCTACACCAACTGAAGAGGTGGTAACAGGTAATTCATTGGGTGGTTAATATTGTCCAATCAGTTGTTACTACTGCCAGTGATTTCAGGCAGCTTAATCAGCTGTTGCAGCAGCCCAGGGACTCCCCTAGGGATGGGGGAGCTAAGAGCAGCCCCCTCTCACTCTCTGGCTGTAAAATGTACCTTTGAGGGGATTCTGCAGTGCTCCACCCAGGGGCTTTGTGCATCCAAAGCCTGAGTGTTTCACTGTACAAGGAAATCACACTGAATGGGGTAGTATTTCAGTGGTCAAAATAAAATTCAGTGTGCAGCTAAGCGTGTACTGATATCAGTCTTAGAGTCTTTCTGTGCCGTCTACAATGGGTAGGCTGGCATGGAAAAGGAATGACACAAAGTTGGGTAACAACATAGCATTTTCACCAGAGCTAACAACAATGAAGTGGAGTCCAGCTTTTAAGAAATATCTAGCTGTCTGGGTAACCCAGACTGTTCTACAGAGCCTCATTGCTTAGGGCTACAAAACTCAAAGGCATCTTTGGGAAAGAAGAACCTTGACTCAGTGCTGCATTCACTATGCTGTAACACACATGATTAAAGTTGCACATTACAAGTAATTAAGGGAAGTACCTTCCCGAGAACACAAATGGTGGTGGGGGTTCTCTTCTACAAAGATCCAGAGAAAGAGAAATGTTTGCCTCTCAGTTACAAAAGTGTTTCCATCTTCTTTGATAGCTTGTAAATGTTCCCTTGGTTTTACTGGTCACTGTCATTGGGTGCGTTAGATATCAAAAGGCTGCATAGAAAAGAGAGTAAAATGCAATGGGAATTGGCTGAACAGCACAACGCAGAATTTGTTTTGGGGAGCCTAAGTTTCATTCCTGCGTCCCTGGATCCTGTGTAGGGCCAGCTCTCCTGGACTAAGTTACAGCAGGCTTTAGGTTACTCCAACTGCCAGCTACTAGCAACCCCAGGGGGTTAAAACTATAGCATGGCATAGCGGCATCCTGACCTAGACTTCCTTTTCTAGCTACGCTTCCTTGTTGCCTGCTATGCAGAGAACAGGGAAGAAGAGTGGTATGGGAACCACTAAAATGTCTCAGCACCACTTGAAGATCTCCTTTGCATTTGAGATAGATAGCTGAAAGTACCAAATTTGTAGCTAGATTGTATTGATGAAGTAGCACAAAATGACTATGCTACATGGAAGAAGCTAGTCCAGTATCTCATTAGCTCTGGAAAATCTCCTTTAGGACTCAGCAGCAGCGCATGTCTGAAATTTATTTTAAACAATGAAAAGAACCAGTAGAGCATGAAATATGAAACAGGCTTGCTTATAGATATACATGACTTTTCTCAGATAAAGAGGAAACAATAAAGAATTGTACCCAGTATCTTTGATTTACAATAGATTTAAAGGAAAATTCAGTGTCTAGGTTGCATCTGCAAGACCACATTTGAATCAGATGCTTAACATGTTAAAACACCCTGAAAAAAGAACATTTTTGTGGTCTATTCATACATCAATTTATGCTCTGTAACCTGAAACATATTGCAAGTTCAGAATCCCACTACTACACACTTTTGCCAATGTTTTGAAAATGTCTTTTCCTACATACAAGTCAGACATACTGTACTCAGTAACAGCGAATCAACTGTAGGTAGTTCTTGAAACACATTTGATCTCATGAATAAGGCCCAATAAAATGCTAAATTACATACTGTGTAAAAATTAATCTTTCTATGCCTCAGTTTTCCCATCTACAAATTGAGACTAGTGATATTTTCTCACCTTTTTAAAGCACTTTGAGATCTATGGATGGATGAGTATGCTAAATACTACGTGTTTAAATAAGCAGTTTTCTGCCTATTCCCTTGTAGTTCTGCTGCTCCTGCCGCCGCTGTTGCGCTCCCACTGCCGCCGTGCCCCCCCAGCTGCCAGGGGCACGCGCCGTTCATGGTGCCAGGAACATTGCCTCTGCTGTGAGCCTCATTGGCTGCAGGGCTCACAGAGGGGGTTGGGGACTTACACCAGGGGCAGTGGAGACAACATTGCCACCACTGTGAGTGTTGCGAGAAGTGGGGCTCACAGTGGCAGCAGCATTCCCTGCACTGTCCCTGCTGCAAGCTCTGTAGCCCCCTCCATGAGCCTCGCAAACGACGATGCTGCCCCTGCTGCCACCCCACAGTCCACTAGGGTTGCATGGGGAGCAGCGTTTTTCTCGCGGCAAGCCCCACGGCTGACAATGCTGCCCCTGCTATGAGCCTGGTCATTTGCAAGGTTGGCATGAGGTGGTACACCCCCGTCTGCTGGAACTCCAGTGCATCAGAGCAGCCTCCACGCTCATGTACAGGCACCCAAAAATAACTGTTATTTCATCAGGGTTGCAGAAATCCTGCAAGATCAGCTGTTTTAAATTTTCTTTAATTTTGAGCTGAAATCCTGCAACAGCTAAGGAGGTTCAGTGTGACCCTCAATCTGAACCTGTGTCCAGGCCTTGTTTATGCCTTCCACTCAAATCTAAAGCTAATCCAAATCAGTCAGCTGCCTCCTCAAGCCATCTCAACCTATTTAGGTCCCCAACCTTCAAAGACTCACACATGTGCTGAATTTCATGCACTTAACTAGTCCTACTGAACCCAATGACTATACTACATTGTATATATATGTCTGTGCTCAGTCAGGACCTTTCTTTTTACACTTATAAAAGCCTTCACATAAGCTTTGAGTGCCTTTACATCTTCAAATATAACAAGCCAAAGCCGTCTCTGGTCTAGCTCCATTTACCTACTGCCTCATAAGAAATAGTGTAAAACAATAAAATTCCATAATCATTTTCCCCCCGCTTTAACCTCAGTTTAGTACTTTTAAAAGATAGAACTGATAAAAAAAAAATCAAAGCTGTCTAAGGTTTCAAGCAGACATACTTTACAGGTTTGATCATGATGTACATTTCAGGTATGGTTACTCTTTCTCCTCAGTGACCCTGATGTTATCTTCCTCTTGTTACGGAGTCTTACTGCAGAGGGATAAAATATCAGTTGATCTCCCTGCAAGAATTACATGCTCTGTCTTTTGTTAAAGAGTGAACCTGCGTTTGTCTTATTGTTTGTGAATGCCTTTCTAACATGAAACCAGCATGTGGGAAGCAAATGGAATTAAAAAGGTTATCTTTGATTCATTCTGATAAAAGAAAATAAAGTTAGCATACACTATTTTGCATTAGGTATGTCTTGAAGGACTACACTTTAACTCTAGATCTACCATTTATTAGCTCTCTTCTGAAGAAAGCGTCATAGCTGGAAAATAATATTAACCTCCATTTTGAAATAACATTATGAAACTGTGGAGACGCTGCTGAGTTAGATTAAATATAAGATAAATCATAGAAACATTCCAAGTGTGGAGTTTGGATTTAATAATCTGCTGTAATGTCACTACTCAAATCATAGCATAAAATCCACAAAAAATATTTATACTAACTGTTCTCATTGACCAAACCAAATGAAATCATGTGGAGAAAACTAAGCACAGAAGGAACAGTAAATTTATTTATTAATATTCTTTCCATTTTTTTTGCAATAAATGGTATGTTAATAAGTCAGGAAATATTTTTTTATTTTATGTTCCATTCAACATTTTCCTTCTGATGAAAATTATCCTGTTTTATTGCCAGTATCATTTCAATAGTTAAATACCAGGAACATTGCAGGTAGTATACAACAACAACATGCATACAGCTCAGAATGAAACATTTGGGGTTTCTCCTAGAATCATTTACAAGGGCCAGGGTCAGTGATTCTCATCCAGGTTGCTGCAGAACCCCAGGGTGCCTTGAGGTTCTTTCAAGGGTGCTGCAGGATTCTGCACTATGCTAGGACTGTTAAGTGTGCAAACATGGTTCACAAGATATACCTAGGCTAGAGACAGACATTCAAAAAGCCTGAGCCTGAATTGATTCAATCTTTGCACGTTAGTCTAACCTGGCTAGGCTAAACCAGTTTGTAACTGCACAGACATCCCCTCTGGATTGAAAAAATTCAGGTACATGCCTGCATTGGCTCAGGCTAGAAGCCGAGGGGCACTACAGTAGCCCTCCCTTCCCTTCTACAGGGCTGGGCTGAGGGGGGCATGGCCAGGCCCCAGCAGGACACTCTGATGTCCCTCCCCACCCCCCCAGCAGCCCAGCAGGGAATGTTTATCACCTCTAACTCAGTGTTTATCCACCCATTAACAAAACAAAGCCTCTCTCCATTAGTTCAAGCTCTTTTTAAACAGCTTTGCCAAGGAAGGACATTACCAGCTACCTGTTGATTAGCTCCAAAAAGCCTGTCTGCCTTTGTTGTCACCCACAGCATGGACTGTAGCCAGCATGTGGTCTGCTAGCTAATGCTGCGAGGTGTAAGGCAGAAGGGCAGGGAGAATAATCCCTGCTTAGCAGGGAGAAGCCAGGCACACACCTGCAGTCTCTGTCCAGCTGCATCCAGGGAGCAGAGGGGAAGGGCCAGCTCTGCTGTGGAGCAGAGAGCCCCGCCCAGCCCAAGGAGCATGCTGGGATGCTGGGGGGGGTCTGGTTTATCTTAAACTAGCAAGGGGGCTTGGACAAATATTGCATAAACCAGTTTGACCCAAATCAGTTAAGTCTGATACTACATTCACCCAGGTTTATCTCAAACCAGTTTCAGCCATTTTCAAACTGGTTTATGTGCACTGAACATCTTTTCTGTTACAGGTTTAAATGAGTTTCTGATCACTTCTGATTAAATGTGTAATGTCTATCCCTAGCCCTAGAGATTTCAAATTGGAATTCATAGTATTAAAACCATTTTGACCTGTTGTGGTCTTTCTGAGTTATTTGCAATAGGAGAATTTCTTTGCTATTTCTCTGTAGTCAAAGAATACATGAGAACTAAGAGGTGACAGTTTTCAAGGGGTGCTTCAAGCCTAAGAAGGGGTGTCTCAAATATAGAAACGTTGAGGACCACTGGCCTACATGAAGATACTGATCTGATCTAGGACTTGAGATCTATTAGCTGTAGCTAGTCATGTTATAGATAGATATCATGGAGTGCTTTCCACAAATAAGTACCAATCACAGCTTCATTTTTACTACATTAGATCCTGATTCATAGGCCACTTAAGTCAAAAGAAGCTTTTCCATTCATTCCAGTGACCTTGGGTCAGTCTCTAATGGCAATTAACTAGCAATGTTAGGCGGTTAGTGCCCATATACAGTGCATGGGAAATGCTAGATGCCTTGGAACGGATCCAAACCAGCCAGCACACTGAGTGAAGAACCGAGAGGTAGGTAACAGGAAATGCTGAAAATATGGGTGCAGGTGCATTAATCCGTTTTCTGCTTCTTCTGAATGTGGGCATCTGCAGCTTTTCTTTCAGAAACAGAACAGGGACCACTCTCTCTTTTTTTTTCAGTTGGAGAAGAGTTTTCAAAAATGTGTTCTCTTTATACAGAATCCTAATAGAGCACTCCTCTAAAATATGGGAGAACCAGATTAAATTCTCTCCCTTGCCTGGGGAGATTCAAACACACATTTCACACCTCCCAGAAGAATGCCCTACTCACTAGACTGTAGCCTTTTCTGAGTGGGGGTACTCTCTGCCCCTTCCAGTTGAGGCTGCTACACTGTGCAGAAAACAGTTAAGGCTTCATTAGCTCATTGAGCTAGAAAGCAAGAATGAGAATGACCATACACTGAGCAGCAGGAGCACTCACCCAAAGAAGGGAATGCTGGTTCCTAACCCTTCTCAAAGGATTGTCTATGCATTCAATATGAAACAGAGAACAAAAAACATAAGCAGCGGTAGAGCACAGGTTGGCACCCATGTTGCCCCTGCACCTGCAGCTGAACTGCGTGACTTCCTCTTCTATGCATACTGTCACTCTCACTCCCTGGCTGCATGAGTCTTTAATAGTTTGCTGCACCATGGTACAGCTCAAAAGGGTGGAGAGTGGTGAACCTGAAAATAAGTTAGAGGCAGCTGGTTAAAGCACTCTCCTTGGAGTGTGAAAATGTAAGCTTGAATCTCCTCAGGCAGGAGAACTGAACATGAATCCCCTTTTGCTTTCAGAAATGCATTTGCTGCTAAGCTACTGTATAAGTGACAGGGGGTACCACGACCAGACCCTCCTCCAGCTGTGTTCTAAAAGAAGGGGCAGCCATCACAGCATTTTTAAGGAGCCCAGTCATATACCAGTATTAGCAAATTATACGAATGCACACTGGATCTAGCTCCCCAGGAGGGATAGGCAACAGAGTACCTAGATTCTGGATCCTGATCTGATTTAGGCATGAAACTGGCACTGAGCTGCCCAGTCTTATCCAGCCTGAGGCACTCCTGGACTAATGCAGAAACAGAACTTCAAGCATGTGGGGAATCTTAAAGTCAAAAACTGAGGAACAGAGCCCTCCGGGATTAGGTAGCATCTCAAAAGTAGTTTTTAGGAACTCAGTTTTGGGTTTAAGTGCTTAAATTCCACCTAAGTGTACTTTAGGTGACAACATTGGTTCTTGCATCTGTTTCCTTGTATTTTTTCTGCAGGTAGTTTATTGGATGGCTTTGGTTTTACGCCATCTTGCTTTAGGAAAGTATATTTAAAAAATGCGAGGGAAGCACTAGATAATCCATCTCTTGCTGTCTTCAAAGCAAGACAGGATGCCTACCTGGGAGATACTTTTATGATATGCAAACAGGAATAGCAGGATAATCTGTTGCCCTGTGATCAGACTAGGTGATTTAATGGTAATTTCCTTCTTTAAAATCTCTAAATCTAATAACTAAAAAGTGAACACCATTTCATCGTAGTGTTAGTCAGTTGGAACCATTTCTGTATCTGATGCAGTCCCTTTGGAAAGTGCTTTGTGATGCTTGGATGAAAAGTGCTGAATAAGTGCTAATTGTTATTATGAGCACACAAAAGCTGTAGTTGCAGGGTTCTTAATGTCTCTTATGGGTTCCCATCTCAGAGATTTCAGTAAAACTGCATTTTTCCTGCAGTACATTGAAATATTTCCATTCAGAAAAGCATTGTTACTCATGGAGGCCACATAAGCACAAGCTTACTGCTAAGCATATATTTAGTTTGCTGTATTTGTCATATACTTCAAGTTTGCCAACAGAACTATTTGGCATAACAGAGCTTAGTATTCATACTGAGTCATCCTAAAGAAATCCCTTTGAAAACAAACAAAAACAGCCCCGAGTATGTTCGCATGAACTTAGTGTTACTCATATCACCACCAGCAATTATTATTTTTTAATATTAGTATAAATCCAAGCACCATCAAGACAATTGCTGCTGTAGTTTTCTCAGAGCTCAGAAGCAAAGCAGCCAGCACTAAGGTCTCAAGCAAAATAAGCAGTGCTGTTTGGAAGCTTATTATTCACTTGGTTGACTATTCACTTCGTTTTTTCCCTTTTCTTCTCCATAGAATCGGGGGCTGGGAGTAGGAGGGGGGAGAGGGGGGGAGCTCTATGTTGATAGAAATACTGTTTTTCTGATAAGTCATAAAAATGATGTCCTGCCTGCATGCTAAAGTTAAAGGCCCCTTGGCACTTTTGGTAAGAACTGGAGAGCTGTCCTGGTCAAATTACAGTTTGAGAAATTACATTTTATCTCCTTACATTCCCCCTGTAGTTTCAGTTGTATATGGTGTTTTTCACTTTTCATTTAAAAATGTAACAATGTGGTGTGCCTTTACACAGCTGCTGTGCTCCACCCCACAGGTGGCCGCACTTCACTGATGGGTAAAGTGATTTCTGTTTACAGAAAAAGCAGCTTTTAGAGTTTGTAAATGGTTTTAGGGTCCTTGGGGAGGAAAGGCATGGTATAGGAATGTAAGCTATTTTGATTATTGTTAGAGAGAGGGACAAACCCCACAAGGACGTAAAGCAAAGCTAAAATCTTGTAAAAAAAAATCTCCAGGTGTACAATCTCTAAGAGTAGAAACACTATTAATAAAATGAATAGTTACGATTTTAATTGCAATGTTTAGCTTTAAAAAAGAGAAGTTGGCAGGGGATGAACTAACATGCATCCTCCCACCCCCCTTGATACCCAGAAAGGCCTACCTTCAAGTATTTACATGAAAACAATAAATTCTCCCAAGTGTTGATGACCTGACAGGAACGTTATTACATTACAATCAGAGAAGCACTTTTTCCACCAGACAGTTGAGATGGTACTAGGCAACAATTCCTCTGGAGGACTGAGAAGGTATTCATTAAAGTGTGATCCACTGGGATTTGTTGCACTGAAGATGATAATCCAGTTCTCATTAACTATGCAATGTGAACATAGACGGCCCCCATGGCTGTTGGCTTTGGGCTTTAAACTTAGCCCTGCATCCTTGGCGCATTTGAAATCCTGTCAGCAGCACTGTGAGAACGCTGTCTGAGAGACAGCCAAAAGGCAGGCAGCGCTTTGGGAATGCGACCAAGTGAGAACTAGGCTCTCTTTTTGGCACAGAATGTTTTTGTCAATTAAAAAAAAAAAGGGGGATCTGAACAAACTTGTTAGATTTTGATCTGTGGCTTTACATCACTTTTTCCATGCTTCCCCTTGGAGCAACAGCATCCACAATTTAAATAAAAAGGCTCCATATACCCGTGAACACTTGTACATTGGCAGAATATCCCCGAATTCTCCCAAGACCTCTCCTCTCCTAAATGATCAGTGTCACAACAACCACCCTGACAGTATGGCTCCCTTTTCTGCCTGCCAACACAACTGTGCTAGCCCCTGTAACTGATCTTAGGCCTTGGGGGGACAGCTGGACAGGTGGACCTACCAACAAACTATTTCTTGATTTTTGAAAGGCAGTGGGTATCACAGTGCTTCTGGGAAATCATATTCTTTGAGAGCCTGACTCTCTTACAAAAGAGCCCTTTTTTAAAAACAAATCTCCCTGATTGAATCTTACCCAGGCTTTCAGTGAATAAATATTTGGATAATCAGGATTTACCTGTACTACATACAACCATTCCAGGAAAATTCAACTGATGAAATCTTAAAAGAATTTAAGCTTCAGCTTAACAGCTACTGGGATATTTACAAGATTAAATTATCACATATGGCTCATTATAACAACTTTTACCAATATACTGAGTTCTGTCTGGCTAGCTTTCTATTCCCTAATGCTATGACTTCATTGCAGAATCAACTTGAGTTACCTGCTCAGCCTACTAGCTCACGTAAAAGTCACCAAACTGCAAAATAATACTGGAGCTACACAGAGAAACTTTGTTGTACTAATCCAAGCTGTAGCCATCACTGCCAGAAGGGTCAGCCCGTTCACATTAAAGATGCCACTACCTTTGAGCTACAGACCTTTGAAAATAAGTGGGATTCACTGAAGTTCAGAGCAATATTTCAGTTATAAATGAAGGCCCCTCTGAAAAAATGATTAGTCCTGAAACAACTTGAATGTAGCTATTTGACAATGGCTCAGAGAGTAAATGTGGATAATACATGAGCAGAGAGAGGTAGTTAGATGCATTCATCTCATGTTAAGTAGAGTTACAGCTTAGAAACTAATTGTTAAATTCATGCCCTGCCCTAGACCCACTGGTTTCTCTGGAGTGCCCCACATCTGCAGAAGTGACCCTGGTTTGCCATGTCCAGGTGACATTTGGCAATTTGGGGTTTTCACAAGCACCTGTACACCCAAAAAAGACCATTTTTGGTTCTTCCAGGTGTAAAATTTAATTAGCGTGCTTGTGAGAAGGATAGTGCCACATCCTGGGTGAAGCATCAGAGGGAGATACTGGCTCCCAACCTCCATTGCTGCCTCCATGGCAAACTTGGTGACTGTCCTATTTTATCTATGGTTCTCAAGGTACTGTATACCACGTGGGGTCTTTGAGGCACAATATAGCATGGCCACACACATATCCCAACCCCCAGTCTCCACTGGCAGTCAGAGCTGCAGTTAGGTGTAAGAGTTCTCTGAATAAGCTTTGTTTCTCATGGGGTTACATCAAGACAAGGTTGATGGGCTACATTAATTAACACCAGGAGAGTCTTTGAGGATGATTTCCATCTTTTAAGCAGCCTGAAAAGAAAAGACTGAAAGAGAGAATCTGTCTTATAGTGGATAGATATCTTCAGAATTTGGGTCGGTGAAAATCAAATACAAAAAGCCCATGAGACAAAGTGAAAATATCTGAAATGTTATTCTAACCCAAATGGTTTTTCCTTGTTCACCATAGTCAATGTATAAGGTACAACAATGCCCTTGTCTGTGTGCTCTTCAGAGAGCTAACCTGGAAATATTTAGACCTAAAAAAAGCATGAATCTGTAGTGCTTATGTTAAACAAGTCTTGTAGAGCAAAGGCTAGAGCTGGGTGAAATTTTTCAGGTGGAAGTCGTATACACCAAAGAAAAAGCATATTTAGGTTGACAATACCAATTAATTAATTCATATAAAATGTGCTGAATTGTTTTAGCAAAAAAAGTTAGATGTTTTCAATAACAATTTTTGATTTTTTTTTTTGTTTCACAATAATACTTTTTTTCCTCCCAAATCTAACCTCAATTAAATTTAAAAAGAAGTTAAAGAAAAACTGAAAACAAAATGAAACATTAATTTTTTTGGCCAAATGAAATGTTTAGTTTGACCCCAACTGAAATTTTTTTGGCTTTCATTTTGGCAGGAAAACAAAACAAATCAAAACAAAAAATATTTCCAGTAATCCTGAAATGACACCTTTTTTCAGCTCTTCAGTTCAGTCAGTGAGCTGAAAAATCAATTACTCACAGGCCTGTAAGACAGCAGTGGACGTACGAACTAATAAGTGTGGTATAGTCCTGTAGCAGGGCACGAAGGTGCCCGCTACTGGAAAAGCAGCAGTATAGGCTCAGGTGCCGGTTGCTAGGGGCAACCAAGAGGCGCTAAGGGCCCACACCTGGTGAGTCAGCTGACCGGAAGGGGCAGAGCTGACCACTATAAGACCCAGACAGGAGGCTGGGAGCCTCTCTCTCCCCCCCCCCCCCCCCC
>NW_017729024.1:87913716-87914088 GCF_001723915.1 Gavialis gangeticus
CCCCCCCCCCCGAAGCCAGGAAGGAGGAGTACTGTTTGACCAAGAAAAAGAGCTCTGCCCTGAAGGTGGAAAAGGGGAAAGGCCTGGATGTACAAGACCCTAGTTACACGGATGAAAGATGTGGTGTGGTTTGGAGAACATTTTAGCTAGGAGGCTTAGATTTGTGTTATAACCGATTGGCTTGTGTTATTGCTTTTGCTGTTGTTGTTAGACCGGAGGACTAGAGGAGGCCTCATAGGGGCTCCACAGTAGCATGGGGACCCCGGTACCAGAGAGGGCACAACATTCAGGGGTGCACTGACCCCAGCCCTGAGAAGGGGAGCAGAGGATTGGAAGGGGGCCAGGTAAGGCCGAGACCACCTGAGCCCCAAT
>NW_017729024.1:87914372-87920227 GCF_001723915.1 Gavialis gangeticus
TTCCAAGTGAGGTGGTGCAGGCTCCCACCCTGGGGGTTTTTAAGAGGAGGTTGGATGACCACCTTACTGGGGTCGTTTGACCCCAGTGCTCTTCCTGCCATGGCAGGGGGTCGGACTAGATGATCTGCTCAGGTCCCTTCCGACCCTAGAAACTATGAAACTATGAAACTATAAGGCCGAGGCCACCTGAGGCCTAAAGTGAGAAGCCCCAGTGCAAGCGAGAAGCCCCAGTCCGGCGCGTTGCGAGACAAGCCAGAGGGTGCCAGTGGGGCACGGAAAAGGAAATCGACCAAACAACGTCCGGTATAGCTGCGAGGCTTGGGGCGTGGTACAAGGGTGGTTGGAGCCACACATAGCCCATAAGGCTGGGGTGTACCAAGTCACCCAAGACAGAACTAAGACAGAGATACATCAGAGCACTGTGTCAGAGAGGACTAAGGGCAGCCTCCCTTAAACATTATTAGCATCAAAGACGTGGCGGGTGAGATTTGTGAGGGTGCTTTTAATATCCCCTTGGCACAGTAGGGGTGCTAGGGGAGTTCATGGCCACCCCTAGGACCCCGCACTGTCACAAGCCCGTTAGAGAGAGACAGAGAGTCCCATGTTATTGCTGGAGAACATTGCCATTGAATTAATACTTCCTACAAAATGTAATATTTGTTTTTCATTAATTTCTGCATTGCTCTTGTAACAGCAGACCTTCTTGTGGGAGCTTCTTTTCAAATACATGCCTAAACTTTTTGTTTCAGAATGATAAGAAAGGAGCTTGTGATTTCTTTTTCTCTCCTTCCAAAAACTCTCCTGCATGTTGTGAAAATAGCTCCACTCCAGTGGCACATACTTTATTCTCAGTTAGCCTATGCGATACCAGATCTTATTATTTTTGTGCACTGGTTCCATTTGAAACTTTAAAGTATAAATTCTTTGGGATGGTCACGTATTTGTCACTTGCTTGTCACAGGAGAAAGGGAATGAAGTTGTAGTTAAAGCATGGAGCTGAAATTCAAGAGAGATGAGTTCAGTTCTGTATTTCACACTGGGAAACTGAGCATGCCACAAAGGACTAGATCGCGCACCCCATACTCATGCTGATGACTATATTATGGCAACTTTTACTACTGGAACTGGAACACTATCTGGCCTTAAACTTTCTATACTCTAATTCATCTTATTTAAAATGGGTATAGTTGCCCCCCCGACTGCAAAGGAGTCTTGTGAGGTTAAATTGATTCATGTTTGAAAGAGAGTCATGTAATTGCTTGCAAAGGCATTTTAACTATTGTGAAAAGCCTTCTGCTACTACAGTGCTGTATAAATAATAAATAATAGTGTCAGTAGGCTGGTAATAAATTAAGCAGACTGTATTAAAATTGATTTCACATTGCAGAAAAAAGTAAATTATTAGGTGTTATAGTTGCAAACATTTTGTTTTATATGCTACTTCCAAGAATAAAAATATTATGCCAAATGAAAAAGAGGTGTGAACCAATCGGCTCTCTGGATGGCTGTCCCTTCTTTCAGTGGTAATAGTCCTGTCATGCTGTTTTACAAGGCAGTAATCCAGTCACCAAGTGGAGAGACTACAAGACCAAAGGTCTCATGGTTTATGCCAGCAAGAAAACCAAATTATGGCCTTGTAAAACAGTATGACAGTGCTATTATTGCTCTTGTGCTACAACTGCTTAAAAATAGTCTTATACAAGTTTAACAAAATATTCCCAGTAACTTATCAAATGAGACCATCAACTAAGTGAAGCATGGCTGAATTTTTCCAGAATAATATAGCATGGCTTAGAACAGGTTCCAAAAACTGGGAATCAACATGACCCTTCACCCACCTTATTACTATGAACTAAACCTGAACCTAACCCAAGCCTGCTAAACCTTCTTCATTGTATTTTAGCCTTACACATCACCGCAGTTCCTAGTCGAAAGCAGAATGGAAAATAAAGAGAAGCTTCTTTGCATGATGCTTCAATACGTCTTGAAGGGTGATCTGGTTTGGTTAATCAAGGAAGGTTCACCCAAGCATCTCCAAGACCTGCTTCGAACTAAAGAATACCTCCCAGGCTTTTGAGCCAGCTCATGCCTCAATACAATCTGGGGAAATATAATACTGAGAGGAGAAATTATCTTATTTGGACTGGAGATGTATGTTAAGACAAGAATGTTTTAAGACAATAATGAGGGCCTGAATTGCTCAGATCTGAACTTACCCAAAAGTTTATGGTTGCTTAGACTAAATAGTATCAGGCACAGTTCTATTACTGATGGAGGGAGATGACATCTTAGATACTTCAGTTTGGACAAGTTTTTAGGGAGTCAGATGGTGGATGTCTGATTGCCTCATTTCCACTGTAGTTTCCCCAGCCAGACTATATCTCCCACGATGCATGGACTTTTCTTGATGCACAGTTCATGGCTCAGTAAGAGTGACTGAAGCATCATGGAAATCCACAGCACAAACCTGGCTCATGGAAAATACCCTGGGAGGTGTGATACTGCTGAATTAAAATTTGGATAAGGAACATATTTTTGTTGGAAATTGTTGGTTTCTACCTTAAGTTTTTTGGCTGAAAACTTTCCATTTTGACTTTTTCTTTCTGCAAAAAAAACAAAACAAAACAGTTTTTGCATCGAAAAAAATATTTTCCAACCCTTGCGATTTTTGGTAATGTTAAAATGTTGCCACCACTTAAAGTGTAAAGCTCTGGGGGCAAGGGAATGATTGTGGTTAGCTGCCTGAACAATGCCAGCCACAGTGGGGTACTGGACCATGATTAGAATGCTAAATGTTACTACAATAATAATAATGCAGTAATCTCAATCATATTACTTTAGAGCAGCATTGCTATTCACTTTAGCCTTGTTTTCTCTGCAAAAATGAGTTGTGTTAGACCCTGACCTGAAGGAGACATGTTAACTAACAAAATATTAAGCACAACTTTTCATTCAGTGTTGACAGGTACCATCCCATTTAACACACTGTCAGTTAACTCTATATAAACTCTGCTGGAACCATAGGCTCACCCATAAGGAGTTTGTAGGATATCTATAGGGACTGCTGAATTTCCTGAATATAATGAAACTCCATGTCAATTAGCACATGCTGCTGGCTAGGTTCTAATACAAACTGATTTTCTAGTGAAGGCAAGCACTTATTGTGCAGGACTGTTTACAGATATATCCTGTCCACCAACCATTTACTGTCTTCTATAGGACATCTAGCTATGTTTCAACATAGTTGTGAGGAATTTGGTTTGCTGCTGAGTGTGGACAAACATGAATCATGTTCAGTATCATGTCAACTAACCAAGACCAAGACATTCTGGGAACTGACATCTTTCACTGAATACCATCTTGTAGTGGTGGCACTGCACAGTGGACATTATGCTTATCCATTCACCTCCCCAAGCATTTATAATACTCTAATCACTGTCGTATCTGAATGTATCAATAAGGTGCAGTATGCTGGAAGTACCAGGCCCTGTCAGACCTGGTAAAAGATGATGCACACACTCCCTAATGAATTGGGATGGTATAACTCAGCACTGGAGTTGTCCCTTAATCTTTTAAAGACATGCTTCTGAGAAAAGCAACAGTAATTGCCAAAAGATCCTAATCCAGGCAATGGAAAATAAATAAGCAATTAACTGGCCTGGAAGTAGAAGTGAAGGCATATTTAATGTATCTAATAACTGTAAATATTCAGGAAAGGAAAAGTCATCACATTCAATTCTAGGTTTCACTTATTTGTTGCCTCTACTAAACCGATTTTCGAAATAAAACTGTGAATAGCATATGTGATATTTCTTAAAGACATCATTAAGTAAGAAAGCTGGCAGGGCTTCAAATAAAATAAACAATACACAGGGAGTACTATTCATTTTAACAGCTTGAATGCATCCATAGATGATGATAAGGAAAGCAAAGCCCAGATGCTCAGGCCCTCCACAATTCTCTTTAAAAATGAGGCTACTCATACTGTCCAAAAAAGGATAAGAATGAACTAAGAAGCCGGATTTTGTTCAAGGTCTCAGAGTAATTATATATTTTACATCTCTTTCAACGCAACACTTTGGTTAAGCATGGGAACACTCTAGCAGACTTGTAACAATATTTCCATACTGTACATTTATTGCAGCTACTCATTAAGTTAAATTGCTAGCACATGAAGTCATGTGGAAAAAAGAGGGATTTAAGACATAACATTTGCAGGATGCAAACATGAGAAGTGAAGATTTTTTCATCAAACTTTGGTTCCCAGTCAAAGCAAAATTCCAGTGATGATGCAGAGGGGAGCCAGAGGGGGGAGATTAAAATTAATTTGAAAATGATTTTACATTCAATTTCTCAGCGAATTGCAGCTCCCCACCAGGTTTTCTAGTGGCAGATACAGTTGCAACTATGCACTTGAAATGAAAATAATAAAGGTCCATTAGCAATCAATATTGTGTTGAAAAGGAGAGAGACAGAGAGAGAGAAACAACCACAGTCATTCTTTTAATACTCACTGGGTGCATCTACATGCGTGCTTTACCGAAGAATTGACTTATTAGCTCTGCAGTGAAGCATCACCATCAACATGTGCACCCGTATTACAATGTAATAAAATAATTAACTCCACTGTAGGCTGGTACTGTTTAGGACAAGTACTGTCCTCCAGCAGAGTAGTAATGTGCGCCAAAACACACACTCCCTGACAGGCAGTGCTCCCTGGTTAGGTGACAGGCAGGGGAGGCAGGAGGGAGCACCAGTGTCCCCCCTGCAAGTGCCATCTGGGGAGTGAGGGCACCAAAAGAAGGGCTGCTGGCCCTTCTGGGAGCGCCGCTGGCATTTCCAGATTGGTGCAATCGGCTGTGGGGGGACCGCTGACTGGCCACTGGGGAGGCACGTGCTCCCCTGACACAGAAGGCACCAGTTACCCATGCAGACAGGGTTGCTCTGCCATGGCTCAACATGCTGCAGTCCCAGGCACACATGTAAATGCTGCACCCAGGAGCAATGAACTGTGGTACGAACTGTACTAGAATTTATTGCTACATGCTAATTGCACGTGGAGATGCACCCACTGGAGTGTCAACTATTAGCCTTTCTTCAGGTTTAGAGATTCAGTCTTATTATTTGACATTGATAAAAACTTCTAAAAGACAAGATGAAATATATCATTTCATGTTTTAAGAAAAGGTTCCCCAAAGGCTTTTTTTCATTTCTAAGGCATGATTGTTTATGCAGCAATGGATAAAGGAACTTTGAACCAATTTCATGCATCAGATGAAGTGAGCTTAGGCTCATGAAAGTTTATGCTGATTTAGTTAGTCTATGAGGTTCAAATCTACCCTACCTTCTGCCTGACTTTGGCCTAACATGGCTAACTACCTCTCTCTACTCTACTATTATGCCAGTGAAACTCTATTAATACCGATGGAATTACATCAACATATTACTGAAATGAGAAAGCAGAGAACCAAGTTCAATAACTGTAAATTCCCATGCAAAAAATGTCACCAAATAACTACTGACAATTCATGAGCTAATTACAAATGCTGGTAAAATTACTAGTGTCTTAAATGACCTTGGAACCATACACACACACACACACACACACACACACACACACCCATATTGAGAAACTGTTTTGGCGTGGGTTGTTACCCTTTCTTAATTTGTTTAATTTTGGAAGACAAATTAGATAAATGGGGAAATAATAGAAGCTAGAGTATACGAGGCAGGAAAATTTAAGAACCTGTACAAGTGGAGGAGAGTTTAGAGACCATGAAGCCTTGTTAACAGAACCAGCTCCAAGACCTGGAAGTAGGAATGTTCATTTTCTTGATTTTTTTTAAATAAAGTAC
>NW_017729024.1:87925227-87929162 GCF_001723915.1 Gavialis gangeticus
AGAAACTGTTTTGGCGTGGGTTGTTACCCTTTCTTAATTTGTTTAATTTTGGAAGACAAATTAGATAAATGGGGAAATAATAGAAGCTAGAGTATACGAGGCAGGAAAATTTAAGAACCTGTACAAGTGGAGGAGAGTTTAGAGACCATGAAGCCTTGTTAACAGAACCAGCTCCAAGACCTGGAAGTAGGAATGTTCATTTTCTTGATTTTTTTTAAATAAAGTACCTTGCAAGTCCTTCCAAAGATAGTCTTGAAAATGTAACTTGAGTGCCTACATTGAAAGCAATCTACTGTTGGGTTTTTACTTCTGCAGCAAGGGGTGGCTAAATAGCATATTTCTGCCTACACCAATGTATGTATGCAATGACTAAGTAAAATGCGTTAATTGAGTCGTGAGTGTAGACCAGACAATCCAGGGGGTCAGGGCATGTCGGTCCAGGTGTAAGGGACCAAAAATTCTTAACACCTGCACACCTCATTACAAGGGGAAATGAAAATGCAATAGGCCAAGCTTTTTCTAAGAAAGTAGATGTACTTTGCAGAATGTCCTGAAGATTAACAAATTCAGACTACTTTGGATCATTTTGGGCCTTTTGTTATTACTTCTACTTCCCCAGCCATCCATTCACAGTCCCAAACAGTTACTCTCAGTTTACCTGCCCTTTTTCTTCCATTCATTCCTCTACTTTTCATTCTAGTGACTCTTTTCATACTACATATTATGAATTGTAACTACTTGGCATTTTGCCTTTTTTGAAGTATAGCTTTTTCTGATGCACAGTTTTCACTGTCTCATATACTTGCTAAACAAATCATATCTGCAGTTTGAGGTACTTTTTATTCATTTCTTTTTTCATGCTTTCTTTTACCTCCCTCTTCCAGGCAGATTAGTGAGAAGCAGTCTCTCTGAGCCAGTACTTGTCTACCCAGCTTCAGTTCGGAGTCAGAAGAATGGGTCCTGAAAGAAAGCCTGGGTCACTGTTCTCCCAATCAACCAGTAAGGAGACACCTCCTTCACCAAACTGGAGAGACACACTACCCCATCTTTTTGCAAAGTGATTAAAAGAGATTGTTAGTAGTCCCAGGAATGATACCTACTTAAACAAGTACATGTTGAGTACACATCCCATAACCAGAGGAGATGAGACCTGCTCCCCGACCAGTCAACTAACATCCTGCCAGAAGCAGGCCTACCACTTTTCCTGATGCTTAAGGGACAACACTTAATAGGTGGAGTCACCTAAAAGAACCCCAGCAAGTGAAGGAAAAGAAGGAAGCAAGTGGGTGGAGAGATGTTGGACAAGGGTTAGGACTGAGGACTGGATTGATGGATTTGAAAAGAAGTGGATGGAGGTAAGAAGAGATGGAAATGAGAGATTTGTTTTTCACAGAGAAGCAGAGATACGTGCAACTAATGGACTGATAATGTTGGCGGTACATCATTGCTGGGGAACAACAGCTGTAGCAACACCAAAAGGAACAACAACAACCCTCTGTGACCATCACTTGGGGTGGTCAGTATTTCTGCATTTCCCCTATTCATGTCATTACAGCATAACTAAAACCAAAAAGTGTAAGGAAGGCAACTCCTATCCCCTAATGCATATTGTTTGCTTTGCAGTACAACTAGGAGGAGGCAGAGGGGGATGGCAAGAGCAGCTGCAGTCACACCTGAAGCAATATTTACGCCTGAGGCTGAACCTGAAGCTCCTGGGAAGGTGAGTACCCACCTCCTATATTTTATATTTTGGTGCAACAAGAAGACTGAAAGAGAGGTCTGTTCTGCAAGACCAAACAAGAGGCTAAATACAGAAAGGAAACCATCATATTAAGAAGTCAGAAGTTAAAGTAAAAGCATCCATTTCCCCAAAGGTCAGGCTGGGATTCAGTGCATTTAGTCAGTAACAGTAGTTGGAAACCTCAGCTGAAGTGCAAGTAGAATAAGCAAGACATAAAAATAAGTAGACTCTTCCTATCTCCATGTGAACCAAGAGCATCCAAACAAACTGATATCTGGCACTAGGCATTTCAGAGCTTGCAGATGGAAGCAGGCTGAGATGCACACAGCATGAATCTACATTTTTAGGAGGGCCTGAAGTGCAGCAAAAGGTAATGTGAGGTGCTGCTTCCATTCAGTTTTAAGATGCATCTTTCTGTTCCTTCCTCAGCTGCCAGAGATCTCACATTAAAGATTAGGATATATGGCTCAAAAAAATTTAAATAATTTTCCTCAATCCCTCCTCCACTCTCCCCTTCCCCCCACCAACATTCTGCTCATATTTTTAAATGAAATAATATATTTTGTATGTTTAGTGGATTATCAAATGACTGTGGCCCAGTGAATTTGGACCGAGAAGACCTGTGTTTTATTCCTAGCTGTGTTACTGACTGGCTGGGTGACCATATAAAATCACTTCATTTCTCTGTACCTCTGTTTCCTTATTTGTGTGGACTGTTGCCTTTGTTAAGCATGTTGAGATCTTCTTATGAAAAATGCTATACAATGGTGTTGTACCAGTATTAATTCTGATTGGTTTTCAGAAGTATTTACTCCATGCTTGACATCATTACTTAAAGGAGTTAAGGATTTGTATCCCAAAGACAAATAGCGTAGGTTTACTACTACTACTTTTACTAGCTGCTAAGATGCATTAGTATTTTTGCATTTGGAACTATATATAATAGAACAGGCATTCCTGTGAATAGAATTAATGACACAATTTATCAAAGTTGGTTTTAATAATCTTTGTATTGTTTTAGCCTTAAGAATAAGGGGATGTCCCAGAATAGCTCTTTCTTAGTCAATAGCCCACTGTATTATTTGTGTGAAATGACTCAGCATGCTCAAGTTTCTGATTTGAGTAGCTCCATAAATCAGATCCCGTATTGGACTGTGATGGTGAGCCAGAAGGCAGCTGTTGTTGGACAAGCTCAACAAGAATCCAGGCCTGTGATCTTTCCTGTCACATAACAGCCTAATTTTTTATGGCTGTCATCATACTTGGAATGTCTGAGAGAAGATACCAAAAGACATGGCAAATACAGGTCACAATCGAGAGAAAGAGCCCAAGTGACTTTACGAGTTTCCTTTGCTTCTGCAAAATTCCATTTCTGCATAAGGGCTTTTACTGCACAGACTCCACCTTGAGAAATCAAGGTCTAGTGTTTTAATCATGACATTTATGGAGAGTAAAGTGATTTCCAACTTAAGGCACAATTCATCTTAATCTATAAACTACTTCAGGTGTAGTCCTACAAAGCGATGAGTGCCTTCAACTGACATTGACTTTAGTGTGTACTAAGAACATTCTGCATCAAAGCAGCAGGATTCTTATCACATTAACACAACTGAACTATATATAAAAATTCTTATTCATCAGGAAAAGTCCAGCACTAATTGCCAATAGCTAGGAAGACACATCTTCTATGAGAAAGGTGTTGTATAAATACTCACTGCTTTGTTTCTTGTAACTTCATTGGAAGCATCTGTCTTTGGCTACAGTCAGAGAAGGGACGGGATGCTGGGTAGGCCCATGCAAAATGGCTAGTATTTGCTTCCCATTCACATTTGGCCGATTTAGGGGACAGAAATTCGATTCAGTGATTCGAATCACTATCCCAATTTGATTTGGCCGAATCTCTGAATCAGCTAGGCCCATCCCCTGCCCCTCTCCCAGCTTGGCAATGGCTGCCCTGCCCACCCCAGCTCTCGGCACTTGTAAAAAATGCCCTGGTGCTCACCAGGTGCTACCAGGTGGGGAGCAATCCCTGCTGCCCCACGCCATGCGGGAGGCTCTGCATGAGCCCGCAAAGCCCCAAGGCCACTGCAGGAGTGGTGAGTCCCGGGGCTTTTTTCGGCTTTTTTTTTCCTTAGAGGGCCGGAGCTGGCCCAGGTGAGGCACCCGTGGGGGGCTGGGGGAACGAGGGGGGGGG
>NW_017729024.1:87929173-87929759 GCF_001723915.1 Gavialis gangeticus
TCATCAAAGCTCTCTGAATCTTTTCCAAAGATTTGGAGAACTTTGAATTGATTCAGACCTTTAGGTTGGTCCCCTGATTCAATTTGGATTTGGATATTTGGCCACCGAATCGGGCCGAATCTCCTCCAATCAAATCACCACCCGAAGCTTTGCACAGCCTTAATGCCTGATCTAGATGGGTCAGTAGACTGATGTGACATAGAAACTGCTGTAGGGCAAAGGATAAGGTCATTTGGCTAGCTGACTGACAATCCAAGTGATTCCAGGCAGGTGGTTTGAAAGTTCCATAAAGTTGCATGTGGCCATGTTCTTTGGGAGACACTCTATGTGACTGTCCCTTGCACCCTAGGGTCAATGTCAGTCACACACCTTTGGCCTTCCATTCTGCTGTATTCCCAAACAACTGAAGAAGGCAGTAGCACAATTTAAGCAACAGCTACTCAAAGACATGAATTTCCAAACTGATAAGCGCAGGATAGATATCATCATCATCCCATCTCTTCTTGCCCTGTCTTCTGCTCAAACTGATAGTATTGTATTCACTCAGTTCTAAGCTGACCCTGAATTTAAGAGGATTCCCCCCCAA
>NW_017729024.1:87934759-87947571 GCF_001723915.1 Gavialis gangeticus
TGAATTTCCAAACTGATAAGCGCAGGATAGATATCATCATCATCCCATCTCTTCTTGCCCTGTCTTCTGCTCAAACTGATAGTATTGTATTCACTCAGTTCTAAGCTGACCCTGAATTTAAGAGGATTCCCCCCCAATAATTAGATTTTATATATGGAAAATTGATAAATTTGTTATAATTTTCCAGGTATAATCTAATTGTTAGAGGGTTGTCTTGAATTCATCCCCCTTCCCTTCCACTGCTATAGCAGAGAAAGCAGTGGCTGGGAGGGGCAGGTGACCCCCTTGCCCTCTACGCCCTCCCTCCCACTCCTCCCTCTTGCAGTTCTCCTGCTTCCCTGCCACTGGCACCCCTCACCCCCAGCTCCCCACAGCCTCTGCCCCCACCTCCCACTCCCTCAGTCTCTGCCTCTCCCCACCTCAGTCCAAAGCTGCTTTGACTCCGTTCCTTTCCAGGGCACAGCACATGGAAGTTCATGCAGTGGTGTGGGCGCTGTTGACTGGGCAGGGAGGGGACACAGTTTCCACGTGTTTCATGCCTGGGAGGGAACCCAGCCTGAGCTGGAGTGGAGCTGTGCCTGAAAGTAAGGAGGAGGAGGCGGAGGGGGAGCAGAAACGGCAAGCAGAGAAGGGGGAACAGGGAGGGCAGGAGAATGCTGTGACTATGGCCTTTATTAGATCTCAGGGCCAAAGTTAGAGCTACAGCAGCTGCCTGCCCCCCATGCCTCTGCCCCCATGCCTCTGCTTTGTACGCGGATCTAAGAAAAGGTGTGTTTTTCCCCATGCTAACTAGGGAGAAAAACTCCTCATCTTAGATTCAAGTAAATGTGGTATATGGACTTTTCATAAATCTCTTAGCTGTGTTAGTATGGGCCCAAGATCTTGATACTGCCCTGGTGCTATTGGTTGCTGATCTTCTGGGCTAAGTACAGACTGTCAAAAACCCTGAGGCTGAATTGATTCAATTTTTGCAAGTTAGTCTAAGCTACTTAGATTGAACTGATAAGCAAGTGAACAGATATTCACTTTTGATTCTGGAAATGCAGCAATATACTTGCAGTGGCTCAGGCCCGAAGTGGGGGGCACTGAAACATGGGGGGAGGGGTTGCAGGGAGGTGCAAAGCATCCTGGGATACTGGGCAACTGTGAATTAACTTGAATCTGGAGGGGAACTGGGACAGAAGTTCAATAAGCTGATTTAAACTAAATCAGTGAAGTCTGATCCTACATCCATCCATGTTTATCTGAAACCAGTTTCAGCCATTATGAAAACAGTTTATGTGCACTGAACTTCTATTGTGTTACAAATTTGAACCAGTTGCTGATTACTTATGCTGGTTAACTTTTGTCCCCAGCCCTGGTGATGGAGTCAAAAAGAACGGTTTAATCTTTTAGAGTTATCTGGTATCATTGGCCGCATGGCATTGGGAAAAGATCTGCAAACCGTTGCAAAAGTGGAGCTGCCCTTAAGCAAGACCTTTTCTTTCTTTGAGTGAGGTCTAAGAGAGTAGTTTGGGTATTAGATTTTTGCTCCAAAGACTTGTATGGTATACTATACAGCAATATGTCATTATTTCTTCATCTCAACCCATATACTATGCTGTTGAGAAGATTGGTGAGGATCTATAGGTGATGACACTTTCAGCAGCCATATACAGATTATGATGCCTTTAAACCTATGCCTCCTCCTTCCTTGTCTGATTCAATTGAGAGAGAATGCAATTAGGGATGGAATGGGAACTAAATGACTGAGAATCTTCTCAAACCTGAAGAGTTGGTGATTCAGTTCTTGCCTGAGTGAGAATGCCTGCCAATTGTTAAATGCATGTGAAGTTTGAGGAAGGTCTGGCTGAATCCATGGGTATTCTCTGATGACTGCTATAGTTACAGTGGTGGTATCCATGCCTCATGTTTAAGGGGAAAACATAGCGTAACTGAGGAATTGTACAGGCAGTCCTCGGACTTATGACGCAATTGGTTCCTGAAAACTGCATCTTATGTCAAAATGTTGTAACTTGAAACATTGTAAGTCGAAGGCTGCCTGTATACTTAAATATAAGATTGACAATTCATGCAATGTTGGTTAGAGTGAATTTTGAAATGCAAGCTTTACAGTTGAATGTATAATTGCACGTTTATAGTGAATATTGAAAAGATCAGTTAAAATTCTTTTCCCCCCTTTCCCTTCCTCCTTTTTTGTGAAAAGTATTGGTTCTTGTTAAACTTGAGCCTTCAAGATATGTAAAAAGAAAAGACAAAAGAGCCAAAGACACTGAAATCAAACTGTGCTGTGAACACATAGTAAAGGAAAAAAAAACCTTCACACGAGTCTATTAATTCTAATTATTGTATAGGTTTCAAGGGCATAATATCTGTTTTTGGAGTTTGTATTTTATGCATGGCTAAAGTGAATGCTTAAAGTGAAAGAGGCAGTCTAGGAACCCTAAGACATACAAACTGGTGAACAAGAGGTGGATCAGAGTGGGCTATGGTCAGACTGGCATGATCCAGGCCCTTGTTGGCTTCTTCACATTTTTTTTTTTATGGTGAACATATTACCACATTTGTTTACCATTACTAAAGTGTAATTTGGTGTCTATCAAGAAACCATGTGTGTGTACACACACACCCCGCCCTTAAATGCAGATGCCTGATTTGCAAAAGGATTTGAAAGAGAAATTCAAAAAAAAAAAAAAAAAAAAGAGGGGGGGAATGATTCTTAGAACAAAAGATTGTAAGATGCAGTATGTACATGTTGACACAAGCTATAGAAAACCATCAGGACAGATGTGTGAGGAAACTTTGGTCACTATACCAAATACCAATATAGGCAGCAGGATCAAGCTAGACAACCCCTGTTTAGCAAAACATTTGAAGGCAGTCATAACTGCAAGCAACTAGATACTAGATAATGCCTAAATTCTGTATAAATCCTATTTAGAAGTCTTTGAGACCAAACTGGATCCTCCCCTCCCCGCATTTGCTTAGTGAGTAATAGATTGGGTGCAAGAAAACAATCTCATATTTATTCATAGAAACTTAATTAAAATAAGTATCATAAAAAGGATCTCTCTGTCGGTCTTTTCATAAAATGCACACATGATTTCAGTGCATTGTCAGTAAAGTTGAGGCTCTTTAGAACGGGTGGCCAACCCATAGCATGTGCCACAAGTGACAAAAGATGCCTGTGTGGGTGGCATGTGGCAGACTGGGGAATAGAGAATACAGTGGCAGATAGGGCAGGGAGCAGAAAGCAGAACAGCAGATCAGGTAGGAGAATGGGATTAGAGTGGCACTTGGGGAGGGTGTGGGGCTTACTCTGTGGTACTCCTTCCAAAAACGTTGGCTCCCACTGCTTTAAAGGTGCAATGTCATTTTACTTCTTCCTGAACAGTTGTTAGAAAGAACATCTGTTAAATGTCCCATCCTGGGATATCCCCTTTAAAAATAGTCATCTTCATGTCATTCATTTGAATGTCATCAGCATAGATACGAGCACAGGTCATAATGTGAATTTGAATGGAATAATCAAGTGTCCCAGACATAAGTATGTTACCGCCTGAACACTCTCTCATGTTTAATGAGATGTTTCTTTTTTAGCTGATATATCTTTTTGGTGAAACAGTGAAATCATCTGCCCATTTTGATCCTTGAGTTTTGAACTCCAGTAGAGACAAACATAGCAGACAGTTCTTTCAGTGAATACTTTAAAAAAATGTGGGGGAGGGGTTCATCTGAGAATGTAATGAAGAAACAACATACCAGGCATGCGATGCTTTATACAGTGACAGAATTGTGTAAGTTGTAATCTTCTGGAACAAAAACAAAGCAATCTAACCTTTCCACACTCTTGTACCAGTTAAGAAATTTCGAGGACATGGGATATAAAATGTGGATGTAACAGATGAAGGGATCAAGGGAATTATTTTTCAATAAATTAATTACCTAGAAAAATATCAGAAGCAAAAGCACATGGGTGAATATTATTGGAAAAATAGTTGGCTTTGCTAAAGCTGTTTTCTTATCAAAGGACACTGCTTCCAGTTCAAGTCGTGCTTAAACACATAACCATATGGGATAAGAGAGCAACAACTCTCCCCAACTAGTTTCTGAAGAGGTGAATATTCAGTTATTCAGTGGTGTATCCAATAACATTTATGTACATCAAGTTAGCTCACCGGTGCTTTTGAAAGAGAATTATTTTTAGCTTTCCTGAAGCCACATTAGCTGCAATAGTCATTGTTTGTTCTTCCATGGTGGCATGCAGTGCTCCATATCCCCATGAGTACAGTAAAATATGAGTACTGCCTTGCCTGACAGTAAATCATTCAGGGAGGACTGGTCCCTCAGTCTTGCCCAAAGAAGCAGAAAGAGGGGGATTGGGTTTGCCTAAATTATCCCAATATTTAGCCATCTTGGAAATAAAAAGCATTCAAGAATGATGTGTTAAAAATGAAATGTTCAAGAACATAGGCATTAAAATGTTCAAGAACATGTCTTTATGACTTTGAAAATGTAAGCCTGAAAGTCCATTTGAAATATGTCCTGCATTTATGATCGTATATAATAAAGTATCGTAAATTTACATGGCTCAGATATTTTTTCTGTCCCAGGGAATTTACTACCTAAAAAAAGACATGGCAGAAACAGGATGTGACATAGGACAATAGCTCCTAGGGTGCCGAATGCTGGAAGCTGTAGATGTAAACAAGCAGGGGTATGCCTTTCTTAAGTAGTCTTTGCCTTGCATCAACTCTTTACCCCTCTGACCCAGTAGAGCATTTCTTAAGTTCTTAAGAAGATTGTAGAGAGCACATTACCTGCAAGACTGAGGTTAACTGAGACTGATGAAGAACCGCCAGTACTTTTCCAAACATGTATCCCATTTTAAATGTTTCTCTATCTAAGTTCTTTTCTTCTGCTTATCACCACAGCACCTACCAGAATGAAATCAAGCAAGAAGGGATCTTGTGAGTAGGCTAAATTTCTCCCTGACACCAGAAAATCACTTGAATTTTTGTGTATGACAACAGCTCCTCTTCTCCCTGTTTATTTTCTTTTTCCCGTCAGTGTGGCAAGGCTGAGTCAAACAACTGTGTTCCCTTTGTTCTGAAAATGGTGAGATCTGTGCTCATCCTCAACTTCTAACAGGGGGTGGGGGCTCCATTGTCTTGAACTGGCTGCCAAAGTCACCTGCCCTCAACCCTTGTGAGCTTGAACTTTGGACTTGACAATAATGTTGCTGCTGTGGAATGTGACTGTCAAGGGAGGCCCCTGGAAATGTTGTCATTGAAGTAGCTTTAAAGTCTGTAGAGAAGAGAAGGATGACTACCTTGAAAATGTACCCAACAGCTTTCTGTGAAGAGCCAGATTAGCACAAAGAAGGCTGAGGTGCAAATGCTGTCAAACAGCTGATGTTGCCGCTCATGGGGTGGGCAGCTGTATTTTGGACTAGATGAGATTCTTCAATGTTAGAATGCCTTCTCAAGTGTAAGGTCTCCCAGAGGTCTAGCTCGTAAGTCCTGAATAAATGGATTGCTGTGACCAGAGCACCATTCTGGAGGGTGAGACTATTTGGAAGACATAGGTGAAGGGCAGCATTTTACTTCGGACATTGCTACAACGCAAGAGCAGAGCCACGCGCATGATCAGAGGGTAGGAGAACACATCCTATGATGAGAAGCTGAGAGCAATGGGACTCTTCCCCCTGGAAAAGTGCAGGCTCAGGTAGGACCTGGTGGTTGCCTATAAGTATATAAGCAATGTACATCTGGATCTGGGGGAACGCCTTTTCACCAGAGCACCCCAAGGGATGACAAGGTCTAATGGTCACAAACTCCTCCAAGACCATTTTAGCCTAGACATAAGGAAAAACTTCTTTACTGTCTGAGCCCCCAAGGCCTGGAATAGGTCCCCTCCAGAGGTGGTGCAAGTACCTACTCTGGACTCTTTTAAGAAACATTTGGATGTTTATCTTGCTGGGATCCTTTGACCTTAGCTGAATTCCTGCCCCTGGGGCAGGGGGCTGGACTCGATGATCTTCCGAGGTCCCTTCCAGCCCTAATGTCTATGAAATCTGTGAAACAATAACAAGTCACAGTAAATGCGCTGGCTATGAAATAAGGTGCTTATTTGCAGGCAGTTGGTGATGGGGGGTGACTAGCTATCCAAAATGCTCTTTTCCCACTATATCACTGTTGCCTTTCTAAGATTCAGTTTCAGCCAGCTGCGTTTTGTCCTTTTTCTGATCTCAAACAGGCATTGAGATAGTTTGGCAATGGTGCTATCAGTGCCAGAAGGAGTGATATAGAGCTAAGTGTCATTGGCTTACTGTTGACATTGGAGGCTGTGATATCACACTACTTGACTCTGGTTCTATGCAGAGATTGAAAAGGTTAAGTGATAAAACTAAGCATGAAGAGTCTCTGTAGATGGCATATTTGGGAGCAGCTAAGAGCCCATCAGCACTGTCTGATTGATTTAAAAAAGCAGAACTTTATTTAGTTCAGTGCTTCCCTCTTACTCCTTGCTCCTTGCAAGATGGACAGGAGTATATTGCTATCAATAGTACAAGACACACAGAAAGACTGCCTAGTGTAACAGACATCCTGCTCATGACCAAGAGAGAGCCATCTATCATCATCACTAATGCTGTTGTTAAATGTCCTTTTCTAAGATCAGACTGTAAGGGCAGAAATGCAGATGAAAATGGTGTAGTATGCCCTGAGAGGGAGAATGGACACTGAGCGTGTATGTGCTAGTTTTGCAGTTTCTGGCGATGAGCACTTGAATATTAATGAACTACTATACCAGGAGTTGTCAGCTGGGAGTATGCGTACCCCTGAGGGTACTTTGAAAGGTGCCAGGGAGTATGTGGGGGTGGGTAGGGATGGAGTGGCACCACCCTGCACCGCTACCTCACAGGAGCAGGGGCGAGGTGAGCATAGGACTGCACAGATGCTGTGTTGCCACCGCTCCGCTGCTCACCACACCCTTGCTCTGAGTCCGGCCACTCACCACACTCCACTCCACTCACCTGGAACCCTGATCTTGCTTTCTGTGAAGTGGCCTAGTCATTCAGTTTTGGAGCTAAAGCTCCTTTCTAGGACTTGTACTCAGGTACCCAGTGACCCAGGTATGGCTGCATACTAAGCATGCACAATAGCCATGTGGGAGCTTATAATAAAATAGTAGATGGTGTGGAAGTGCCAAAAAGGCCATTTATGGGACTGGAAAACTACCGTTTAGGTGCATAAAAGGAAATGGAGTTTTACTTCAATTTTATCATTTTGATTGATCTTGTAGACTTTCACTTATATTAAACATTAGGCTTATATACTATATGCTATGTTCATTATGCATGTCTTAGAGATGGTAGATATTGTATTTACTATACTGTAAAAGAAAAATACTAAATTAAAGCGATGAAGTGGAAACAAGACTTCCCAAGAGTATGAAAGCAGTGGTCCAAAATCAAAAATGCTGCTCAGCAATTTGCTTCATACGAAATTTCAGCTTTTTGTTCCACTTCAGAACAAATTTGTTCCACTTCAGAACAAAATTTGTTCTGAAGTGGGATATTGCCTGGAAAACTGAATTCCCTGTTCCCAACCGGCTCTTTTCCTATTGTTCCTGTTGTCTGGCTCTCAGGATCCAAACACAAGCTACACTTCAAGCTCCTTTTCTACTGCACACATCCCCATTGTGCTGGGATCGTTCTGCTGCTCTTGTAGACCAGTGGCCCATACACACAGGGGACATGAATCCTGCCTACTAGGAACAGCAGGGTGGCACTCCACGAGATCCGCTCTGCCTGGGATTCTCTACAGCCAGGGGCAGATCCAGGATGGGGAAGTGATGCAGTCATGGGCAACTGGTGCCTCCCAAGTCTGGGGGGGCATCAGATCGCTGACTGGAGGGGGTCCCCCAGCAGCCGATTGCTGATCGGGGTGGAGATCCCCCAGCGGCAATCACTGGTGCTTCCAGGGTGTGCACGACCGATCTCATGGGATGCATGTGCACCTGCATGCACCGCCTACGCATCACCAATGGATGCAGTCACACCCTCTTTTTGGCTGTGAGCTCTTGAATTGCTGTTTGACTGGAGCCACTGCTTTCACATGGCTCTGGAGCCCAGAGGGTGAGCACTGCTTCTGCCACTCATGCCATCCTTTCCCATGACTCTGAATTCAGCAGGAAGGGAAAGAGAGGGTGAACAGAAGCAGCATTTACCTCTGGGCTCCAGAGCCACATGAAAGCAATGGGTCCAGCCAGCTTTTGCCCCAACCAGCTGACGTCCTCAGGTGGAGCTCTGGCAGGAGCCTGCTGACCAGGCAGTGAGCTCAGAGCTTACTGTGTCTGTGTGGCACAGCCACAATGTGGGGGGTTGCAGCCCCCGCCCCCGTGCCCCATTCTTGTCTACAGCAAGATCTGCTGCTAACATTATGAAAGCCATAGGGTTTTACTTCCTATAGGATAGGCCTGTTGGACTACACTACTTAGAATCCTAGGATATAGGGAGAAGGTGGGTTCTTTGTTCAAACCAGTTTGCTCAACAATCACAGAGAAACACTTTGGTCAACTGCTTTCATTTAAAAAGAAACATATGCAGTGTAAACAATTAAATAAATAGCATGGCGATGAGCAAAATACCAAAAAAGGAAATAACCTGAATTCTAGTAAATATGAAGGAGGGAGGCAGTGACTGTTACCGACCCAGAATAATTTCATCACAAGCACAGCTGGAGAGGCTCCAAACTGGCTAGATGTAACTGGAGCAGGTGACTGTGAATCGCCGGTTCTTCACTAGAGTTCCCAAACCACTGACAGTTGGGCATTTGCACCCTGTGCTACTGGCCTTTAAGATCAGAGAGTCGGTGCTCTCAGCGATGACAGGAGATGTCCAGTTTCAGAATGGATAGCTGCGTAAAGGGGGGAGGGAGGGGGGAGTTTCTTCATAAAGTTTATGAAGATGGGTACGTCACATAAAATTTGGCTTTCGATGTAGTGCAATGTAAATGCTGTAATTGTATTTACAAGATGTAATTGATAACATATTACCCATCCTGATTTTTTCCCTTTAAACTTTTCCATAAAATGTATTCTTTCACTCTGTCCTGATACCGAGCCCCAAAAGAGCCTAGTAAAATAATCTCAGTGGTCCCAAGCAGGACAAGGACTGGCTACTTGACAGGCAAATCAACGTTCAGGGTGAGCACTGAAACTCGACAGTTTTCCTTTGCTAGCCTTTATACAAATATTTTTTTACCCCTATATAATCAGTATAGGTTCTCATTTATGATTCCTTTTTAAGTTTAAGTTTTGAGAAAACTCAAAATCTTAAATCCAAACTATAAACCTGATTCCCATTTCACTTGCACCTCTTTGTCAGTAGTGTAAAGCCATGGATTACCATTGAGTTACTTTTGAGTTACACTAGTGTGTAAGTTCCAAATTCAGCCCTAGGTCAGAACTGAGCATATGCATTTTGGATATGAGAGCAAAAAGATGCATTTTGCTTAAGGCAGCTCAATCAAATTAACTTAGCTTGAAGAAATCCTTCTTCACATCCATGTAGACAGTTTAGCAACTTCAGATGAGTGTGACTATAACTAGCTCAAACAATAAACAGGTATTAAACTATGCACACGGGTGCTTAGGTGGGGATTTCCATTAAGGTCAGCTCACTTGATTGTAATGAAATGTTATTAAACTACGAATAGAAGAAAACCACAATGAAGAACAGATGAATGTTTCTGAGACTCACTGATTATAGAGGAAGGTAAAAAAATTAGAGTGATTCTTCCGTTACAGAAAACCACCTTCCTTTTTGCATCACACAAAAAAGCATCAACTTATTACAGTTTGCTTGAATCTAGAACCAGTAATCATTTACATTTATTCAACCTTTGAGCCAGGAGGAATACAGAGTAGAGTTTGAAACAAAAGCCTTTGTCCTGGTGAGTTTTGCACGAGGGGTAAAGTTGCACAGCAGTTCAACTTTAAATGCACCAAGGACTGCTTCAAACCTTTTTGCTTACATGCACAGAATAAAGCAGCTTATAAAACATCTACTAGAAAGACATTGTCATTCAATCACTAGCAACAATGATGGGATCCAAAGCACAATAAAAATGAATATACAGTTAGTGCCCTTGCCTTACACATCTCAAGCACAGCCCAGAGGAATGGGGAATGGGACTTCAGCGGTGGTGGGAAGGTGAAAAGAAAAGTATTACCCAACTCTGTAGTCTTGAGGAACGGGAGAGAAACATCTGGAAGATGCAAACCCTGAAAAACCCAACAACAGCCCTACAGGCTCTTGTTTCACCTCAAAACAACGCATTTGGACTCCATGAACCAGAAATCCGGGCAAAAAGAAGCAAAGCATGCAAAATAGGGAGCATATATTATACAGCTAGAGGTGTTTTTTCTTTTGGGGCTTAATTAATCCATTGCTGTTGCATGGGTGAAATGAGTACTGGTAAATTGTGACCCCCAAGTCCTTTTCCTCTGTAGTGCTAGCCAGTGTAGCACTGCCAAGCCTATAAGCATGCTGCAGGTTTTTCTTCCTAAGGTGGAGAACCTTGCATTTTTCAGTGTTAAACATTATCAGGTTCTCATCCGCCCATTTCCTGAGCTTGTCAAAGTCAGCCTGGATCACCCTTCTGTCCTCAGGTGTGGAGACTTTACTCCAAAGTTTGGTGTCATCGGCAAACTCGGCCAGTCTGCTTCTGACTCCAATGTCCACATCATTAATGAAGATGTTGAATAGTGTTGGCCCAAGGACAGAGCCTTAGGGGACCCCACTAGTCACAGCGCATCACGATGATTGACTTCTGTCAACCACCACCCTCTGGGTCCGACCACGGAGCCAATTCCCCAGCCAGCAGATCCTGGTGAAGCTGAGGCTGCAGTTGGCCAGTTTTGCTAGGAGGTGATCATGGGATACCAAATCAAAGGCTTTTTTAAAGTCAAGATATACAACATCAATCTCTTCCCCCTTGTCCAGGTGATAGGTCACCGGGTCATAAAAGGAATAAGATTGGTCGAGCAAGACCTTCCCGCAACAAACCCATGCTGGCTATCCCTCAGGATGCTGCCATCAGCCAGTCTGTTGAGAATGGTCTCTTTGATAATCTTTTTTAAGACCTTCCCCAGGATAGAGGTTAGGCTGATGGGCCTGTAGTTTGCTGGATCCACTTTCCTCCCTTTCTTGAAGATAGGCACCACATTGCCCTTCTTCCAGTCTTTGGGCACTACACCAGAGCACCAGGAGTTCTCGAAGATCTGTGCCAGGGGCTGGGCTATGACGCTTGCCAGCTCCTTGAGGACCCTTCTATGTTGCTGACTGACTTGCCAGCTTTATGGCGGATGGTGAAGGTGATCAGCTTGTGGTCACTGTCACCCAGCTTCCCTTCAATCATTAGGTCACTGATTAGGTCGTCCCCCATTGCCAGAACCAGGTCGAGCAGCACTTCACCTGTCATCGGCCCATCGACTTCTTGTGTCAGATAGAGATCATCCATGTACGAGAGAAAGCTTTGTGACTGCTTGAATTTGGCCAAGTGCTCTTCCCATGAGATGTCAGGGTAGTTGAAGTCTCCCATGACAACCATGCACTGGGAGCGTGCAGCTTCAGTCAATTCCCTGGCAAACTCCTGGTCAAGCTCTTGGTCCTGGGTAAGAGGTCTGTATTAGACTCCCACCATTGTGTCCCCTGTGCTGTGTTCCCCAAGGATTTTAACCTGGAGGGTCTCCAGTCATCCACCTGGGTGCCAATGTCGGCTTGCAGGGACATGTAGCTTTCCTTGACCTAGAGAGCTACACCCCTGCCCCTTTTGTCCACTCAATCTCTCCTGTACAGGGTATAGCCATCTATACCCATGGTCCAATCATGGGTGGAGTCCCACCAGGTCTCTGTTATCCCTGACATCATAATTATTTGTGTTAAGCAGGAGGACAAGTTCCTCCTGTTTATTCCCCAAGCTCCTGGCATTTGTGTACAGGCAGGCAGGTGTCCCTTTAGGGGCCCTTGTCTTGCCCACAACTCATTCCAGGGCTAGGGCTGGGGCACGGGTGGGCTCCCCTAAGTGCCTTGACCCACTGATTTTGCAAGGGTTGCTCAGCAGGCCAGCAGTGGCGGTAGTCCCTCCCATTCCCCGGCAGGCTTAGTTTAAAGTCTGGTGGAGCAGGTCAGCCAGTCTGGCTGAAAAGAGCCTCCTCCCCAGCGGAGAGAGGTGGAGGCTGTCCCTTCCTAGCAGCTCACTGCCTCTCTTACCAAAGTCATGGAAGCTGAAGGCTTCCCAATGACACCAGTACCACAGTCTTTGGTTTACTACCTCTCCCTCCCGAGCCCGTAGCCTGAGACTGGGAGGATTGAAGAAAACACCACCTGTGCTCCCAACCCCTTTAGCTCCACTCCCAAATCCCTGTAGCACTTCATGACTCAGCTGGGAGTGCTCCAAGCCATGTCACTCATGCCCACATGGATAAAGAGCATAGGGTAGTGGTCATTGGGCTGGAGAAGCTCAGGGATCTTCTCTGCAATGTCTCAGATATGGGCTCCCAGGAAGCAGCAGACTTGCCGGGCTAAGGGGTTGGGGCGGCAGATTGCCCCCTCAGTCCCCCTCAGGATGGAGTCTCCCATGACAAACACTTTGTGTTTTGTCTTAGGGAGGGTGGAGGCAGTAGCTACAGTTGAGCCTGTGCTGCCCACCAGAGCTGGCAGCTTAGCAGGCTCTGCTGGGGCTGCAAGAGGTTCATACCTGTTGCAAAGCTCCAGCGGGGTGGGGACCTTGGTGTGGCGGGCC
>NW_017729024.1:87952571-87954396 GCF_001723915.1 Gavialis gangeticus
GCGGGGGGGTGACCTTGGTGTGGCGGGCCTTGGGGCCCTTGACCACCTTGGTCCAACCCCTTGGCTGGACAGCATGGGAGGTCCCCAAGTCCTCCCTTGTCCTGGAAGGTGACCTTGGTCTACCCTCCGCCTCCAGGGGTTGAAGGGCCTGGTAGTAGGAGTTGATCTCCCGCTCACTATCCCTGATGGTGCGCAGTCTCTGAACTGCGGCCTGGAGCTCCTCCAACTGGCATGCCAGAGACCCCAAAAGGGAGCAGACCTCACAAGCAGAGGTGGCCATGCTCCCAGTCCCCAGAGCCTGAAAAAGTGTCAAGCAGCCCCTGTAGCCAAGAGCCAGAGGCTCCATCTGCATGGAGGAACAATTGCCAGAACAATTTTGGACAATTTTGATCCATATATACGAACATGGAATATTTAGCTGGTATATACCAGCTAAATACCAGCATGAAAATTTAGATAAGGTCACTGGAAATCCTCAGAGGCACTCTGAAAATATTTAGGAGTTGGCCTTAGCAGTGTGATAGAAATGTTATGGCATTTACTATACCTAATGCATGGCACACTACAAACTCTGGGAAACCTTCCAAGCAATCAGGGAGGAGAGTATGGCTCACTCAAGTGCAGAGTGTATTCTGAGAGTGTACAGAGTTTAGAGTTTGATGTCATTACCATGCTGCAGTTCTTCCAACTTTTGGAATATTGCAGGTATGACCAGTAGGAAGTATAGCTATAGTTTTATTATAAATATTGAGGAAGGATGCTGTCCAGAATGAGAAGGAAGTCTCCATTTTCAAAGTAGCATAAAGGACAGAAACAATGCAAGAATCAAGGAATTGTCAACCAAACTCCCTTTAATCTCTTGCTCTCTATAGAACTTAGAGCCCAAGAAGAAAATCTTGTAGAAGTGGAGGCATTGTGAACATCTTGATTTTTCCCTTGATTTTTGAAGTGGCCTGGGGAGAGATGGGCATTCAAGATGACTTTTTCCTGTAACATAAACTCAAGGCAACATGCCTCTAAAAATCCCATAAACAAGTTCCAAAGAATTTGTTATTAATTATTATAGGTGCACTGATACTTTGGTTCGATATCAGATTGGCACCGATATAAAGAAAATTGATTGTATTGGAAATTGGCCTGATGTGGTCTATAATTTGGCTGATAAATGCCCATGCATGTGCTCACCTGTAGCGCAGCACATAGGCAGCGAGGAGCACAGCCAAGAAGATACCAGTTTGTTCAGCAGCTCCTGCCACTGCTCCCACCACGTGTCCAGGAGGGCATGGGGGCAGGGGGTGCGTGTGACCCACCCCGCCCTGTGCAGATCCAGGGGCACACGCCTCCCACACCCCATCCCCTCCAGGATGAGTAGTGGGAGCTGCCAGACAAGCAGGCAAGTGCTGGACCAGCAGCTCCTAGACAAGCAGCGTGCAACGACAGGAGCACCCCCATCCCCGCACCTCCTGGATGAGCCGTGGCTCTGTCCCATGCCTGCCCCACTCTGCCCTGGCCAGGCACTGCTTGCTTTAGCCCCTGCCACTACCCCAGCCCCAGCTGCAGCTGCAGCTACAGCACCAGCCCCACTCCTTCCTCACTGCCAGGGCCTTGATCTACACTCCCCATGCTACCTTCCCTCCCCCTACCCCCTGCTTCCACCACACCAGACTTACCAGCTGCAGCATCTCTCCAAGCTGCCAGGCTGAAATCGGATTGGTATTGGCCAATATGCCTCCTTAAAAATCACCTATTGGTATCAGTCCCAAAAATCTGTTGATGTGCTCCTATCAATTATACATAAGCATTTGTGGCCTAGCTATATACATTG
>NW_017729024.1:87959396-87961729 GCF_001723915.1 Gavialis gangeticus
CCTTCCTCACTGCCAGGGCCTTGATCTACACTCCCCATGCTACCTTCCCTCCCCCTACCCCCTGCTTCCACCACACCAGACTTACCAGCTGCAGCATCTCTCCAAGCTGCCAGGCTGAAATCGGATTGGTATTGGCCAATATGCCTCCTTAAAAATCACCTATTGGTATCAGTCCCAAAAATCTGTTGATGTGCTCCTATCAATTATACATAAGCATTTGTGGCCTAGCTATATACATTGCTCTGGTTGACATCTTAACATACAGAATGCAGTGAAAGCCACTAGAGGGCTCACAAACTACCGTATTTTCTTTCATATAACATATACCTTTTTTTCTAAAAACCAGCTGCTGGAAATTGGGATGTGCATTATACACACAGAAATACAGTAACCTTAGCTTCTAGCTCATAAACTTCTGCCAGGCAAAACAGAAAGTAACAGCACACAATGCACAGAGAGCAGAACAATGAGCAGGCTTGACTTCCCAGCTGCTGCTATTTAGCTACTGCAAAGAAGATCTTTTTTCTTCATTCTGCCTTTCAAAAGCAAGGCGTGTATCTTATTTCAAGGCATTTTATATGTGAGAAAATACAGTATTTTAATGGCTTTCTAGTTCCTGTGCCCTATAGACACTTACTCTTACTACTAATATAAAATGCAAGAGGGTGAAATTCTACAGCCTACCCTATGTGGGAGTTCAGACTTGCTCAAACAGTCCCTTCTAGGCTTAAAATCTGTGAAAGGGGCATTTAGAAAAGTTAAGTGTATATGGTTATTATATATAAAATATATAATATCTAATACATGACATGCTACAAATTAAGCCTGAGAGGTTTATAACTGCTCTTCCTATAACTTCTTACAGATCTTAAATTATATCACATAAATGTCATCACTGTCCTCTGATTTGTAGAAGCATGAACTGCATTCCAAATGTCTGAATAAATCTTTCCAGTAATTCACCAAGTCCTGAACTAGGGGTGGTAACTTTGGGGTCATGACACTTAAAAATGGGGTTATAGGCCCCACAGAAACTTTGTTCTTGCAGACAGGCCGTAAGTTAGGTCATTACAATAGAGGGTAGCTATTTTTGATCATTTTTGTATATGATATTTTATGTTAATACAAACAGCAGCTTGGCAACCAATCTGGGATGTAATAATAACATCCCTGAGGGAGCTGTGCACTTTTTTATTGTTATAGTTTTCCTTTTCTTAATGTAATGAAGTATTGAGACGTTAAAAGCAATATATATTCAAATAAAATGCTTAACATATCTTATTTATTTCATTAAGTTGCCATATGAAAATAAAACTACACAAGTAGCTGACATAAATTTATTGATGATCATCAGAATATGTGAAATATAGACCTTTGGCAGATAAGCATGTAAAGATGTGATGGGATATGGTGCATGATCCCCACAATTGTGTTTTCTGACATGCCACATGTGCATGGCAGGAGATGCAATTGTGGGAGGAAGTATCAGATCCCATCATGCCTTATTACCAGTCCAGGGTGAGCCAGGGATCAAGATCATGCACGTGAGTCACCAATGCAATGCTGTAGCTGGCAGAGTGAATAAAACACTGTCATGCATCTACCGATACATCTCAAGCAAGACTAAGGATGTCATCCTCCCGCTCTACTTGGCCTTGGTGAGACCACAGCTGGAGTACTGCGTCCAGTTGTGGGTGTCGCACTTCAGAAAGGATGTGAAGAAGCTTGAGAGAGTCCAAAGGGGGCCACGGGCATACAGGTCTGGAGAGCAGGTCATACGAGGAGAGGCTGAAAGACATGGGACTGTTAAGCCTGGAGAAAAGAAAACTTAAGAGGGAAGGGGAGGCATCTATTCACCAAGGCACCCCAGGGGAAGACAAGAAACAATGGACACAAACTCTTGACGATGGCTTCAGATTGGACGTAAGGAGAAACTACTTCATGATTTCATAGTTTCATAGTTTCTAGGGTCGGAAGGGACCTGAGCAGATCATCTAGTCCGACCCCCTGCCATGGCAGGAAGAGCACTGGGGTCAAACGACCCCAGTAAGGTGGTCATCCAACCTCCTCTTAAAAACCCCCAGGGCGGGAGCCTGCACCACCTCACTTGGAAGCTGGTTCCAGACTCTAGCCGCCCTGACCGTGCAGTAGCGCCTCCTGATGTCCAACTTAAACCTTCCCCCCGCCAGCTTGTGACCGTTGTTCCTGGTCACTCTTTGCAGCACTCTGGGGAACAGGGACTCCCCCAGCGCCTGCTGATCCCCCCTAACCAGTTTATAACAGGCCACAAGATCCCCCCTCAGCCTTCTCTTTTGAAGGCTGAACAGGTTCAG
>NW_017729024.1:87961893-87970429 GCF_001723915.1 Gavialis gangeticus
CCCTGGGTCCTCTTTCCTTCCCTTTTTGAAGATGGGAACCACGTTGGCCCTCTTCCAGTCCTCCAGCACCTCTCCAGAGCACCACGAGTGTTCATAAAGCCGTGCCAGGGGACTTGCAATGACCCCAGCCAGTTCCTTTAGGACACTAGGGTGAAGATCATCCGGGCCGGCTGACTTAAAAACGTCCAGCCCCTCCAGAAGCTCCCTAACTAAATCCTCACTCACTCTAGGCCCAGGTGAGCCTCCCCCGGGGCCCGAAGGGGGCCCAGCAGGGAGGTGGCAGTTCTGGTCCTTACTGAGGAAGACAGTAAGTGAGTCTTCCTCAGTAGTGAGTGCCTAGGGTCTGGAACAGACTCCCTCTAGAGATGGTACAGTCACCTACCCTGGAGATCTTTAAAAAATGACTTGACATACACCTTGCTGGGGTCATTTGACCCCAGAAGTCTTTCCTGCCCAAGTGCAGGGGAGTTGGACCCAATGATCTTGTGAGACCCCTTCCAGCCCCCTAACATCTATGAATATATGATCCTGCACTGGCAGTAGCAAGCATCCATGGCTGGGAGCCCTATCACTGATGGGGCTCTCAGCTGCAGGGGCACACCATGCCACATGTTCAGTTAATGGTGTGATAGGAACCAGCCACAAAATTGTTATACATTTTACATTTTTTGGGAAATAACTTTGTGGCTTGTTCCTTGTTTTATCACACCATTCATTACATTAACATGTGGCCAGGTAACAGCTTAAGACATGATTGACTAGTCATATTTTTGAAAACAGCCAGATATTTTTAATTTCCCTTTTTTAGTTTAGTTTATTGTGGCTGCAGTTTTAGTTTCACCATGCCTCTGTAGTTCATCATGTTCTTAAATTAGGGTACAATCCTCATTACCCATAACATATAGAAACCACATGGACACAGTAGGATTCCCCAAACATGTTAACTAATATATATATACCAATATGCAAAGCCTACTTTTATGTATGCTGCTCTAGGTATTTCCTAAAACACAAAGCACAGCGAACACCAGGAAGAGGACTCACAAATTACTTTTCAATTCTTATATGTCATATGACTACGCTGCAATTTTTCATGCCTGTAATCACTTATATGTATTACTAAATATTTGGATATTTGCATAAAATAGCTGACTATATATTTCGATTAAGATTCAGGGGTTTTGGGGGGCGGTTTTTGAGGGGGGGGAAGTATTTTTAGAAAAATGATAGCAATGCAGAATAACACCAAAATGAGAGAAAGTATTTCCATAGGAGATGTAGATGATAAAATGACATTGGAGCTTCCGGTTTCCCAGAAAATTGGAATCTTCATTTTTTCCCCACTGGCATCAGTATGATTTTTGTCACCAACTTCAGAAGCAGCAGTCGTATATTGTTACTGTGACTGAGTTTAGTTGATTAAGGATTCTCAGAGTGATTTCTATGGATGAAATACCATATACCACACAGCAGAAGCCTGCTCAAGGCTTTGTTGCACCCACATAACTGTTGCTATAACAGCTTTAGTGCAAGGCTCTTCTGCATTGATGAATATTGCCTTATACATGTGGGATAGAGATAGTAGCAATTTTAGCAGAGATTCCCTCTAACATAATGGAAACTTCTGATGTTTACTTCAAAAGAAAAAGGAGAGGCCAATACAAGCATATCCTATGTTTATCATATCAGTAGGCAGAGAAATTGCTAATTAGTTTGGTTTGGGGTCAAATAAATGGGAACAGCAGACCTCACTTGAAGTGGAAAAGAACTGGCAAATAGGAAGAGGGTGGGAATGGAGATATCATCAAGAGACATGAGCATTTCATTTAGGACAGAATTGGCAGGCAGGAGTGGAGACAATGGGGAAGGAAGGGAGCTGGGGAACAGGAGGATGTGTTCTGTTGGTTTTGGAAGAAGAGAAACTAAGGCCTTTAAAAAAAATGCCCGAACACATGGTTATGCTGTGAAAATTCAGAAAGGTAAACTGACATTTCAGGGATATGTGCACTTGAATATTAAACAAACCCATGACAGCCTGTGCTGCTTACTACTCAGGGTTCTAGTCTCTGCACTCTGCAGCAAATTTAATACAGTTATTTACAGTCCCGGAGAAACCCAGAAAGCAGGAGCCAGGCAATGAGGCAGGGGAAAGCAGCAAACTATTTCAGCAAGCAGGAAAGCAGGAGGGGAGAGAAACAGGAGATTTGATGTTTGCTTGCAGTTTCCAAACCACCATCCCTTTTACACAGTGCATTGGAGCTATTTATTGAGAATGAGAATATTCAGGAGCAGAGCTCTCAGCAGTGAGAGGTAAAAAGATATGAATAAACACCATGCACAAAGTTCCCTTTTATGCACTTCTATCCATAGGGGCTCTTCTGCCTTCTTGTAGAGTTTCTTTCTCCTGTCCCACTCACCCAAGCACCCTTTCAACTGATACTCCCACTCTTCTAGCTAGTGGGCGTCATTGGTGGGGTACTAAAGAAGTTCCATCCAGACCTCCCTGACTAAAAGAAGGTGTTCTTAATGAAAGCCAAAAGGAAATCATTTCCATAAAATAAATTGCTACCAAGAGGCTGCCAAGCCTCACTCTCGCTGAGCATTACAGACATAAAAGAGATGCCTGGGGAAAAAGATAGGAGAATAAAATGCAGCGTTTATTTCCAAGTTTATTTCCAATTTGGTTTGTGTGCCAGCTTATTTATAACTTGTCCCTCTAGAGGCCAGCAGAGTATCAGAAAACAGACACAGTGAAATAAGATGTGCTGCTGGAGAACCAGCTTGTACAGACTTATGATAATTTAAACCTTCTTCCAGCTGCTCTAAGGCTGCCTCACTATGGTCTTCAGACTGCAATTAGAGTGGGAACATAAAAAACAGGCCATAACATTACCTTTATCGTGGATATAAATTCTTTAAGTAAGTGGGGTCATAGATATTAGAAGTAGAACATACTTATTACATAGATATATTAACCTTATTCATGTAGGAGGGATCAACTGGTTTAAGAACTAAATGATTAAGATTAGGGTATACTTAGAAGAGACAGCATGTCTTGTGGTTAGAGCAAGGGACTGGGATTCGATTCCTCTGGCTTTGATTTGCTGACACTCAGCTTTGGTGCCTTCAGTTTCCCCATCCATAAAATAGATACTGTAATACTTCTGGCCTCACAGAAGTGACAGGAAGCTTAACTAATACAATTGATTACTTGGAGACCCTTTAGTAAAAGGGGCAGCAAAAGTGCAAAGTAATTAGTGATTCAACCTACCAAGTATGTGGTTGTTTTATTGATTAATTTTAGGGATCTATATTTTCTATGGCTTCCTGACTTCAGGTGCACTGGATTAATGCTTTCGTTTCTAACAGATTTTATCCAGAGGCTCAAATCCTGAAGTCCCTCTACAGGCACACTGCCACTGAAATCAAGGGAAGTTTGCCTGAGGAAGGGCCTAAAGACTCAGTTCTGTGTGTTTTGCTTTGGTGCCAGGAAATATAATCCCTTTAATTAACAGGTCTGTTTCTTTGATAAGTGTTTAAGTGGTTTCACTGCAATTTCATCTCTTCAATTTTAGTCCAGGACCAAGGAGGCGTGGGTAAAGGGAACAAGCACGAGAGTAGAATTTTCCATAGTTTCTAAAGAGGGCTATATCTGAGACACTTTAGTTGTGTGGGTGGGCGGATAGATGGATGGATAGACAGACGGAAAAGGGAGTTTCCTTTATGGGATTCCAATAATTGGTATGTGGTTTACATTCCATTCATCTGAAGGACTCTGATTTTAATCAGAAACAGGCCTGGGCTACTAAACTACCTCTAGTGTTCAAAAACATGATCTGCCTTCAGTCAGTGCAGTTTTCTCACATGCATCTTTCTTTTGACACCCACAGCCCCCCAAAGAATACTGTGGTCATTTACCACCATCAACTTAGCTGCAGGTCCTATAATAGGAACTGCTTTAGAGACCTTTTTCCAGGGAGAGGTTTTCTGATTGCTAGCTTCAGAAGGAGAAACATTTTATAGTGTGGTGTTTGAAGCTGGCATGGATTTTTATGATGAGAATTTATTTAAGGCTGTCCAACTCTGGGAAAACCTTGTCTGGACAGTGTCATGGAGGTCTGGCTGCTGAGCTTGGCTTCTGGTACCCAGGCATTAAAACTGACAACCAGTCAGTAGAGGCCCTTATCTGGCAGTGGACTTCCCGTGTTTTGAGGATGTGCACATCTGGAACCAGGGAAACTCCTTGGGTAGAATCAATCAGATTGGCTCTGAAATATTTCAGCCCGCACCCCTTACCCCCTACCCCTAATGAAAGTGTGGATTGCTTTACAATCAACTCCTTTAGTCCATGGGCTGGGAAACCAAATAATGAGTAATGCATGGCATGGACTTTGTGGTATTTGGAACTCTGTCTGCAACATTAATGTTAGATATTATCTGTCAGTCCAGCAACCCCCTATAAGCCCTTCCTTTTCCTCCCAGCTCTGCTGCTCTCTCCCCATTTCAAGAGATCCACTTATACTACAACTGAGTTAACTGTGCCTGGCCTGACTGATCTGTGCAAATTGAATTATCTTTGGGGGCTTGCCTCCTGCTCCAAAAGCAGTGCACAATCTGAACACTTGTAGCCTGACAGCAAGGAAGAGACTTGCTAGAATTCATAGCAAGATCCCAAAAAGACCTGAAAAAGGAAGGATGGCTTTGGGGTCAAGGCACCAGCCCTAGGCCTTAGGCAATCCAGGTTTGGCTCCAAAGTCCACAACAGATTCCCTGAAAAAAACATTTAATCTTTCCATGCCTCAGTTCCTGTCTGCCAAAAGGAGGAACTAATATATCCTTTCTCCCACTGTTCATCTCTTTGGACTGTAAAATCTTTGAGACAGGAACTGTTCTCTTCTCCATGTATTTTATCTAGTACCCAAGGGGATCTTGAAATGGTGTAGACTTTGAGCAGCTACTGTAGCAAAGTAATAAACAATAACAGTACAAAGGTCTTCCTGAGGTAGTACCAGAGCATTGTTCAGAGCTGGTAGCTAAGAACTGTCGGAGTTTATAGTAAGCACTGGAAGGGGATAAATACCTTTGCATGCACACATCTCTCCTACACCCTGATTTCTTCCTCTTTTTTGCATCTCCATAGCAATTGAATGTTAAAACATTCACCAAATATAAAAGATGGGCTTCCTGCTCAGGTCACATCCATCAGAATTGTACTAAGCTAGCACCGGGGAGCTTTATTGTTTGCATATCTTACGCTATTCAGCTCAGGAAGAGACTGGTTTCAGGACGCCCTGTTGAGGCCCACACTCTGCAGTAGTGAGATTGTCCCACATAGGAAAAATTGAGTCTGCTCCAGTCAATGATATTATGCTGGAGAGCAGAACTTGGCCTGTCTGACTTAATTCTGGCCAAAATTCTTTCCCGTTTGGTTTGATACAAACTTTATTCAGGGTTTCCTTGTGCCATTCAAGCTTCTGCTCCTACACAGCTTCTGGTTTGGCCCATAAGTATCCTGATTGTGTTCTGGATTTTACTGCCATTAAGCCATGATTTATGCTGAGTGCTGAGTTGCAACATGCAGCCAGCCATACTTGCTATACTTTCTCTCTGCTGCTGGATACCCAGAGTTTTTCAGGACAGCACCATTTAATTATGTTGAACATCAAAACATTTTGACACAAGGAGTGCTTGGTTATATCTTTTTTTGGACTGTAATTGCTTTGCACCACGTCTGATTAAAGGAAGGTGGATAAACGGAATAAACTACAGCCAGAGCACCACAGGGGACTCCAAACAGTACAACCCGTTCATTTAGTCATTTCCCCAGTTTTTTCCTCTCAGACTATGATCAGACAGCACCTTTACACATCAAGAACTAGGATCTGGCTTTTAATGTTAATTAAGGTGTGACTGCTTAAACTTTAGAGGGTTTTCTTGCTCCTCGTTCCTCGCTGGCCACAACTGTTCAAGTGTTGCTGAAGGTTATTATGTTTAAGTATTAAAAAATGCTTAGCTAAATAAGTTGGCTTATTTGCTTTTGCTGATAGTAGCAGTCCACCCACAGAGCCCTTTCAAATCTCTTCAATGTTTTGGAAAGTGGATAAGGGACTTATTCAGTGACGCGCAAGTTTTGCTTGAGCCAGGAATGAAGCGTGCATTTCATGAAATGAGAAATAACCTCAGACCACACACACAGTGTAATTTCTGAACTCCAGTTCCCTCTCCCTCCCGCTCCCTCTCCCTCCCTCGCACACACACGCACACACATGCACGCACGCACACACACATTCTTCCTAAAAAACAAGATGATGACTGACATCCTTAAACCCTTTAAGCATTCTTCTACAACTAACGGCAGAGGGAGGTTTTCAGAGCTTAGGTGGCTCATTGTTAGCAACAAACTGATGAAAAAATGGATTACTACGTACGTGCATACCATGGTGAAGAGAAAGTACACAAAAAGCCTACCATGTCGGAACACAGCTTTTTAAGGGGAGAAATTGTTGAAGCAAATATAATTGTTAAAGCTAACTTTACTGTGTGAGGATATGGGGGGGGAGGATATCTAACAATTTTCTTTTAAAAGTAATGTTGGCTCTGTAGCTACTTGTTTAGTTCCGCTGGAATCAATGAATGCTTCAAACATTATTTCCCAGAATAATAGTGAAGTAAAACAGACGAATCATAAAGTTATTACTCGCATAAACTTATATCCCTTCCTCTTCAGAGCCAGGAGCCTCTGTAACTAAATGATATGGTTTGTTGGGATGGAGTTCACATGCTCACCAATTGACAGGGAGCCTTAGGGCAAGCTTTTCTACTGCTGCTGCTCCTTAGGTGCATCCCCAGCTCTAGGGTCTGACTCTGTGGTTGCCTCTGGAGAGGACTGTGGCCGCTGAATGTACTTAACCATTGGCATATTGGCAAAGTCCCTGCTTCTGTTGTGGCTCTCCCCAGCAAATTACTTGGAAGGAGCTATCATCATTGTGCTCAGCAGGTGAGGAGGTCTCATATATCACCACTGTAGCAGTCCTGGTCAGTGCTCAGATGGAGGCCTATAAATGAATGGCATGCAGGAAGGCTTTCATAACCTACTCATTGCTTGGTCACAGATCAGTAACAAATTATCCCCCACACAGCCAATCATATCTGCAATACTATGTGACATCATGTATAAAGAAACGCACCCATGGGATGATCCAGGATTGCAGCGAGGGGGGGGTGTCGCCATACCCCCTTCAGCAGTGCAGCTTATACTCACTCTGAACTCACTGTCTGCACAGCACAGCACAGCTCCTCACGTGCTGCGAGCTCTGTGCTCACCACCTCATCAGTGCAGGGGCTGGCTGGAGTCCCTGTTTTCATGCAGCTCCAGAGCCCAGGGGTTAACTCAACTGCTATTTGCCCTCTCCTTTCCTCCCATCTCCTGAGTTCAGCAGCATGGGAAAAGAGGTGACAAGCAGGGACTGCTCTCAGCCCCGTGCATTCATTCAGCTCCAGAGCACAGAGGCTGGGTGTCACCACTGTTCGTCCCCTCTTCTCCCCTGCTGCTGCTGATTTCAGTGTGGGGGGCCTTGAGTGGGGAAAGGAAGGGCAAACAGCGGTGCTGTTCACCTCCTGGGCTCTAAAGCTGCATGAAAGCCGGGGCTGTGCCAGACTCCATGCCAACCAGCTAGTGAGCTCAGGGCTGACAGCATCCAGAGCTCTGGCAGCAGCTGTGCTAACATGCTGGCAAGCTCGGAAAGGTCTCTGCACACGCACCACCCAATCAAACAGGGGTGCAGCTACACCACCACATCCCCCCAGGTCTACCCCTGAACACACATTGGCAAATGTGCATGCTAATGTGTGAATCCAGTCTCCTGATCCCATCACCTCTAAAACATAGAAAATTCAGCTTTGCATCTAGATTCAGATGTGAACTGGACTTGGCCTGTTTCCACGGGTTCATCTCCAGCCACACACACACAGACTTGCATCTGCTGTTAAGGTTGCTCCGTACTTTCCATTATAAATACCCTGCTTTGGGTTGCTTATAGTTTGGCCAAATTCTAATTGTTCAGGCTGAAATTTTCCATGCCAAGTGCCTGCCTCAGGCCGCATTTTTCTGGTAAGCTTGAGCAAAAAAACCCAATTGTTCCATTTCTAACTGTGAGGTTCAGGGAAAACTGTTGTTATTTTTACCATTGGGGGGAAAACCACTTATAGCCGTTTCACTGAGAAATTGTATTGCTTCAGTGCTTTGAAGCAGGGACATGAAAACAGCAGAGGAGTTACACTGTTGTCAGGTACCAACCTTCTGTCAAGGATGTGCCTTTTGATATCCTAAGCAAAATCTACCTAAATTTGTTCATGTTACCACACTGCAATTGGCACATGCCCTACAGAGGTCTAGTAGTGACTGTTCTCAAGAAATTTATTTGCACTGAGCATGTCTCATTCCCGCACAGCTCCTCCCTGCTAAGCAGGCTGCATGCACCATTTCCACCGAACAACCAAGCATGCTCCAGATCAGTACTGCAGAATAGGCAGGAAC
>NW_017729024.1:87975429-87978076 GCF_001723915.1 Gavialis gangeticus
GACAAGGATGTGCCTTTTGGTATCCTAAGCAAAATCTACCTAAATTTGTTCATGTTACCACACTGCAATTGGCACATGCCCTACAGAGGTCTAGTAGTGACTGTTCTCAAGAAATTTATTTGCACTGAGCATGTCTCATTCCCGCACAGCTCCTCCCTGCTAAGCAGGCTGCATGCACCATTTCCACCGAACAACCAAGCATGCTCCAGATCAGTACTGCAGAATAGGCAGGAACTGTACAGGAATTTTCCAGAGGTTTCTTCTTCTGGTAGATAGGGGTCAGTATAGCAACAGAGTTGAAATTAAGAGTCAGTAAGGCTGGAAGGGACCTCAGTATGTACTCTTGTCCAACTCCTTGTTCACGGCAGGATCATCCCTGACTAAACCATCATAAATAAAACCATAGATAAATATGGCTTAACTTCTAAGGATGGAGATTCCACAACCACTCTGGGGAGCCTGTTCCAATGCTTAACCAGCCACATAGTTGATAAAGTTATTCCTAATACCCAGCCTAAATTTCTCTTGCTGCAATCCAAGACCATGGCTCCTTGTCTTGTCCCCTGCAGCCAGAGAGAACAGCCTGTCTTCATCCGCTGTGATACCACTCTTCAGGTATTTGAAGACGGCTATCGAATTCCCCCTCAGTCTTCTCTTTTCTGGATTAAATAATCCCAGTTCTTTCAGCCTGTTTTCTGTAAATTGTATTTCCCAGGCCTCTACTAATTTTTTGTTGCTTGTGTTTGGACTCTTCCTAACTTGTTCAACTTTCTTGAAGCTTGGAGTCCAAAACTGGGCACAGTACTCCAAGTGAGGTCCCATCATTGCTAAATAGAGTGGAAAATCATGTCCCTTGACTTGCAAGTGACACTCCTGTTAATACAGCCCAATATATTATTGGCTTCTTTTTTTTGCAACAAGAGCAGACTCTTGACTCATATTCAGCTTATAGACTGCTGTAAGCACCCAAGTCCTTTTTTGGAGTACTGCAACCTAAGTAGTTCTTCCCTAGTCTGTATTTCTGTATGCAACTGCTCCATTCCAAGTGCAGGATTTTTCACGTGTCCTTATTGAATTTCAGTTGATTAATTTGGGACCATTTCTCCATCTTATCAAGGTCATTTTGAATCCTAGGCCTACCCTTCAGAGGGTGCATCCAGATGAATGCATGTGTGCGGTATATGGCACTGCAGACACCACACTTATAGCCCATGTTGCTAATTTGCAGCTCAGGGTTTTGGGTTTTTTTACACTGGGAGATCCTGTTGTCAAAAGAGCCCATATCTAAAAAAAGCAGGGCAGTGCACATGGCGGCAGCGTGCATCACTCAAAACTGGAGCCTGGCTGGTCAGAGCCACGTTCCAGGTGCTGACCAGGCTCCCTGATGCCAGGACGTTGTGGCTGCAGCCCCCAAAGGCACCCAGGGCCCCAGGTAAGGCTGCTGGAGCCAGCACCCTGTGGCCCCAGCCTCCCCTTCCCCACCTGGGATAACATGCCATGTGTCAGAGTGTTTTTTGGGGACAAGTAGCAGTGGCACATATTGTGCCGCTGCTGTTTGTCCCTAGGGAAAATCAAATTCCCACTTGTGGGGCTGCACTCAGAGTGTCTACAACTCCACTTGGCTGTCCCATTCATGAAGATATTAAACAATACCAGACACAGGACAAACTCCTGGAAAACCTCACATCAGACCTGATAGAATCAGGGACATTCTGCCTTTTGTAATGCTTCTACCCAGGAGCAAGCCACTTGAGGGTGAGAAGGGAGGAAACACAGGACAGAAAGGGTGCTGACCCTGAGGGGTCAGTATGGGCAAAGGGAGAGTGAGACAGGCTAGAAGGACTGAAGCAGAAGGAAAAAGAAATAGACTGGGGAAGAGATGGCAGAGTGCAAAGATGGTAAAATTTCTCCCAGGTGGAAATGACAATTCATGTTTCACAGGAGAGCTGAAAGGTAGTGTAAGATCTTACGGTTGGAAAAGTTCGTTTTATGCAAAATAGGCTCAAATAAAAATTGGAGCAGTCTATTTACCTCCGAGTTGTGAGATGGCAAGAAGGAAGTTGAATTAACCTTCTTTCTTGTTATGATGTTTCATATTTCACAGGAGGGTGGGTGATGGAAGGCTCTCCTGGGCAAGGAATTTCTCTTGTGTTGAGACTGCTTTGTGAGTATGCAAATTTGGCTCGAAACAAAAGGCTGGAGCAAGGGTGTCAGCTTTCAGGTCTCAAGGTGTTGCATTTTTCTTCTTTCTTGTAAAATTACTAAGTTTTCATTTATGGTACATCACATTTATGTTCCCTAGATACCAGACTTACTGTACAGACCATCAAGTTGCTGAGCAATGTCTCTTACTACTTTATCCTCCAGTGTGAAATTTCTTGTTACAGTTGTCCCAGCACAAGGCCAGAATGGGATGTTTTGGACCATGGGTGAATGAATCATAAATACAATCTTACAGGGAAGATTTGCATTAGCTTCCCATCAGAACTAAAAGAGCCTAAAATAACTTAGAAAGTATTAGCAAAGATATTGTAGGCTATTGTAAGAGATGTACATGACTCCGTCTGAGCCCTCTGTACAACTCTTCATGAAAGCACCTAGATGTAGAGGATGCATGACAAGGTGTGGTTGGCCTTCCTGACTGCAT
>NW_017729024.1:87980618-87995056 GCF_001723915.1 Gavialis gangeticus
TACCTTTAGGGGAAAGGTGGAGCCCATCCCACCTGAGCATGATCCTCCTTGGATCATGAACACCAGAACTAGTTCTACTACTCCATATGTGGTTGTACCAGTGCTAAATGCTGAGGAAATACAATCATTCTGCTCCACCTTGATATTATTCTTTTTTATACATCAAAGCATCACATTAGCCTGTTTGCCCGCAGCATTGTACTGGGATCTCACATTCAGCTGATTGAAAGGGGCAGGAGAGTTGTGACAGACAAAGTCATTGCTTTCTAGAATAGAATTTCCATGCCTGTAGGTATGGCCTGAGTTCTTCCTTCCTAGAGGTACAAATACCTTTGGGTGTAGTGAAAGGCATAAGCCCAAATCCATTTCCACCATTTAGGCACATAAATAACACACAGCCGCAGTTAGCTGTTTAAGAAGCATTTAGGCCCAGTGGCACTGGGGAGGTTCAGAAAGATGAGGAGGACCCTCCCACCTTTTAGTCCAATAGTTTAATGGTCCTGAACATGTTCAGAAAGACAAGTCAAGTTGCGCATTCGGTGTAGCACTTAAATGCATATAAGTAGCCCTTATCATCACTTAGGCAACTAACTTTAGCCCTGTATATACTATTTACCTGCCTAATGGGGAACTGAAATTGAGATATAGGGGTTGCTCGCATTCAGCTTGCCAAATGGTCTCAATTGCTTCACGTGAGATGTACTCTTCATTACTAATTGCCTGTCATCTGTTTTCTTGGCAAATGTCACCAGCAAAGATTTTGTTTTCAATAATACAAGTAGCATAGGACCAAGAACCAGTTCTGGTTGGGATCCCACTAGGATCGCAGCAGCTTGATGATGTTTTCTCATTGATAATTACATGGGATCCGTCAGCCAGTTTTTATGCTACTCACTGTTGAGTTTGTTCCTTTCTCATTTCTTAATCTAATTATCTCAAGCAAATGCCTCACAGAATTCAAATGGATTATCAGTACATCAGTGCTATTACCTTTAATAAACAAGATAACTTAGGTTGACACTGTTTTCCCTAAGTCCCTGTTGATAAGCATTTCTTATATTACCCTCTTTTAACTCTTTAATCAAGTCCCATGTTAGCCATTAAACTATTTTTTCCAGGGTTGATATCAGCCTGATGGGTTACCCAGGTCATTCTGTTTTTTGAATGGTGATGACTGTGGCTGTCTCCCAGCCCTCTGAAATGTCTCCCATGTTCCGAGACTGCTTTGAATGAATGCTCAATGAATGATCCAGAAAGTTGTCCAGAAAACTCTTTCCAAACTTTTGGAAGAAAGTTAGCTGAATATGCTGTTTCACAATGCCTAGATTTAACAGTTACAGCTTAATATCTTCTGAGTTCCTGCTTGAATGGAAAGGATGTTGTTATCACATGATACTAATGCATCATGTTTTTCCCCCCACAAACACAGAAATAAAATATGTATTGAATACTCCTGCATTACTATGGACTATTGTCCCAGTTTGAACTATTAGGAGGTGCAGAGAGTCAGTTCTTCCCAACTTTTCACTTCCCAACCAGACTTTTTGTAAAGTAGGAAGAGACCCCTTTTAAATACAGGGATAAATATTCAACGGGAATGCCACATTCTTTTCGAGCAGATTCCCATTTTGATCTTGATGTATCCTGCCCTTGTCCTTGAAGCAGTATGCGAACAAATATGGGCAAGTAAAAGCTGGATAGATTCAAGTGCTTATCATGGATGCCAATTATGCCATCTCCCTAGCTTTTCCAGCTTCATGAGTTGCTAGAGCGAGTTTGCTGTGGAATAACTACTTAGCCCATTGCACACTAGTGAATACAACAATTCTCAAATAACTCTCACTTTAATGGTAAGACTACCCCCACTAGAGGTTCAAGTAACCTTATTGTAACCACAAGGAAGAAGCTTAAGTCATTTGCTTTGCCATCATAATTTCGAGATTTCTTTATGACTTTTTCCCCATTTTACCTATCTATAGAATTATCCAATGATATTTAGGACAATTTAGATAGTAGTTTAATTTCTAAAGCATTGGAACTTGGACTTGGCTTCTGTGGGAAACTCTGTTAGACAAAGTAATTTGTAAACTAGAAGAGAAAACTTAGTAGTGTTTTAAACTTCATATTTCATTGAAGATAACTAATTGATAGAGAAGTGTGGGACTGTCCCATTAGCAGAACAGTAATGTAATCCAGCACGTCCGTGGCACAGGGGGCTCCTGCTGATTTAACTATACTATAAGTACGGTGAGTGAGTGTGTATATGAACCCACAGAAACAAGCCAAGCCCATTTCACATCTGAATCTAGATGCAAAGTCAAATTTCTGTGTTTTAGAGGTGGTGGGATCAGGGGACTGGAGTCTATAAAACAAGCTAAAAATAAAAATTCTAGTTAAGAAATTATAGCCTAAATTACAGCATGATGTGAATTTGTTTTCCTCACCACTGAGTTATAAACCTCAACAACTGGAGACTTTTTGCTGGAATGTCTCCCACAGCCTTAATTACAGATAGGCCATTGATGCCATTTATACAGTTGTGAGCATTTACCTCAGACAATATAAATATACGTCTGGTATTTGTGTTTAAAGTTACTGGCATAGAATGAGTTTCAGGGCAATACAGATGATTTTGTTTACATGACTGTCCACTTGATGGAAACAACTGAATATCAAACTATAGAGGGGGGAAATCCCCTTAGTATAAACAGTTTTCTAAAGTAAAACGAAAGCCTATTTTGAATCAAGCTGGTATTCATTTAGAATCGGATCTTGCTCCCAGTGATGTCAATCACTGCTTTGCTATCATCTTTATTAGGAGCAGCTTCAAGGGTTTAATACGTTAATACTAAAAGCAAGCTACTAACATTTAAGTGACTGCAAACATCCAGGGACAATTTATGCATGTTTTAGGATACAGTTCTATTGCTGTATTCTATCAAGAGCTCTTAGTAATATAATACTAAATAGTTCATTAGTGTGTTTTCAGACAAGACAAATGCAGTGGGTGTTTATGCTCCCATCCAAATGACAGAGCATGGCTATTGTCATTAAACGATCATTTGGCTCAGGGGTACATTTGAAATTACTTGTCTGGGTTTCATGTTCTTCAGCAGTGGGGCAGGACCCATAAAGAACAAAAGTACAAAGTATTATTTATTTCACCTCTTGCTTTTACCCTTCCTTCTCTGATAGCTACCATGCCACCACTAGGATGCCTTCCAAATGCATAGCTTGAACAAAGCAGCCTCCTGAAATAAGGTTCCAGTCCAAAAGGACTCAGTTAAGTGATTTGTTTGTATCACCTGGTGCTGTTTTCAAATGTTTTTGGTTTTGTGATCTGCACAGCTGGTAGCAGTCCTGATTAGGATAATGCCAATAAGAGATGTGCAGTTTGCTTAACTGAACCAAAAATTCCTTTCTTTTTTTTTTCATTGCTTGGAAACATTTTGTGGGAACCAAAACAAAACATTTCAATTTCCTTTTCATGTTATGTAATCCCCCCCCCCCTTTTTTTTTTACATTTGTCAATTTCAAAACAAAAAAATAGAAACATGCCATCACCATATTTTTTTAATTCCTTTTGCCTCTCATTTTTTTTCCAGCCAGATTCAATCTGTAGTCATGAATAGTTCTGGTCTCCCTAAAACTGCTTTTTCTCCCAGCATTTTCTATTAATAATAATAAAAAAAAAATCTGTCATCTGTTTTTAAGTATAGAGGGGAAAAAATGTTGATTTTGAACAGGTCATTAAGATTGACAGCTGTTTTGTTGACAAGCTCCTGCACCTCCCCACCCCATGGGCTGGAGCAGAAACTTGAACTGTGTCTTGATGTTCCTGTGAAAGAAAATGGTTAATTTTGGCCGAATTAAAAAGCTTCTGAAAATCTCAGTTTGCACATGCTCAGTAGAGACTTGTTAGTATCTGGCAGGTAAATTCTCCAAGGAGTCTGACTTTGCTAAGCATGCAGCAGCCCAGGGGCTGAATTAGGCTTTTCCTGAAATTGTTGCTCCAGGGGGCTCTTGTGGAAAACACACAAACAGCGAGCAAGGAGACTCTCCTGTGCCTTCAGTGCTATCCCAGCTAGTGTGCAAGCATCGCAGTAGTAGGAAATGTCTAAATGAATGCAGACACACAAAAGTAGACAAGAAGTGGGATGGGAGGTAGGGGATGGCAGAAGGAAGCCTAGCTGGAAGAGGGGAGACTGGCAGTTAGTGGAGAGGAGGAAGGAAATGAGGAAACTTTGGAGAGAATGTGGATTTAAGATGAGCAGATAGTGTATAGGAAAACTGAGATAATGAACAGAGGTTAGAGGTGGGAGAAATGAGACTGGGGCTAGAAAGCCATAGCCAGGAGAAAACTCTCAGGGACCTAAGGCAGGAAAGTGGCCAAACAAGGGGTCTTGGAGAGGAGACAGGGATGAGAAGCCTGTCAAAGGAGACTGGAATTCTGCTATGGATCCCAGAAGGAGACTAGGATGACTAAATTAGGCAAGGAAACAGAGACTGGATTAGGGATTAAAAAAAACAAAACAAAAGGAAGGTAAAATACATTGTAAACAGGGTTGAACAGCCTCAGTGAAGCTGGGTAGAAATGTCTTGGACTAGCTACCTTCCAGTACATTGAATGAAATCCAGGATTCCTATTTCCCACTGTTCCTTCCTCTTTATGACATAACTGTGAAATATACTGTTGGTTCACATAGGAGACAATCTACTACCACTGTCTGTTACTTAAGTGGTCTGTGTTGTGGTTTAAATTATTCTAATCTAGGTCATGAGCAGTGTGTTACCCAATTCCACCTGGTGGAATTTGTTTTTCCCCCCAGTTTGCTCTATCTGAAAGCCTCGGAAACCACAACTAGATACACACTACCCCCTGAAAACCCTGAGTAGTAAAGTTACATCAAGCTCTCAAAATGTAGAAAGTACCAGAATTAAGGTTGCACATATGAAACCTTCATGGAGTCTCCTTGTGCAGATGAATTATGAGATACCCTTTATTTTACATGAATATCCAATACGTTTTTCCTACAATACCATTGCCTCTTTCTGCGAACAGGAAAATGAATCAAGGAAGTGTAGGGAGGGCTGCAGTTGTCTATAAGGAAGCCTGCTTCACGTATTGTAGTCACTGGAATGTGTGGTATGAAGGAGGGTACTAGAGGGACAGAAGAGACATCTAAAGACCATGGTGAAGGCTTTCTGCTTCTGGCACGGCTTATTACCCTTTAGGCAAGTCAATCAAACCAAACTTTCCACAGGGAGTAACTACATGTGTTCTTCATTTTCTGGATTTATTTATTCCCCCCCCTCCCCCAAGTACTATTGCCACTTTACATAATGCTGGCATGTGTCTGCCATTCAGTGCCTGAAGTTACCCCTGAATAAATCCCATCAACTTCTGTCTCTCAAAGTTCATAAAATGTCGGTATGCACGCCAATAGTTTCACAAAAACATAATCACTGCCTGCAATTGTTCACTTTCACAATCCTGCATGAAGTTTGTTTTGCAGCAAGGCGGTTTCCAAGCCTGGGTACATGATTCAGTTTGCAAAACATGGTGAAGATGCAGTCTGCCCAAAACTTAGGACACACGCTACATTTTAATCAAGCAGAGGGACCATATTATCAACAGGTTTCCTGCTTCAGTTGCATTTGTTGTGTAGACAGGGTCAGATTTCTTAGGAGTTCACAGGAGCCCTGTTTTACCCAACCAAGTAATTCCCACTGAATTCAAAGGGGATTACAGGTATGTGCTGAAGGGTCAAGAGGAGAAAAAACAGAATCCTACAATCTTCCAGACTGAAATAAGCAGCTATAAAATCTAGTCATCCAGTGAAAACTGACAGCCCCCTCCTCATGAAGTCAGTTCCTTATTCTGCTAGGCTGTTAACAGTTTGCACGTGACCCACGCTTTGCAGCAACCATGTAGAAACCTGCCAGCAGAAGCCACCCACATTCCTCTTTGCTATAACCCTGCAAACACTAAATCCCCTGAAGCTTCCTTTATTTCCAAACCCAAACAAATTATGATCAGATTTCCAAGAAGGCTCAGGACTCTTATTTGTAGCTTTGAAGGATATATATAGTAGTTTCTACTATATATATATAGTAGTGGGGATTTTTTTGTATGGCACACTCATTTTCAGCCTTAGGTTGTAATTTTTATTATACATGTCTTATTCATGACAAAACACCATTTTATAGGCATATCCCCAGTGCACCTAAACTCCATAGTTATGGCTTTACATAATACCTCCAGGTACAATCTGTCAGATTCCAACAGGAAAATACATGCAGGAATAAATCCTACTTCAAGACATTTTCTTGTGGTTCAAGGCTAAGAAAACTAATGTGTTTCCACATGTAAATCAACAGAATTTGGTGTACAAGTAAATAAAATGTATACATGTATGGGGAGTTTTGATTTATCTAAGCCTATTCACCTCTTCAGAAACAAGTGGGTTTGAATATTCATCCCCCTGTGACATCAGGTAGTCAATGAAATCTTTTTATTTGGGCCCCCATCCTGCAAATGGTTGCAAAAGTTGCATTCTTATGCCTATGCCAAGTCCTGCTGAAACACAGTCAATGAATCTTAAGGTAAAAGGAATGAGGGGCCACGTCTAACCAAGTCCATTCACTCCCACCATTATTTATGTCACATTTACGTGTGACTTTTTCTATTCTTCTGAAGCATCCAGAACCCCCCATCCCCCACCAAAAATACTAACACCATCTCCATACCATAGCCAGGTCTGAGGTCAAACTGATTAGTTTCTGAGTATTGGAGAGTGTCAGATGCTATTTGATCTGATCAGCTACTGTTCTCTCACAGAACTGCTTCAGAAAGAGAAGATTAAAGACTGGACTGTAGGCAACAATATTATTAGTATCAAGCACTTCTTTGATCCAGATCCATACCAGTTAGCCATACCATACCTGCTTGGCATGCAAGAAAATGTATGTTCTATTTTTTATTAATAAGCAGGCCCATTGTCTTTCCATATTACAATTTTTTATTAATTTTTTACAATTTTTTAATACAATTTTTTTCATACAATTTTTTATTAATAAGCAGGCCCATTGTCTTTCCATATTAACAGGAAGTAGGAGACACAGAAGATGGACGCACTGGATCCATCTCAGGGATGAAAGTATTTTCTTCAGCTGAAGCATAATTCAAAATCAGGTGATTAAACTATGTTTCAGTTTTTCTGTTGAGGCTAGTTTTGTCTTTATGTGCATGGGAAACAAACTTCTTTAACTGTCTTCATTGGCAGTCATAAGTTGAAGTGGCTCAAAGCTGTAAGATTGTATCAAACACCAAGGGATAGAATAAAAATGGTAGCAGCATGTAGATTCAGAGGGAGACAGATATCTACCAGACTCGTATTTATCACACTCGTGCCAATTTCTTACAAAGCCCAAGCATGTTACTACTTCATCACATGCATTAAATACCAAGTCGTCTTGCTTCAGGTACTTAAGTCAGATTTCCCATTATAGTTTTCAATGGCATCCAGTTACAATAAGTGCATAATGGCTAACACAGAGACAGAGCAAAGCCTATAACAGCTTCCCATGACCTAAAGGAGAATCTGCTCCAGATCAAATTTAAGCTTATTTTCCAATGGGCAGTCATCCAGACCACAAAAACCACCACAGTTCACAGACTGCTGCTGTGCAGCTTCAGTGTCCAAGGTTTTAAAATTTCATAACATTTACCCGTCACATAAAACAAGTTATACAGCATATTCAATGCAAAACCCACTATTTAAATGGCATTGCATTTGAGGTTTCAGAACCTACAGAAGTCAGAGATTATGGTTGAGGTTCCCTTGGCAACGTTAAACCCTGGCTTCTTGGTTACACATTATGATAAGGTCTTCCATCAAATTATCCCATAATACTAGGCAAGGTGATATATTATTCAGCCAATAAGGCATTATATTGCTTGTTTTATAAGCATTTTTCTTGAAAGCAGCTTTTTTTTCACTTGAGTGTTAAATAGAGGCAATGTTGCCAGGGAATAAGGTGATCGGTTGTAGTTCTGGAATATGTTCCTAAACAGTATTTTTAAAAAATAACTGGGCATCTTCTTGTTTGTTTTCTGAAAGACTGGTAGGGTACAGATCAAAGATCAGATCCAATGTTTATTACACACAGGAAGGTTTGCCTACTTACACATGGGGATGTATGCATGCATACTAATAAGAGCTAACAATTATTATTCACCAGTTTACTTACTATTAGAATTGGTGCAGAGTATCTATTACAGTACTGTGGCAGGGCACATCTACAATATATATTTTCTGTACAACTGAATAAGAACTTTTAGTCTGTATTGTATTATATATAACTGTATTTGGTAATTAGCAATCCAAAGACCATGGTTTAGGGCATATGTACAAAGAACAGAATTATGGTTGAATACTTAATCTCAGATATCTTAATTCTGGGAACTTTGTGCTACAATCCTAGGCAGAATTCAAGGTAGGACTAATGTTGCAGATTTACATTCAGATCCTATATATTCTACTTTCCTTGGTTGAAGCACTCTTGAGCCATGAAGAGACTAAATACAGACATCCCTATGCGGTGTGCAGAAGGTGGGGAGGCACATAATACATAGTTTCTAAACACAGCACTCTTCCTTAGCAAATCTAAAGGGCTTTATAAAATGGGCAAGCACCATTTTCCACACAAATAACCCACTCCCCCTAAACCCCCCTGCACCTTACTTAGAGGCATCAGAATCGCAGTTTACCAGACCGTGGAGATCTGTGCCAGTCCATTCTTGGGGCCTCACATTGCCCCATGTTTTCCTCCACAGCAATCTACCTTGTAAGGGGAATGCACTTCACTTGAAGTAGAACGGAGTCCTTCTTCCGTGTATTACAAAGATCCACAACCCAAATGGCCTCATAAAGGAAACGTGCTTTCCAGATCTCCACTAGAATTAGCCCATTTCTGTACTGCCCCCGCCCTCACTTCTGAGGTCCCTTTATGTTCTACTTGGGACCTAATCAATGTGGTCCAGCATCCCAGATAATTGTTAAAAAGGTTCACATGCCTTTGTTGGAGAAAAAAACCCCAAAAGAATCTTTTCCCATTTTTCTCATTATCTTAAGAATATAGCTTGAGCGCATCTTGGTTTATGTAAAATGATTTAGAAATAATATTAGCAGTACTGAGCAAATCAGAAAGTGTAGGATTATCCTCTCATTATTAAGAATTTAAATCTAATTGGTGCGTTTGGTATGCGTTTTGGGCAAGAGCCAATAAAAGAGTTACCTACAAGTACCTACAAGTTAGACACTAACACCTAACACTGAGGTTCCTGGCCTCCAGAGTCGAGTCCAGAAGCCTGTGTTAGGCACCGTTGCTACGTATACAATGCATGTGCAGAGACGGACGGCTCAGAATGACGGCTCCAAAAAACTAGGACACTTGAGTGTGGAGCTGCCTGCAAACAAAGCTAAACACGGAGATATGTATGAACTTCTGCCTCTCTCAGAGTTTAGGTACATGAATCAGGGCTCCTCCATTCATTCAAAATGCAGAGTCTAGAATTCTCCTCCAAGGACAGGTATCCACAACTATTATTGTTGGAAGAATTGAAGGGGGGGGAAAAAAAAATCACAGTTTTTCGTTTTGTTAAATAAAGCTGGAGGAGCTCACCTGTTATACATGTATAGCAGTGGTACCAACTTTTGGACCAACAGACCACTGTTAACCTCAGCAATCTCTCTCAGGGGCTACCATACACCTTCCAAGGATAGACTCTAACAACACCTGTAGGAAACTTGTTCCAGACCGTAACCATCCTCAGAGTTCTTTTCCTGCAATTTAAGACCATTACTTCCTGTCCCGTCTCCTATGGCCACAAAGAAGTCAGTCCCACCCTTTATGCATTTGAACACTTACCAAATTGCCTCTCAAGCTCCTCTTCCCCTGACTAAATAATTTCAGTTCTTCCAACATTTTTGTGTAAAGCATGTTTTCTACATCTCTAATATTAATTTTTGTTGCTCTCTAATGGGCTCCTTCCTATTTCTCTGTGTCAGTGGTTCTGAATCTCTTGTAACCCAAGGCACCCCTGGATAGACTCAAGGGACACCTCTGAAAAAGCTAGCTCTCATTTTTCTGCAGTCAAAAGGGTGAAAACTAATAGAGCAGGTTTTCTGTTGCAAAAAACTTGGGAAGACCACACCCATGGATTTGTGTTTGAAATCTTCAGGTTTATCTTGTGAATCATATTTGTAAATCTAACCTTGCTAACATTGTGTGGCACCCTAAAGCACCCCTGAAAAAATTGCAAGGCACCACAGGGTGCTGTGGCACCCTGGTTGAGGATCAGTAATTTATGTTTTTCTTGTACTGCAGTGCCCAAAACTGAATGTAGTACTCCAGGTGAGTTCTCGCCAGCGCTGAACAGAGGAAAAGTGTCACTTCCTTTGACTTCCTGGTTACACTCGTGTGTCATTATCCAAAAACATCTACTGAACTGGATGCCTCAAGGCATTTAAGCAGAGGAATACTTACAACCTGGATCCTAATCGTGGGCTGTTTTCTATACACAAAGACACAGTACTCTAGGCAAATAAAACAGGGAGGCATGTAGTGAGTTCAGGTGACTGTACTTAGACTGATTCCCCTTAACTCCTGCTTTAGGAGTCTAAAAGTCCTTTAGAGGGCCTAGAACCTGTACGTAAAATACAGTTCAAAATTGAAAATCAGGAGTACTTTAGGGAACCACCACACATCTTCTACACCAAAGGTGTTCATAAACATTTGTTGTTGGATTGTGATGCATCAGACTGACATTTGATCATAACTGCCAGTAGTCATCTATTCTGAATCAGTTGAGTATAGATCATTTATAAAAGCTAATTTGTGTGCTAGGGATTCAAAGCTACTTTGCATGTAACGTATGTCACCTAAGTCAAAGGAAGTGGATGAAGTTGTCAACAGAGGCCTTTGTTACGACTACATATGCACAGCCTCTTTTCCCCCCATCAGTTCCTCTTTGATGGACCCATGCTTAATACTCTGATTACTGGATGCATCAGAAAGGCAGAGAGTGTACCTGCTCAAGTAGCAATCAAAGTGGGCTCATGGTGTCAGAGCAAAACTGTGTGCCCATGCTCACCTATATTCTTGGATGGCAGGTGGCAATACCACATTAGCTTCCTCATAAAAGAGTTTATCTGGGATTCCACAAAGATGCCACTGGTGGCGGTTGCACATGGGGTGTATCTGAATCAGTCTGTCCCTCAAAACTATCCTTACTCCAAGCCATTTTATGGACATTACAGACTGGCTACAGCTCATCTGGGATTGTATGCAACTTTTGCCACTGTATCCTTTCACCCAACTGACTTTCTACTACCACAACGTGGGTTTGCTTGTTTGTACCATACCTGGCACAAACAGCATACCATGACATCGTGTTCTGTTACTGGACTCCTAAAAGGTGAAAAACAAAACCTCTCAATACCAAAATACAGCTTCTTGAGACAAACAAAATTAACCCAGACATAGCCATGACAAAGATCAGGAAGAAGGAAAAATTACCATAACAACATGAAAGTTACCCATGTAAATGGAAAATACTAGGGCGCTTGTACAAGTGATGGGGGTTTATTCCTATAGATTGAAATGGTGGGTTTTTAATTGCGACAATTAAAAACCCACCGTTTCAATTTAGGGGCTTCCATCACTGTTACAGAGAGGGGCCCAATGCTTTTTTTTTCCCCGGGGAGCCCACCCATGTCTCCTGCAGCAGGGGAACAAGGTGCTGGCGGGCCAACCAGTCCCTGAGCTACAGGGGGCCCTGATCCCTCTGTGGTGACAGCACCCCCTGGGGCTGCCTGGGTGGGTGTTACTCCAGCTTGGGCAGCACGCACCTGCTAGCCACCTGCCTGGGTGGCCCCAGGGGGCACCACTGACATGGAGAGAAGGGCTGGGGCCACTGCAGCTCAGGGCCCACTGGCAGCTCACCTCCCAGCCATGGAAAAGGCAGGAAGGCAGGCTCTGCAGAAAAAAGGAAAGGATTAGGCCCTTTGTCGCTTTTTTTGTTACTTTTTTTTCCCAATAGAGCCTGCCTGCACAATCTGCTGCTGGGCTGAGTGGCACCTGAGCTGCAGGGGGCCTGGTCCTTCCTTCCGCAGCGGCGACACCCTCTGGGGCCATCCAGGCAGGGTGCTAGCTGTGTAGGTACTGCCCCAGCTCACAAGCAGCACCCACCGGATCAAACTCTTCCCTTAGCCTGTGCGGGGAGCAGTGCCCGGTGGACTTCCAGTGTGCAGGCTCAGGGAAGGGTTGGATCCAGTGGGTGCTGCCTGTGACTGGGGCAGCACCTATGCAGCTAGCACCCCACTTGGGCGGCCCCGGGGAGCGCCACTGCCATGGAGGGAAGGACCAGGCCCCGCACAGCTCGGGGGCTGCTCAGCCTGGCAGCAGCTCATGTGGACAGGCTCCACCAGGAAAATAAATAAATAAATAAAGAAAAAAAGGCAGTGAGGGGCCTGATCCTTTTTTTCCACCCCCGTGGACCCTGCTCACCTCTCCTGTGGCCAGGGGGGCAAGCTGCCGGTGGGTGCTGAGCTGCAGGGGGCCCTGGTCTTTCCCTCTGCCAGGGTGGCACCCCATAGGGCTGCCCAGGTGGGTGGCTAGTGGGCAGGTGCTGCCTGAGCTGGAGGGCCCTGGGGATGCCACCACCATGGAAGGAAGGACCAGGGCACCCCTACAGGTGCACACCTAGGTCATACACTAATCACCTGGGGGCAGTCCAACATAACAAACACATTCAAAAGACAGACAAACAAACAAACCAAAAGAACCACACAATGAAAACAGTGGCCCTACTGTTCCTTGAAAATACTCAGAATGTGACTAACATGCATCATGCATGGCAGAAGAAATACAAATCAATTAGTGAACAATAATGACAAACAGAGAAAGCAGCAAATGCAGGCTCCAAGTGGCAAACCCATCTTTGCAGATTTAACAATAGAGGCCTTGCATCAGCATTTTGGACCAGACTATTCTACTACAGGCAGGAATTACAAATATGTGAGCATTATGGTCAGTGACCCTGTTGACTCTTAGCATAAGTATGTTGTTGGGGCTGATCTCAAGTGGTGATGCACCTGTTTGACAGTCATATCGGAATGTAATTTTGATAGCAGAAATACTTCAACAGAAGACTAATATTGATTAGTAAAGTACAATCTTATCACTGTGCTTTAAGCATGGATACCAATGCATGTATTTATGGCCACATTTTATAAGTATGTCTAGCCACTGCACATGCTGCAATATACACATACAAATAAGGATTATGAAGGCAAAGTGACTGCATGGACAAGTAACCAGTTACATGTCTAGTAAGCAACTTACACAGCCAGTTGGCTCACCACTGTTTCACAGTTAACTCAGTTTTATATTTAAAGTATACACAGTGCATCATTAAATATATTAATTTTTTTCCAGAGCACAGTGTTTACACAGGGTAAACCAAACTGATTGTTTAATGGAAGAAACCATCATTTTTCCATTACAAACATGAACAATGCATATTTTAATTACTTCCCCATAATTTTATTTTCATATTAGATTGCTCAAACACTGGAATAAACTGATTGACAAAATTTACCCTGTATTTCTGAAGATAATCAGATTGGTCTTGAAATCTATTATAAAATAGGGGCAGGGAGGGTGCCAAAAGAAAAAGTTACCTAAAAAGCTTGTCTGTGGCATTCACCGGATAGATCCTTCCTATCTGGTATCAGTGATAGCCATGTGGAATCTGCCTCATTGATAAAGGCCCCTGGCTCACTGGAATACTTGAATAGTAAGTTAAGTTACCAAGTCATTTCAAACTGGCCAGGAACTAATTAAAATAAGTAATGTATAGGATGAAAAGCTCCATGGTCCTATTATCTGAGTTACTGATTCTTATAAAAAAAAATAATTTATGCTTTAAAAATGTGAAAATGATTAGACAGACATTGAGTTCTCATGTTTTTTTTACCCCTTCCTAAAGAGTGAAGCCATATTTGAGAACATCAGAGATTATGCTGGAGTAACTTGAAAGAGGACTTTGGGCATAGTGACAGCTCCTCAGTTTAAATAAGGGTGTATGTGGGGGTGGGGGGGGGTAACAGAGTCATTACAGACTGTATGCACACTAGCATCAAATAGCAATTCATGTCATTAAACAGTTACATTTAAAATGCATCACAGTAGGATACAACACAGCTAATGTGCAATTAAAGTTGTATATTGCAGTAGTTATGAAGACACCGCTATTTTAGTTTCATATCGGCATAAACAGTGATCCATAACTCATGCCCTGTGGCATTGTGCTACTCAGGAAACATCTTTCTGAGGGGTGGACAATTACTGGGGCCCAAGGGCCACACAGG
>NW_017729024.1:88000056-88006800 GCF_001723915.1 Gavialis gangeticus
CACACTGGCATCAAATAGCAATTCATGTCATTAAACAGTTACATTTAAAATGCATCACAGTAGGATACAACACAGCTAATGTGCAATTAAAGTTGTATATTGCAGTAGTTATGAAGACACCGCTATTTTAGTTTCATATCGGCATAAACAGTGATCCATAACTCATGCCCTGTGGCATTGTGCTACTCAGGAAACATCTTTCTGAGGGGTGGACAATTACTGGGGCCCAAGGGCCACACAGGCTGTTTTGGTAAGCTGTCGTGGGCTGGGTCACCCCCTCCCCTCCTCTCCTCACTCCGTGCAATAACTCATCAAAATCCCCTATGTGGGATGCGGCCCCAGGCAGCGGTATTCAGGAGTGGGACAGGCGGGCAAGGCCAGGACCACAGGGTGGGGCTGCGGGGTGGTAATGGCATGGGGCTGGGGCCAGATCAGAACCAAGCTGCATAGGTTCCATGAGCAGGGGCATGCAGAGAGTGGATCACAGCTCTGCCCCATCCCAGCCCCGCGATCCCAGCCTCGGCCCTGGATGCAGCTCCCCACCTGCCCGCACACCCTGCCTGTGTGGCTCCCTGGAGGCACATCTGGGGCTGGGATCATGGAGTAGTGCCAGAGTGCAGCTGGGGCAAAGCTGGAAGCCACCACCGGGCCTCATTGAAAGACCACAACTGGGGGGGAGAGGAAGGCTGCGGAGGAAGCTTGGGAGTAAGGCAGGGGCAGGGAACAGCCATGCATCACCACTGAGCCCGAGTGATGGGAAACTTAACTTCCTTCCCTCCTCCCCTCCCCCCACCCAGGGTACACAGCCCACAGGCAGTGGAGGGAGGAGGATGGACCCAGCGGCGACTCCACACCCTGCCACTTGGAAGCAGCGGCCAGGACCGGGCTGGAGTTAGGGGAGGTGCTGGGGCACCCCCATCTCATGCCAGTCTGCAGCTTGCCTCAGGATGCCTGTGTGGTGGCATCAGTTCCCAGCTCTGCCATCTCGGTATGTGGCATACTGGCACGGGATCAGTGGCAGTGATGGGCGCCCCAGTGAGGGCACTGCATCTGAGGCTGGTTTCCACAGAGACTCTGTGCTGCTGGATGGGGAGCTGCATCCAGGGCTGCTCTCCATGGAGATGGTGTGCGACGGTGCAGGGAGCTGTGTTCAGGGATGCAGTTCCCTGCCTGGCTGTGTGCGGTCCATGGAGACCAGCCTCCAGCCCCAGCTCTGGATACAGCGCCTTTAATGGAGATCCCGCTGCTCCATCACTCTGCTCTGTCTGCACCCCACACCAAGCCGGCAGAGCTGGGGGCTATCACTGCTGGGCACGCATCTCAGGGCGAGCTGCAGGATGGCATAGGACAGGGGTGCCCCAACACCGCGCAGCAGGGCTGAAGGACCCACCGTGGGCTGGGTAAAATTTGCTCTGCGGACCAGATCCAGCTCATGGGCTGTATTTTGCCCATTCCTGATCTTTCTTGTTATACTTTAGACTCAAATGATCACAGCAGCAATACTAGTGTAATTCTTCTCAAGTCCTACCAAAGTTGAAGTCGTAAGGGGAAAGTTTGCACCTTATCTCCGCATCCATTGTAATAGTCCTGCAACTTGCCACTCCTTCCATTTATTCCCTGTACATGCATAATAAGGCTAGACAAAACTGGCCTAGGATGGTTGAGAGAGAAATGATCCTGCCTCAAGGACAGGGTTGGACTAGATGACCTCTGGTGGTCCAGTCCAGCCCTACTTCCTTATGATTCTAAATTTATAAGATCAAGTTTTAAAAATACACTGAATTACTAAAACCATATTGCAATCTCTGCCTTGTTCATTACAGAGAAACATACTATCTTGGACTATCTTACACTATGTCCCAAGGGCACTAAGACTGGAGCACAATAAATCTGAAAATTGTCTGATAATTTATGCTACTAATACCAGTGAATATTCTTAATCACTTTGCGACTGATTAGCTTGGTGCCCAAGATGCAAGATAAATGTACATATCTATGCATCGAGAGATGTGCCAGGCACAGGTTCAGTTGCATTAGATTTTTTCCACAGAAAATTCTCATTCTTTTTCCAAAGAGAATTTTCACATGCTTCCTCTTCCTTTTTTGTCAAAGCAACAAGAGGCGCTCTCTCACACAGCTCCTCGATGACTGCCACATCTGTCAGCTTCCCGATGCTCTCATCATTCTCCTCATTCAGCATATCCCAGAAGTCTTTTGGTCGTTCTTTTGCTTTCGATGCAGGCTCTGAAGGGAATCTTCTTGGCAGCTGTGTAGGCCTATTTCCATCACTTTTGAAGAGGTCACTGAGAATAGAGGTGTCTCCCAGTAAGTCTACAAAAGAGTTTTTCTTGCAGAAGAGTTTCTCACCGTTTTCTGACTGAGACAGGGATCTTTTTCTCGGAGACACTGTCCCCTCTGAGTCTTGCTGTCTGCAAGTGGCATTTGCAGACAGCACCTCAATTATTTCTGATTTACTGCTTAATGAGCCAGATGCCATAAAATCTTTGAATGCCCGACTGTTTCTGCCACTGATGCTATCTTGGGTAATGACAGTGGGCAATTGTTTATATTCGGCATTAAGACACACATCATCTTGTATGCAGGAGTTATTGTGAACTTGCTCTGCTTCTCCTTTATTTCTTTTTTGGCTACATATTTCTGTAGTCCCATGGGGAGGACCTTCAGCTGCTGAAGCACTAGACCATGATTTCCCAAATTTAATAGTGGACTTTCTCTTTCTGGAATGGGCTGAACACACCTCATCTTCCTCACATCTCTTGGATACACACGCTGGAACCTCAATTGAAAAAATGTTCTCTAACTCTGGGTACTTTGCTGCATAAAAATCTTTCAACATTTTCTGTCGTATTTCTGATGTTGCTTTTGCAATGTGTTCTGCAAGTTCTTCCACTGAAGCCATATTGAAGTAGGACACCATTTCCTCAAATTGTTTCCTGTAGCCATCAATAAATAAATTTTTTTAAAATGTTAATTTGCCATCTTTAATTTACAAAAAACTAAACCCCACTAAGCATATAAAATAAAAATGGGTTCACTTGGGTTATTTACATATCACAACCTCAGTGGACATCATGTATTTACAATCATGTATTTAGACAAATATGATATAGAGGCAGGAATTGTCAAAAGGGACATTCACACTTCACTTCCATTGGATTTTACATTAAACAGCCCCATGAGATGATGCATGAACACTCCTCACAGTAGAAACCAGAATCCAAGTCTCCTCCCTCCCATTTAACTGCCTGGCCACTGAACTAGTCATTTCACTGGCCCTATACTCCTAAGTCACTTTTGAAAGCGTTATCCTCATACAACAAATGGAATGCTGTATCCATGACAACCCAACTTCTGCATTTAACCTTTCATCATGAAGCTGTTTGCCCTTTAAATGTTTTGTGTTTTCATTGTTTATAACAATAATTAGGTTTAGCTTGAGTATTTCCTGACAATAACCTTCTGGTTAACCTCCTGACAGATTCTGAACATGGACTGATATGTGTTTTACTATGACAGGACCCTGGCTCTGATGTCCAGTGTAATAAAAACACATCTGCATGAACCTCAGTCTGGCTTAGGACCATATAGACCAATCTAAAATATTTCAAACCATCTGATTAAGCAGAACCCATGCTATACATTTTCTGTAGGCCTGATCTTTGGAGTTGTCTATTCTGCACGCTTGAAACTGGCTTAACTGCTTCCACAATGTATAAAACAGCCATTAGTGTAGGCTTCTGGGCTTACACAGCCTTTATCTTTTAGAACAGAAATCAAGATTTGATGCTAAGAATCTTTGGGGAGTTCTCAGGGCTCTTTAAATAAAAGATGCAGCCGATAAGGAGTCGGTCATTGGACTAAACAGAACCTACCACAATGTCTATTTTGCAGTGAGCTCTTTTTAAAGCAAGTGTTTTCATTTTTAATATTTCAGTCAATCTGGGAGAAGAAAGTGGGATAGAAGTGTTGCTGGATACTGATAATGATTTACAGTACATAGTTTCATAGTGTTTAGGGTCAGAAGGGACCTAAACAGACCATCAGGCCCGACCCCTTGCCCTGGGCAGGAATGGGTGCCGAGGTCGTATCACCCCAGCCAAATACCTGTTCAGCCTTGTCTTGAAGACCCCCAAGGTAGGAGAGAGCACCACCTCCCTTGGGAGCCCATTCCAGAGCCTGGCAGCCCTAACTGTAAAGTAATGTCTCCTGATGTCCAGCCTGAACCTTCTCCTTAACAATTTGTGGCCATTATTCTTAGTAACCCCAGGCGGTGCCCAGGGGAACAGAGCCTCCCCCAATTCTCGCTGGCCCCCACCTGGTGAGTTTGTAAACAGCCACCAGATCCCCTCTCAGCCTTCTCTTGTGGAACCTGAAGAGGTTCAGGCCCTTTAGCCTCTCTTCGTAGGGCCTGCCCCACTGCCCCTTGACCATGCAAATGGCCCTCCTCTGGACCCTCTCAATGCTAGCCACATCCCTCCTGAAGTGCGGCGCCCAGAACTGGACACAGTACTCCAACTGTGGCCTGACCAGTGCCGCATAGAAGGGAAGGATCACCTCCCTGGACCTGCCTGTGATGTGTATTAAAAGACTATCATCATTATTTTAAAGAAATCCCAATCCCATAGGAAAGAGAACTAATAATAGATGATTATAATTCAGTAAAATTTCCTGATTCACAATGGTGATAAGTGCAAGATAAAAGCCTATGTCCAACTCTAGTCCAGAAAACTAAAGGTGACACTCAATGACTGGCAATCCATTTAAGAAGCCTAAAAGTGAGCAGGGACCTAAGCTAGGACCTCATCTCACCAAATGTGTGTTTTTTACTCATTTCAGAATTACAGAAAGGAAAACATGTTAAACTGAGTAATTCATCCTAAACTGCTACCTGATCCAATGGAGAATTTGGATGAAAGATCTTATCAAAAGAGAACGTCCACACAGCCAAACAAAAACAACTACAAAAATACTTATTTTAAGTATATGGTAAAGTTTCAGTACACACTGGGTGCATCTACATGAGACTAAGTTGCTGCAGCTCGTCGCAACAGTGATGTACCGTTGGCAGGCACAAACTGTGATGCCTACACTACTGCACAACAGAGCACTGCTACTGCACAGTAGGGTCGGAAACAACCCACGTGCCACCAGGACTGTGCAGCAGGAAACTGCTTTAGTAAGTACTAAATGATTGTGCAGTAACAACTGCGCAGTGGGTGCATATGTAGATGCACCCACTGAATGTCAAGACGTAAAACTTCTTGTTTAGACATCCTTTTAAAACTGAAGTCAAGTCAGAACACTGTGAATTGCATTGTGAATGCATCCCCCCTCTCAGGACTGGTGGGAGATTATCCATTTCATGTAGGGTGCAGATAACTTTAAAGACCGCTTTTTTTTGGGGGGGGGGGGGGGAGTCAATGCTACTCTCAACTGACTTTGAAGCAAAAACCTTAAGGTGAAAATTTTATTAGCCAACTCATGACACTTTAGCCACTCAGGGTAGAATTCAATTTCCCTTTGCATGTCTAACTGACAGTTTTCTAGCTAACTGGCCATCTCTGGCCCCTGTCTTGTGCTTTGGATACATAAGCACAGTTTGGATACATAAGCACAGTTCTCTGCAGATAAACTATACGTGCAGACTAGGCACAGACATTACACATAAACCAGTTTAAGTGATCAGAAACTGGTTTAAACCTGTAACAGAACAGATGTTCAGTGAACATAAACCAATTTGAAAATGGCTGAAACCGGTTTGAGATAAGCCTGGTTGAATGTAGTATCAGAGTTAACTGATTTGGCTCAAACAGGTTTATGCAATGTCTGCCCCAGACCCCTTGCTGGTTTAAGATAAACCAGACACCCGCAGCACCCAACATGCTGTCTGGGCTGGGCTGGGCAGGGCAGGGCTCTCTGTTCCACATCAGGGCTGGCCCCTCCCCTCTGCATCTGCCTAGTTTCTCCATGCTAAGAAGGGATTATTCCCCTCAACCCTCTGCTTTAGCAGACACTTCTGGATTAGCTAGCAGACCACATGCTGGCTACAGTCCATGCTGTGGGAGACAAAGGCAGACTGGCTTTTTGGAGCTAATCAACAGGTAGCTTAATGTCCTTCCTTGGAAACTTTGAGAAGAGCCGTTTGCTCCCCTCCCTCCCCCTCACCACTCTCCTTAAGCAAAAATTTCCCCCTCCCCTCTGCCTTTGCTGAGGTGTCTGTGTATTAGCCAGCAGACCACATGCTGGGTCTGCGCTGAATCAACAGATGGCTGGCAAGGTCTTTCTGTTGTTTTCTTAATGGGGCAATAAACAATGAGATAAGAGTGATAAACACCATTACCAGCTCCCCACTCCCTCCCCCCAGCTTGCTTGCCTGTCAGTTTGCTGCAGACAGTATACAGAAGCAGGGAGGGACAGCGAAAAACTCTGTATCATCAACAAATGCATGTACTGCACCCCTGCCTCCCACCCTTGCCTCAGAGTGCTAGCCTAGGGCTGCAGGCTGGCAACACCCCTGCTCTTTGAGCAGCGAGTGGGAAAAAACCTGGGACTGCAGGCAGGGAGGGGGTTCATACCCCACCCTAATCAGAGCCCTGCTGGGGCCTGTCCACACCCCCCTCAGTTCAGCTCTGTAGAAGGGCAGGGAGGGCTGCTGTAGTGCCCCCTGGCTTCCAGCCTGAGCTACCGCAGGCATGTGCCTGAATTTCCTCAGTCCAGAGAGAT
>NW_017729024.1:88011800-88022222 GCF_001723915.1 Gavialis gangeticus
AATTTGAAAATGGCTGAAACCGGTTTGAGATAAGCCTGGTTGAATGTAGTATCAGAGTTAACTGATTTGGCTCAAACAGGTTTATGCAATGTCTGCCCCAGACCCCTTGCTGGTTTAAGATAAACCAGACACCCGCAGCACCCAACATGCTGTCTGGGCTGGGCTGGGCAGGGCAGGGCTCTCTGTTCCACATCAGGGCTGGCCCCTCCCCTCTGCATCTGCCTAGTTTCTCCATGCTAAGAAGGGATTATTCCCCTCAACCCTCTGCTTTAGCAGACACTTCTGGATTAGCTAGCAGACCACATGCTGGCTACAGTCCATGCTGTGGGAGACAAAGGCAGACTGGCTTTTTGGAGCTAATCAACAGGTAGCTTAATGTCCTTCCTTGGAAACTTTGAGAAGAGCCGTTTGCTCCCCTCCCTCCCCCTCACCACTCTCCTTAAGCAAAAATTTCCCCCTCCCCTCTGCCTTTGCTGAGGTGTCTGTGTATTAGCCAGCAGACCACATGCTGGGTCTGCGCTGAATCAACAGATGGCTGGCAAGGTCTTTCTGTTGTTTTCTTAATGGGGCAATAAACAATGAGATAAGAGTGATAAACACCATTACCAGCTCCCCACTCCCTCCCCCCAGCTTGCTTGCCTGTCAGTTTGCTGCAGACAGTATACAGAAGCAGGGAGGGACAGCGAAAAACTCTGTATCATCAACAAATGCATGTACTGCACCCCTGCCTCCCACCCTTGCCTCAGAGTGCTAGCCTAGGGCTGCAGGCTGGCAACACCCCTGCTCTTTGAGCAGCGAGTGGGAAAAAACCTGGGACTGCAGGCAGGGAGGGGGTTCATACCCCACCCTAATCAGAGCCCTGCTGGGGCCTGTCCACACCCCCCTCAGTTCAGCTCTGTAGAAGGGCAGGGAGGGCTGCTGTAGTGCCCCCTGGCTTCCAGCCTGAGCTACCGCAGGCATGTGCCTGAATTTCCTCAGTCCAGAGAGATTGTCTGTATGGTTGGAAAACGGTTCAGCCTAGCCAGGTTAGACTAACCTGCAATGGTTGAATCAATTCAGGCTCAGGCTTTTTGAATGTCTGTTCTTAGCTGTACAGTGTATATAGATACATACATGTGGAAGTACCATAAAAAATGAAGGGGGAGGGTTAGGGAGGTGGAGAAGGACCCTCCCATGTACAGCTTCTAGAAGCTGAAGGGTTAGGACACTCATGCAGAAGTGGGAGACTTGGGTTCTAGACCTTTGTCACCCACAGGGAGTTTGAACCTGCGTCTCAGAGGGCAGAAACAAATGGTGCACAAATGGAGGGAAAATATCAAATAAACATCTATACCCTTTGTTGCGCCACATCAGTGGCTATGACAAAAAGTAGTGTAAGACAGTGTTTTTTTGTTGAGGTGGTCATCTATTTGATTGTGGGAGGAGTGCAAGCAGCTTGGAGCTGCCTACACTCTTCAGCCACCGAGGGACAGGTGTTCAGCGGGTTTGACGGACCCAATCCTGCTCAACCCAGAAATTCCCAGACAGGATTGAGCCTCTCAGGCCCTGGAGCACCTGCCTGACATTCCCTGCTTGCAGACGCAGAGAGCTGAGGGCACCTGTGGGTCCAGGACAGAGCCGCTCCCTGCCTGATCTGCAGGATTTGGCTGGAACCAGTTCAGCAGTAGTGTGATTGGGACGGAGGAATTTTGTGCCCTACCCCAAATATGCCTCGCATGTCCCTCTGATCCCAATTGCACCATCATTTTAACATCTGTCAGGGTCTCTCAAGTATTGGTCTTTCATCAGAAATGAACTGCTAAAGTTTTTTTCATTAATACAGTTAAATTTTAGTCTATTTCTGGTACTGCAGTACTTCAACACCTGATAGCCCGTCCTTCTACAAATCTCACTGCCAGAGGGGTACAATCTTTTTTTATACTCTCTACCCTATTTACTATTTCATCTTTAGACTGTTCCTCAGGCTCTATATACTGCAAAAGCTGCTACGCTAATTTCCTTAAGTCAGGCCTGGAAAATTATACAAATAAAACAGAACTAAATATTCAATACTGATACTGCAGTATGATTCTAGGCAAGTGCAAAAATAAAGCCAGAGTGCCATCATTCTGAATAATCATTAAAACCAAGGCATTTGAAGCACTTCACATGCCTTTGAAGTGCTTCAAAGAGCAAGTGGACAGACGCACATGCTCTCTGAAGGGCTTCAAAAATGACCGACTTAAACAGCATCCATTAGAAAGCACTTCCAAATGATTCTTTGCATACCTCACAGAGACTGAAGTACTCTGGCAGGGGTTGTATGTCTGTCTGTGGCTCCAGTGTTTCAACATGGAACAGAATTTGAAGTGCCTGAAATGTTACATCTGTCTAGGACCTCAGGTCCCTTCAGTAGTTATTCACATTGAAGTTAAGAGTTCATGACGTTTTAAACAATGGCTAAGTTTATCAGTAAGCTAGGCTTATCATTAAACCTCAGTAAAAAAAAACAACAACAAAAAACACTTGCACACTATACAACACTTTCTAATGCTCTAAACTGTGCGAGTCTCATAGCTGAGCTTCTGGCTACCCATATATAACTCGTTGCCATTCAAATCACTTTGGGATACCTTTAAAAGGTTCAGATCTACAGACATTTAAAATGTACATAATCAAACACTGATTGCACCAGATTGTGTCTCTAGTCCAAGTTTTAACTAGAGATTTCCTGCAAAATTCAACTGACTTAGTAATAAAGGCCTACATGCAAACAAGAGGCCTGTTTTTATCCCTGGCCTCCTCCATGTTAGGCCTCTATTACATCAAAGCTTAACAGTTTCTACATTTAACTGCAGCATCTCAAATATCCTGTCTACAAACACCTGCTCTCTTCCTGAGGATTATTCACTTTCAACTTCATTAGAATGCTCAGTCACAGAATTCAAGAGCTTGTTAAAATACAGGGGCTAACAAGAGGCTCCTGCTCTCATTTCACATGAAATAAGATTATTTTATTAATCATGTCTGAAACCATGCAAGGCAGAGGTTCTCAAACTGGTCCACGGACCACCACTGGTCCGCAAGCTCCATTCAGGTGGTCCACAGAAAGGCTGCGGAACAATTGAGAATATCTGTACTTGTACGGTAAGACTACTGATATTAAAATATGAGCCGCGTGCTTTGATTTGTAGAACAAAAAAAGTTTATTAATGGTCTGCTGAGACCCTCAGCAATTTTCAAGTGGTCTGTGGGGAAAAAAAGTTTCCGAACCACTGATGTAAGACTTTGAAATTAGTTTTTAAGAGTATACATAGTTCAGGGCTATGAAGGCTTGACACTGACATCTTATTTTACCCCATATAAGATACTACTATCTAGGAAGATTCAAAAAAGCTTCCTTTTTCTTGACAAAACAAGTGACCTAAACTACAATCTTACAGTTTTCTCCTTTGGATAGAAAACTCTTATAAGTTGTTCTCTAAAGATTCCAGCATTTTCTTGCTAGCCTATGTAAAGTGAAATTGCTCCTGATATTTCATTTTTGCCCTCTAAAAAGCATTTTGCCATGATTAACAACCCACACAGTATACAAAGTACCCAATTAATCCTTTTAGAGAAGAAAAGGATTAAAAATGCTGTCTTAAATGTATACTTTAACTTCCAAGTGCTATATATACAGCACTTTTTCCATGCAACTTAAACTTACCCGATAGTTAAGTTATATTAAAAATTAACAGTACAAAGCTACAGAATAGATAAGCAAATTGAACTGGCTCAGTTTCAAGCTATTCTGGAAAGAGTGTATAGTAATTTATGCCAACATTCCAATATCAGATCAGCACAACATATATTTTAACCACAATATAGATAATTTACCCAGTTGTTAATGTGGATCGTGATCTAGTCTGCTTTTGTTCAAAAAGAACTTACTGCCAGCACTTTAAATATCCAAAGCCATGCATCTGTTTATACATATGCCTCTATGCATAGGCCTTTCACCTTTCCAAATGTCAACTCTCCAGATTTCAGTGTTTGCAGAATTTTACTGCATGACTTCTTTCAAGTAGAAGGCAGCAGGATTGTTATGCCCCCCTCTATTTGGTAACACTACTTGGTATTAGTGTTATTTTTTAAAAAGCCTGTATGGTCTTGCTTCAGCTGATTTTACAAAGTCACTCTCTCAGCATCTTGACTGGCTACAAAAAATTTCTTCATTTCTGTGCCTGTGTAATACCTAACTATTGTAACAGAACTTTCGCTTCTGCTGTTCTTGTTGCCTGGAACAACGTACCGCTATCTCTAGTCTACTAGAATTTAAATGCTTTTGTTGTTGTAACAACCAGTAGTGAAAATCAGGGAGCAAGAAAGAATAGGTAAGTTGGTCTTTTTTCCCCACAGCCTCGAGAAAAAGCAGTAAAGGGGCAATATGTTTTAGAAAATAATGAGCCCTACACTCAAAAAAACAAAAACAAAACAAAAAAAAAGTCGAGTTCTGTACACAATCTTTCAGCTGTAAGTGATGAGATCTGGGTAGTACCAGTAGCCAGTCTAAAGTCCAACCTGCAACATTTCTCATTTTTATACAATTTAATACTAGCTTGTAGTTCTGTGTAGAGCACACATACACCATGAATCCTGGTGTGATAACATCTGTAGCTATGTAAAACATGTCATACTGATTCAACATGCTGAAACAATTTGTGGGTTCATTTAAGTTCATTAATCAATTCTAATACTCTGTGTATAATGTGAGCTAAATTCTTCTCTTGTCATAGAAAGCCACCAGTGTTTCATGTTTATGCCTGAAGTTTATGACAAAACGAATAATTAATTTAATTGCCTGAAGAAAAACTCTTTGAAACCTGAGGATTTTAACTTCAGTCTTGCCACTCCCCCCCAGCAACTCACCTACGGATTCCTGTCGGGGTCTTTCCAATCAAGAAGGTGGTTGAACCTACTCTGTGTAGCTTTTTCTTTTTCTGAATGACGGGATGTGTAATACAGAGGTGAAACTGCTTGCCAGCCATCTGTTGCCTTCTCTGCTGCCCTCTCTCAGTGCTCTTCTTCACCAATGTGGCTTCTTTTGGATTTTCTTCTGGGCTTTTTTCATCTTCCTAACAGAAACACAAGAGAGAAAAACACCAAAACTTTCTTTTCTATTTCAAAGAACAGATTTACTCTGTCATGGTTCAGCAGCTCAGTTAGTATTACTCTGTTTTCTTCCATAATGTGCCTCTGAATATGTTACACACCTTGTTTCTGAAAGGCAGAATGAAGGGAAAAAAAAAGATCTTTCTCTAAAAATACTGACCAGGAGCTGTAAGTAACTGAGTAGCAGCTTCTGCAGAATGAGCTTCTGCTTGGGGAGGACAGGGCAGGCAGTGAGAGTAAGTGTCCACAGCCAGCAAGCTAGGAAATGCAGCATGCCCCTTGTCCTGCTCCCCTAGCAGCATTACTTATGCTTTCCCCTAGCAGAGGCAAAAATGACTATTACTATATTCCCTTGCTTATACTGCACACCCCCAATTTCCAGCAGCCAAATTTTGAAAAAAAAAAGGTGCACTTCTTTATCACCCTTAGTCATGGTTCAGCTATTAAAGCGGTCACTTGGGACTCAAGAGACCACAGATCAACTCCCCATTTTGTTATAAAACTTCGCGTGCAATTCTCAACAAGTCAGTTTATCTTTCTGTGCCTCCTGTCCCCATCCTTAAAACAGGGAAAACAAAGGAGTTGTGGCATACATTATTTAAAAGATTGTGAGGTTCTCAGATACTACAGGATTAGGGCCCAAATACATTAGCCTAGCACTATAGGGCTCCCTAAACTCAGTTACATCATCCAGACCCTAGAGCACTGTAAGAACAAAATATTCCACATATGAATAGGTTATTGTCTCAATAAATACATCACTCCTTTCTTGCCTCATTTAGCACTTACACAAACCATCTGTATTCACACTTAGTTTCTACTTAGTAGTGCATTTGTGTTCTATGTTACACGCCCCCCATGCCTTATGCAGAATTCTCAATTACTTTAGACGAAAAAGCAAGAAAACTTTTCACACACACAACAGTTTATGAAGTACAGATGCTTGATATATAATACTATAATTCCCCCCCATCATCTTCTGTGAACACTGCTTTCAGTTGAAGTGTTTTAAAAAACTGCACTCACAGGCTGCATCCAGATGAGTGCAAACGTTTGGTTCCACAGGGACAACTAGCAGCAGGACACCTTGTGCTGCTACTAGTTGTCCCTGGGGAATGCCCATGCCACACGCCCTGTGGTGCACGGCAGTTTACCTCGGATGCGGCAGGAGAGGCTGGGGCCAGCAACTGTGCTGGCCCCAACAGCCTTACCTGAAGCCCTAGGGCCAGGGAACCTGCAGCCATGTCGCTTCTGTAGCTTGGAAACTGGCCAGCAGCTGAAGTGTGGCTCCAGCCGGCCAGGCTCTGGTTTTGGGCAGTGCACGTGACGTCCCACTTTTTTTCTGGGGGTTTCTGACCTCTGTCTCCAGTTGTCATAACCACCACTCCCTCCATGCTGCTAGGTTGCGGCCCAGGAAGTGCCTGAATGTGCGGTGTGTGGCACCGCAGACCCGCCTGAGCCAAACAAGACCACTTCAATTTTATAGTTGTTATCATATTCTACAGGTGACATCCAATAGATAAAAATGCCACTGCTAAAGGAAGTATAGGTTGTAGCTGTGTTGGTCTAAGGACATAGGCAACCAAGGTCCTTCAGGTGAATCTTTTTTTGGTGAATTTTTTCCAGCTATTTAGGTTGGTCTAATACAGGGGTGGGCAATTATTTCGGGCGGACGGCCACTTACTGTGTTTTGTCAAGCAATCGAGGGCTGCATGACAGGCAGCCAGGGGCAGATAAATATAAATTTTCTAAATTTTTAGGGGCCCCATGGGCTGGATAGAATGGTCTGGCAGGCCACATCCGGCCCACGGGCCACATTTTGCCCGCCCCCCCCACGTCTAATAAAACGTATCAGCAGATTCACCCAAAGAACCTTGACTGCTAAGGAAGCAACTCAAAAAAATATAAAAAAGTTAAGGCTGATAGTTTAGCCATAATCCTGCTATCTTGCTTCCATATTTTGATAGCTTTATGTGAACAAATACTATTACTAATAGGACACTTCCCAACAATCTTAATGCATACCTGAAAGGGAATAATAGTAAGGCTGCACATTAAATATTATGTTAACAGAGATCATACTAAAGAAGACCACTAGGTGTACAAAGTGGTCTGATTCCTATGGACATGAGATTAAGTAAGGTTATAACTGAAATAATCACCCAACATTTTAGTTACTCTACAACAATATATTTTGTAAATTTAACTAATTATGCATCAGCACAGCCAATTTCCTGAACAGATCTTTTCACTCTATTTAGGTATTTAGGCTAATCCGTCATAAAATCTCTTAATTTATATTTTTGAATAGTCCCCTCCCAAAGTACAGTGCAGGGGATCTTGGGAAACTACATTTTAATAATTGAGTAGTGTACTTGGAGAGTACAGTAGCAGTGGAAAAAGAAGTGAAGGGACCAATCAGAAATGAACATTGGGATTTAAATATTTATGGGAAGAAGTGGAAACATCAACTTTCCAGTCATGCCATGAACTCCTTCCTGTTGTTGAACAGATAAAAAAAATCAAAAAGCACAGTTAACATGATAATCTGCCATTTCACTATTTCTCCTATTCAATTTCTGTTTCATCAGGTCCATTTCCTGATTTCAGTGGGCTGTTCACAAAGTTTGCAGCTCATGAGATCTTGTATCTGTTCTCAATACATTACCATGGCAAGTAATCCCTCAAATAACAGAGAGAGGGAGACTGTAACAGTAAAGATAAACAAATTAAAATATCAAAAAATACAAATCTGTACTTTGATAAGATTAATGCACAACTCCAAACATTAATGTTGCAGTGCAATCTTACACAGACTACACAAAAGCTGAAGTCAAGACTTTGATAAAGTCAAAAGGCCTCTAGCTGCAAACAGGAATTTAATGAGTAAGGCCTGGTTTAAATCATGGGCCCAGCTCACTAATATCATGGCCCGATCATGGCAGGGGCCCATTTTCACATCCAGATAATGGTGCCCCCCCCAGCATCTCTCCCAGCTGCTCTTACTGCCACAACCTGGGCCCTTGTGCCGCAAGGGGATGGAAGGGAAGGGGCGGGAGGGGCTCTGCATAAACCAGAGCAGCCACAGCTCAGCAGGCTGCCACATGGACTTTTAAGGGCAGGGGTCAAGCGTGAACCTTTGGCTCTGGCATAGTACAGGGGGAAGGGAGGGAGCAAGGGAAGAAATGGTGAAACCTTGTCAGGGGCTCCAGCCTGTTTGGGAGGAGGCAGCTGCAGGAGACTCCAGGACCGATGAGCCCCCAGCCCTGCCTGCTACAGACACACAGAGAGAGGCAGTCATGTCCGAGAGCAAACCTGCAGATGAGCACCCACACATTGTGGAGGCCTGCCTCAATGCCCCTCCGCAATGCAGGAGCTGCAGCCCCTCACTGCCCTGCTCCCTCCACAGTACGTTGCAGCTGCTGCCCAGTCCAGAGGCTCCATGTGCGGGCGCTGCCCAGGGGCAGACCTTTTCCCACCCTGTTCCGTGGCACGAGCTTCGCCCCTTCCTGCTGCTTGGAGCACACTCAAATCACATTTTTTGTGAAAAATCACTTAATTTTGTGGTTTTCAAGAAAAATGTGAAATCGCACTGTACACCCGCTCCTTCTAATGAGATTTGCAGACTGAAACTTATTAGCAAATATTATACATTTTATTCTTAAAATAATATTTTATACATATCCTACTCAATATGTGAATTAAGAAAGATTGTTTCTCTATTATATATGGGTATAATAGAATTTTACCTTACAAATTAGTAAGCAAATGTTAATAGAAATGAGAATGATGGCTTATTCTGATGGGCTGCATTCTGAAATATCTGTAGGATAAGACTGCACTGTGATAATGACTTGTATTGGCTATACTTTGTCTCAGGGAATCAAGAGTCATAAAAAACTTTCATCATTTAACTAATGTTACCCTAGATAGTGTAGAGCAATGAAGGCCAATCTTTTTGGCAGGACTACCAGAAATTACCCTCCTACTCTCCAACTCAGTGCCCTTTTCCTGCCCTATTTGCCACTGTTCTGTGTTCCCCCCCCACTCCCAATTTGCTGTTTGCCATGTACTTAGGCTGCCCATACCATTTGTGGCACTCATGCCAAAGGTAGGCCACCACTGCTGTACAGCATGTTAGTGTTTTCCCTAAAAGTATTTAAAAAACAATGAAAATCCAGCCATTCACCTCTTTCTTTAAAAACACTGAAGTATGAGACAGCAATGCTTTGGTTTACACATCTGTTTAAACATAAAAGATTAAAAACCGTTTTTTTTTGGTTTTGGGAAAAAGCCAAATGTTGTAAATGTACTGAGAGTCATAAACTTGCTTGTCTTTGCAAAGAACCAGAATTACTGTAAAAACATACTGCTCATTGTAAATAAACTCTTAGAAATAGCATCTATAATTCTGAGAGGACAAAGACTTCTAAGTGTGTTTACAGAAGTTTGTTAACAAACTCTTTTTTTTGCCCATATTAACTGGTTTAGAGCTTATGTCTGGAAGTAGGAAAACTACTATAAACAGAATTTCCCTGAAGAGCTAATGCTAGTGAAAGCCTAAAGCAGTGGTTCGAAACCGTTTTAGACTCAAGGCACCCCTTGATGAAGCCAAGGCACCCCTCAGCAAACTCAAAGAACCCCTTGGAAAAAGGCATGCTCTTAGTTTTTATTTGATTTTTGACTACAAAAAGATAATAGAGCAGTTTCTTCTGTCGCAAAGTCAAATGGACCATAACAGGTTAGAATGCTTTTAGCACTATAGATTCCTATTTGAAATCTCTGTGTTTGTCTTAAGAATCATGTTTGCACACTTAAGAGTGATAACACTGCATGGCACCCCATGGCACCCCCGAAAGGCTCTCAAACCACTCCAGGCCTAAGGCACTACCGAAAGAAACGACGCATTATCTTTGACTCTCACAATTCAGATTTACGGAAAAAAAAGTCAATTGGTTAAACAAACCACTACAACTTACACTTGCACACAACTACTGGCATACTTTGAACATTTTCACAAAATATAAACTTTGTCAAATTCTAATCCAAGCGCAAACTCAAACATCTAAGACCTTTCAAAAAATTACCAATGTGGGAACTTGTCGCAAGAACAGAGGTTTAGAGCAGCTTTCCTTGATATTTCCCCTCCATGTTCTCTTAAGAATTGGACCAAAGTCTGTTGACCTAAATGAAGCTTTGATTAGGGTCTAAAATAAAAAAGTAGTTCCTAAAGGCAGTTCTACACAGAGGTAAGTAAAAAAAAAAAAAAAAAAAAAAAAAAAAAAAAAA
>NW_017729024.1:88022365-88031725 GCF_001723915.1 Gavialis gangeticus
CAGAGGGAAAAAAAAAAAAAAAAAAAAAAAAAAAAAATACTCCATGCATCATTTCAGTGAATTCTAAAAATTCTCTGACCATTTTTTACTTTCATGAATCATTTTTCCATGCAGTTAAAGGATTGAAGTTAAAGTAACTGAAAACTTATTGGAACATTTTGAACAAAGTATAACTTCACTCCCATGCCCACATAGCAGGTTTTCAGCCACTTACGTGGAATTTTTGGCACTTACATGCAGTTTACAATCCTACCGAGTAAGCGCAGGAGGTTATGTAATGGCACGGCAGGGTCTATATGTGCTTATGCTGGGCAAGCACTAGTCACAAAATCCTACTCAGCAGTAGTCCAAGAACAGGGGAGCCTCACAGGCTTTAACCCAAACAACTACGCAATTAAGGTTAATTCTTTTTCTTAGGATTAGAATTTCAACCACTACCTAGATATAAAACAATGTAGTAATCCATTTTCTCCCAATGTATTTTTAAAGACATATTTAGAATTTTTAAACACAGATGTTAGTAAGCGACATATGCTGAAATGCAACCCATGACATAATATGGAAACACACCCACCCTTCAAATTTTGGCCAATCATTATATCTTCATAAAGAGATATGATATTTCTATGTCAAACGCCAAACACCAAGGACTATATATCACATTTTCAAATTAAATATCTTAAATTAATTTATTTTGTATTTCTCAACTACTTTTCAAAAAAAAAAGTCACTGAAGTGCAAATCTGACAGGATTCCGATGGGTCAGTGAGTCTGGTTTTATTTTTAGAGAAAGTAATGTGTATTTGCAGTGCATAGGACCATATTAAGAAATCCTGCTTCTCAATAAGAATGACATGCCAATTTTAATTGCATAGCTGATAGTAGGTTTATTGGTCTTCTAACAAATTCACCACACCTATTCCAAATAATCGGAAAGCCTATAATTTATTCCTACTCTTCACTCTTATTCTCCCTTCCAAACAATGTATTTGAAACAAGGTCTAGTTAATCAGCAAAGTTTTTCCTTGTATCCAAAGCAAAGTGTTATTTACTTGCAAATGACACTCATTATTTGATTCAATTGAGAACATATGTCAGCTTTCCCCTCTACCAGAGGAAAATCTAAGCTAATGAGTAAACGCTAATTGTTTTTTTAAGAACCTTATAAATGATGGGTCCAGTGTGACACATGAAGGTCTCTCAGTACTAATCAATGACTTTGCAAATGACAATATTCACTTAATTAAGTAAATTATATATGGTGGAAAGGATGAAGATTAAGGCTAAGAAACTAAGAAAAGCTGCTGCAAGCTTCATAAAGTGGAACTGGGGAAACCCCAGCTCAAAGTGGAAAAAGGAGTAGATGGATATGTCATCAGACCATCTTCCGTTTGTTTCTCTCAGTCTCTCTGCTGTGACTGCACAATTGCACTTACTGTAAAGGAAACCTTCCTTTATTTTGCATATGGAAAGAAAGGTGGATATTATCCAATTTGTGCATGGGGAGGGAATAGTATTTTTAAGTACGTAGCAACCTTTAGGCTGTTACTGATCAAAAATCTCAAGAAAGTGTTTATTTTTACCTCCTCAAATTTCATTTACTTTACACAATTTTCAAAATGAATATGCAACCACCATTTCTATCTTCCTGGTCACAAACAGTACTTTTCTCCATTTATTCTTCATTTTTTGTGATGCCTTTTCTTCTCAAAATCATAGGCAAGATATTGGTGTTCGGAAAAAGTATGTTTACTTTGCATTTGCTTTCTTCAGGTCATAGTCCAAAGTTACAGGAAGACAATAGTCAAGAGTTCAACAAAATAGGCAGCATCTTCATATTTCAAGTGCGATCTGCACTCCAGTACTACATCTATAGATACTTTCAGGAGTAAGAAAGTGTGAAGACACAACCTAATAATAAAGTACAAGATACATGTTTTGCAATTTAAGTGTAAAGCTAAATGTGCTGTGTCTTCAGTCCTGAAACTCAGAAATCTCTTTGCAATATGTGATCAACTAAATGATCTCTGATTGCATAGCATTTTGAACTTTTAAAAAGTAAGAACAAACCTACAATAATTATTTTCAATGACCCATGTCTACTTCTAAAGGAAAATTCACTTTCACATCCTTACTCTCTGCAAATGACACTACTGACCTCCAAACAGGACTGGCTTTACATGTTATTCAAGTAACATTTGTAGGATGCCATTCAGCTCTCTCCTTACCTACGATGGAGTTGTCTGGCTATCTTAAGCTGGTGAACTCCCTTTTTCCCTGAGAGACTCCACTGTTTTTGGTCTCCTCTCCTGAGTGCGTAGGGAAATGAGGAGAATCCCAAATTCAATTTTTCCAATACAAAAATGAGTACAAAAAAAATCACTGCTGCAGCCTGTAGTTGCTACAGTAAAAAGACTTTATAAAAAGTGAATGGGAGCCTGTATTTGGCTTTTCTAGCTAGTTCCTAATCATGAAACAATTCTTTATGCCACCTCCCTGAAGGACTTGAATTTTCTTTAAAAATATAAATTCCCCCATTCTGGGCACTTCCATATAATTGTACCCAAGGGTCATCCTCCATCCCTTGTTGAATCCCATCTGATTAACGCGGACCATATCTTCAATCTATGCAGGACATTCTGGATCCTAATCCCTACCCCTCCGAGTGTCTGCAACTCCACCCAACTTGGTGTCATCTGCAAATTTGCTAAACGTGCCTTCAATCCCATTGTCCAAGTCATTAACGAAGATATTACATAATACCAGACACACAACTTACCCCTCGCAAACCCTACTTGATACCTTTTCCAAACTAGACATTGAGCCATTGATGACTACTCACTGAGTATCATAGTCCAACCAATTATTTTACAGTACTTTTGCCTAGTCTGTATTTTCCCTGGCTTGTTAATGAGACCATTGTAAGAGACAGAGTTAAAAGCATTGGTAAGTCAAGGTGTATCACATCCACTGCTTTCCGCCCATCTACAGAGCTTGTCACCTTATCAAAGCAGGAAATCAGGTTGGTCAGGCATGACTTGCTCTTGGTGAATCCATGCTGACTGCTCCTGATCATCTTGTTCTTCTCTAGGAGCTTCAAAACGGACTCCTTGAGGAGCTGCTCCATGATCTTTCCAAGCATAGAGGTCAGGCTGACTGGTCTGTAGTTTCCCAGATCCTCCTTCTTCGCCTTCATAAAATAGGCACTATATTTGTCCTTTTCCAGTCATCTGGGACCTCGTCCAACCTCCATAAGTTCTTAAAAAGGATAGCCAACGATTCCAAAATTACATTAGCTAATTCCCTCAGTACCCTCAGTTACACCCTGTCCTGCCCTGCCTACTTGAAAACATCTAGCTTGTCTAAGTAATCCCTAACCTGATCTGTCATTACTCTAAGCTGTTTGTCTTTTTCCTCATCTTGGCTGACAGCTGCACTTCCTATCTGGTTGCCCCTGCTTATGAAGACTAAAGTAAAAAAGGCATTAAACTTCAGCCTTCCCTTCACTGTCCGTAATTAGATTGCCTTCCACATTTTGTAAGAAATCCATGGTTTCTCTGTTCTTCCTCTTACTTTTGACATACTTGTAGAATCCCCTTTTTATTGCCTTTTATGCCCCCAGCTAACTGCATCTCAAATCATGCCTTGGTCTTCCTAATAGTCTCCTTGCCTGCCCATGTAATAGGATTCTTTTTTGAGTTTCAACTCATTAAAGAGATTGCTGTCTAGCCAGGCTGGTCTCCTGTTGTACCTTCCATTCTTCCACTTCACTGGAACAACTTGCTCTTGTGCCTTTAAGAGGGTTTCTTTAAAGTCCAGCTAGCTCTCCTGAACAATTTTTCCCTTCAGAATTTCCTCCTAGGGGATCCTACCCACTAGGTCCCTGAATTTGTTCAAGTCAGCTTTCCTGAAGTCTGGTACCCTTCGTCTGTCACTCCCCTTCTATCCTTCCCTTTGGATCTTGAAGTCTTATCATGGACACTACTACACAAGCTACCTTCCACCCTCACATTCTCAACCAATTCCTCCCTGTTTGTGAGAAACATGTAGGGAAGAGCTTGTCCCCTAGTTTGCCTATCATCTGTATCAAAAAGTTATTCCCAAAACACTCCATGAACTTGCTGGACTGCTTATGCACTGCTGTGTTTCTCTCCCAACAAATGTCCCAATAATTAAAGTCCACCATGAGAATCAGGGGGAGCTGCATAGCTCAGTCGGTAGGGTGACTGACTGAGGATTGGAAGGACCTGGGCTTGATCCCAGGTGAGAGAAGTGGGTTTCCACTCATTGTTTCTACTTCCAGTATGGCCCTGAAGCTTACCCAACTCTCCTATCCAATGGGTAGCTAGGGGTAAGTGACAGCCAGAGATGATAACATCACTTTCTCATGCCAGGGTTAAAGAAACAGTGTATCCCTGCTTTCGCTACCCCAAAGGGCCTCAACGGCCTGGAAACAGGACACCTAGAAACGACAACCAGACCCTGCAATTTGGAAGCTTCCTAGTTTGGTGGCTTATAGCAGACACACACTGTGACATCCCCCTTGCTGTTTTCTTCTAACATTTACTAAAAGGTTTTCGAAAGGCCTACCTTCCACTTTGAACTGCACCTCCAAACACATGTACATCACCTTATATATAAGTCAACACCTTAAACTTCTCCAAGAGGAAATTAATCCCTCTGAAACATCAAATCTTTTACATTGCTTCATTCTATAGACATCTTTTTGCAATCATCAAGACAACTCATAGAAGTAACTGTTCGAGAAAAATATTTTCAACCTGGTGACACAGTTAACATTTCATAAAACCAAACAGATCAATCACCAGAAGTCTACTGCTTTAACATCCCCAAAGCAAGGATAGTCCTCACAGAACTCAAAGATAAAAAGACACAAAGAACTAAATTTGTTTCAAAGTAATTACTTTGATTCGCTATTTAACAGAAATAAAACATATGCGCCAGGTCCTCAGGTTTATTCCAGCCCCTTTGTGATATAAGTAATTCCAAATCTATCCTGAGCTGCTGAGGATTCCTCAGAAAGAATGACTGTCTTTATGTCATCACCTCCTGACCCAAAGTAAAACATATCTGATAAAAATGGTCTGTGCAGTGTATGAGTGTGCAGTGCTCTGTTGCTCAGCTACTACAACAGCCTGTTGGGAGCATTTATCAGCTGGCGCACATGTAAGCATTCCACAGGTCTACCTTGTGCTGCAGCAAATCACAGCTTCTAGCTGTTACACAGTCTATGAAGATAGTAACAGTTACCGCTGCCATTTTCCATTTGGGTGGAAAAACGATTAGTGAAGAGGAACTAAAAAGCAAATTAGTATGTTCTGTGGTGTGAAAACTTCTGAACCCCCCAGCTTTATTTGGTAATAACTTCAGTAAAAATCACTAAGAGCAAGAAATGCATGTACGGATCTGGTTTAGGGTCATATGCTGCAGTTTTAGCTCTAATTTCTTAGATGACCATCACCAAATTGTTATGTGATTCTATCAACAGCTAAATATGGTATCAGCTTGTGTTCACAAATATTCCTTTGATTTTCACCAGATCAGCTTATGCAAGAAAAAACATTTTTATTTCTATCAGGTAAAAAAAAAATCATTATACCTTAAACAGACATATCTATAACAGTCCAACACGATTTGTACCCACTACAGTGAGGAAACATTTGCTACCAAGAACAAGTAATCTGGGCTCCTCCAGAAGAGACTGAAGTTCTCAACAGAGTGCTACACAGTTCCTGTTTTTCCTCCCTTTCTGTGCATCTTTCAAACTTGTCTTTTCTAATGTGTTCAACCTCATACTGATACCCCACTCTTGAAAGTCTGTTCTTTTGCTTGAGACTACAGTGCTAATAAGTTACACATTGGCAGGTCAGTCAAGGACAGATCTCTCTGTTCTATATTAGCATCTGCCTCTCATCGTCTCTTCCCTAAGCAGACATGTCCAAGGCTAGCAGCAAATTTCTTTTTTCCTTTTTCCCCTGGTTAATACCATGAACTCATTCAAAAGAGACATAACTTTATTACATCTGGAAAGCTGATCATAAAATCAACAGTCATCAAACAGAGGACCATTAGCTGGTCTTAAAACTTAGGTCTATTGTAACTGCTTGTCCCATCAGAGGCTAGAGGAGCCTCATACATACCTTCAAACTCCCCTCCCACTTATATTGAATAGCACCAGAACAACTTCTGACCATGTTTTACAATATTTCATCTGCAGTATTTTAAGACATGTTTAAAGGGTTAATTTCATAATATACTGAAACAGTAAACTTAAATGAAACAACATTACCAGACCAATCATTTGGGAACAATTATTTTGAAACACAATAGCATTCACTATCCTGGAAGAACAGGATAATGGAATGCTACCTCCCAAAAGTCTAGTCATTGTAAACAACTATCTTTGCCTGCTGAATCCAAAATCTATATAAATACATTGTGACCAAGGCTAACATAGCTAACAGAAATCCTTTGTTTAAGTAATCTACAAAATGTCAATGTAATACAAATAAGATAAAAAGCAGTTCTTAATAACTCAACTTTTGTATTTACAGTATTCTGAACAGCACTTAAACCTGCATTGGGTATACAAAGGGCACGTTTTTTCCTAGGCTGACAGCATGCTTAGTTCTCTCATTTACACCAAACTGCAATAACATAAAGAGGGGTTTACCATTAATCCAGGTTTTACTACAAAGCATCCCCTTATTTCCCTGTCAAACACTGGCAAGAGTGCCAAGTGTCTGTCATCCAATTCAGGGGATTAAGTCTTCTTTTATAGTGTGATTCTTGTACCAATTTATAAAAATACAGATATAGTTTCTTAGAGCTGGTCACAGTCTATATTTTGGCCTGGATTCATGCCGCAGAGGTTGAATATGACAGCTGGCAGGAAGCTGAGGGGAGAATACATCCTCCCCCTTTTCAGTCACCACATTTCAGTTGCCATAGTGATTAATCCTCAATTGAATGGCTGTCTTTGTACATTTCTTTTCAGTAAAACTTTAAGTAAACTTAAGTTGAAAACATGCAGTTGACTGAAAAAAAAGAGGCTCCACATAACCAACAGGTACAGTACGAGTTCTATGACTAATACTTTTCCATACATTAAAAGGGTAAATTAGCTCTAATGTAAGATATTATCAGTTTTTCAAAATATGTAAGTGCGTCCTGCCCCCCTTTTATGATTATTTAGGGAAGTATATTATTTTTTCCCCATCTTCAAACTCTCTCTCCCAACCCTGCTTAAAAAAAGGGTCCCTTCAGAAAATGCACTCAAAAACAGCTTTAAAGGAACCTAAAGAAAAGCCAGACTTCTGTACTTCTGAATTTTCTGTAAACTGTTTCACATAGGTTGTTTTTGCCAATTAACACAGACATTAATTAGGGCCATAATTAAGGAATCCAGGCATTCAGTTCAGAATAGATTTGAAACAGTAGAAGAGGATGTTTCATCCTGGCTCTGGGAGACTTGGTATTTCTTATGTTAAACTAAGAAAAAGTTCACATAAGAGTGCAAATTATCCAAAAAAACAAAGACAAGTAAGAGAAATAAAAAGTCAGCCAGGCTTCTTTGGCCTTTTATCACCATAGCTATAAAATAATTAAAAAAATGCAAACTGAAAATATTCAGTGGATATCTCAAATATGAGGTGAGCACCTGTATTTTTTCCTGTACTATTCATCTCTCCCTAGGAAGAATATTTAACAGCTTGGCTTTATTATGGGACTAGCTGTCTTGACTATTTTTCTTTTTCTTTAGCAAGACAAAAACACGGACAGTTCTATCTAGGTTCTTCACCTCTTCTTGAGTCTACATTTGTACTGAATGAACATTTATTTTAGAATACTCCTTAGGCGCCCTTTGAATACTATTTCCTTTCCAACTAGTTTCATACCCTAGCTGAGAAGAAAAACAAAATCGTCTTTGTACCAAATGGCAAAAAATAGTTAATGATGATAATTTCCCAATGGTTTCACATAAGGTCATCACTATTTTAAGCAAGTGTGTGCAGAACAATGAATATTTTAAAAAAGGTTTATAATATTAAGGATGAAACAACCTCTAGAACCCATTAAATTAGTCGAGTGGGCAAAGCATAGCAAGGCTTAATACAGAAACTATTTACTTTGACAGGTTTACTTGTTAAGCAGCGTTCTTCCTATACATGCACTGGAAAGCCATCCTACCTCAAATTTCACTAGTGTTAAATAAGACACGTAGCCAAGGTTGCTGCTTGTTCTGTTATTCTTAAATCACAGAGTACTCTCTGTTAGAATTAATGGCCCTTGTATCTAGGAGGCTTTGAATGTAGTGGTATACAACCGTGTGATAAGATTTGAGAACTGTAGATGTCCTTGGTATAAATTTGTTCTTGGGAGAATACAATAATGTTGACAATTTTGAAGAGCAACAGACATTCATCTGTTTCATAAAACAATTTTATGAAAAGTGTTGGCTATATTCAGATTTTAATACTTCCTTTTACTGCTGTCATATTCACTCAGTTCCCATATGATTAGCTACTATTGTCTTACTTTGTATGAGCCTGAATTCTTGCTACAGAGCATCCAAATGACAGTTCAAGCTTTGTTTTAGCCAAATAAAAATAATACAATATTCTCTGAAGAAAGTTTAGACTGTTATAGTTTCACAGCATAATGTTATGGCTTATAATATCTTCTATTTCTGCATTTTCATTCTAGTTTTCTCAAGGGTGACAGAAATAAAGAAAAATAACTCTCCCAATCTTTAATCATGCCCCTTATTTCTTAATCTAAAATTAATCCATCTCAGTTGGTGTGCCGCAGACAGTTTTTAGGGTTTCTACATTTCTCCCTCTCTTTCAGAGCTATTACTCCATTTTTGTATATCTTAAAAATATATTAATAAATGTAAGCTTTATACAGATGAAACTAACATGATGAACTGGACTGGGAAAAGGACATTTTGTTACTTAAAAAGATAAAAGACCTGCTACAAAAAGAAAGAAAATGAGACCATCACAATGCTATATCTCTGTCCAGTGATAGCTAGAAAAAAAATAAATATAAATGGGAAAAATTTAGGCCAGTCTGAAAGTCCTCCGATGAAGAATGATTGACCATTCTGCAAATGAACTTATGCTATGTTCTACATAAGGCAAGGTGTCATTTAAAATGTTGAGACTACAGTGGGTATGAAAAGAAAAAATAATTACAGAGTAAACAAAAGAGAGAGGAAGTGGAACAGCAGCAAAGATAGTGAGAGAGAGTCTCTGTTAGTCTAAAGCAGGGGTGGATAAAATATGGCCCATGGATCAGATCCGGCATGCCAAGTGACTGGATCTGGCCCATGTC
>NW_017729024.1:88036725-88039902 GCF_001723915.1 Gavialis gangeticus
TAATTACAATCAGAGTCCCTATTTAAAAAAAACCTGATTAAAACCATGAAGAATAAAATCCAAAGAAAAAAGCCTGATTAAAACCATGAAGAATAACATCCAAGGAGAACATCAAGCCTTACTGTCTATTCTTTAAGAACTTTTAGAATTAAATTAGTGTCCCGGAAATTTTTAGTAGGTTTATACATTAAACTCCACACAATGACTTCAGATCTTCAAAATATTGTTTTGACCTTATTTTATAGTATGAAACAGTAGCTTTTTAAAAATCTCTCAGGGGTATCTGAATGTTGCTTTTCTTCATTTTTCCATAATTCTCTTCATGATGCCACAACAAATAATTGTGACAGGGACTGCCGCCATGTGCAAAACTGACTGCAAATTAATAAAATATCCAGCAGAAACAGATGAGCACCAGAGTAACAATGAGTGTTTTCATATAATATGATTTGTAATAAAAATAAAGAAATGGGAAAAGAAAAACACAGAGAAATGAGCAGCAGCAGTTTGTCTAAATGGATCATTTTTTCAGAAAAAATTCTATAGGACATCAGGTCTTTAAGCAAACACATGAAACTCAGAGTCCTACATCTGAGGAGAAACAGCCATCTAAGGGGATTATTGCTAGCTTAATGCATGTATGTCAGACTAACACCTGGAAATAAAATCTATATACAACTTTTTCCACTATTACTGATAGTTGTGCTTCCTATTTCAATCTCTTCAAGTGAACCAATATTACTGTTCCTTTGTTTTCAGAAAGTGATAACTTAAAATCACATGGATTAACAAGCAGAGATACCAATTAATTTGTAACACCTGTGGGCATGCAAATTCCATGCTACTTCAGCTGTAAAAAGAAATAAATCATATGAATAATAAAACTGAACTCACAGCCTGCGTTTTAAGACATTACGCCACAGTACTTTCCTCAAACTTTCCTTTCACTTGTACTGCATTCCACTTACGCTGTCAGCCATGGGTAGGCTGGGATATATCTGTAGAATTCGCAAATACTTTTGACCCAATGTTCTATTTAAGAGGGGATGGAAAGTATTTGTATTTGGATATTGAAAAGGTATCACTTTTTGCTAGTTTGCCTGGTCTGAACTTTCCAATGAAAAATTGCTTTTGCATATTTTGGTTCAATTAATTACAGTAAATCAACAAACACCAGAAGCAGTAAGGAACTACAGTATTGTGGGAATGACATTGTGTGCTTATGTCTGAGTAAGAGTTTTCACCTGGCATACCAGTTCCCTTAGTTAATGCATCTGTGAAGACCAATCGAAACATCTGCCAATCAACCATTTTTCCAGGTTCCAAACATTTGTGTTTTATCAAAAAGATCAGCTTAAATAAGTTACAAATGTTTGAAGCATGGAACAATTGAGTAGAGAGTGCTCAGTTCACTTTACAATTAGATGGCCATTGTCCATCTAAATCTGAATCAAAACATGGATCTGTATAAAAGCAGTTAAACAAACCAACACACAAACACTCTCACATTTGATGTCTGAAAGCCACATGAAAATCAGAATGTCCCTAGAGATTTATGTATAACAAGCAATAGCTAAGAACAAAAACTTGAAGTTGTACCTGATTTCATACTTCTGGCTTATTATTATTCCAAAAGTTACACGAAACAGCTTGATTATATTTATGTTTTTCATACTTCTCACTAGACATTACCTGGATGTTAGAACTGCTCTTGTATTCCAATACCTAAATCCTTTATGGCTTGCCAGCATAGAAATACCAGCAGTAATACATTGGGCCTCCATTTGAAACCACTCCTTCTCTGGCATCAGTGGATTGATCATTCACGGTAGCCATTAAAAGAAAAAAGTTAAGAAGAGAAAAACACAGTAAAAACAACATTTTTAAAGCTGCCTCTTTACCTTGGCACTGTAGACTGGTACATTAGCAGGGAGCTGGGAAAATTGCTTCAATTCAAACACATCTCGCACAGCCCACCGACTCATATGATTCTCAGCCTTGCTTGATCCAACCACATTCTGGTTTGAATGAATATAAGCCACTTCTTGAACACCATCTAATACATGTAAAAAAAGCACTTAGGAAACATTTGGTCATCTCAGAATACTGTATATATGCTCAATTACAGATATAGACTGTAATTTTCAGAGGAATTAACATGGAAGTAATAAATTGTCTTAGGTAGTCCCTTTGCCCCTAAAATCCTCAATTATGACATAGTACCAGTTTTTAAGCTGTTTGTTTACAGCTGTAAGCATCTCAAAAAATATCTTGTTTTAAAAAGCAAACAGAAAAGGAAGCTTTAGCTTCAACAAACCTATATTTCTGAATGAATTCAGTTTTAATATTCAATAGTACCACTAATAAGCAGGTACTTTTTCATCACGGCTGTCTTACTTCTGAGTAGCCAGAGGCCACAGGCTGCCCCTACTCCCACTCTGCGCAGGGGCTCCCCAGCCCCACAAAGATGCACCACCCTGCCTCCAGGGACAGGAGCACGATGGATGAGGGAGGGGGGATTTGGAGACCTTCAAGCAGCAGGAAAAGCTGTTGAGGGGAAGAGGTAGAAGAGAGAGAAATCGGCGACTGAGTGGGAGCCCATGGGCTGGAAGTTGGACAGTCCTGTACTACATTGTGCCAGTGCCAGTGCAGATTAAAACCATACTGAGTGACACAAAGAACTAATCATGTAGTATAAAAAAGAAAAATAACACTGCTGTCTAAACTTTAGGTTTAACATTTCTGACTTTGACATAAATGCATCATAATTCTTAATAATATATATATTTTTGCAGCAATTGCAAATGTTTAGGGAAATAGAAATACAAAGATATTGCAGAGTACCCCACCAAATGAGAAAAGACAAAAGGACAGGCTAACCAGTAAAAATCAATAAGACTATAAAAGGGTAGAACAATACTGAAGAACTCTTAATAGAACAAATATAAATAAGTGACCTAAAACTATTGTTTGTGTGTAATATCACTTCATCTTGAATTTCTGACTATTTTGAATGAAGCAAATACCAACAAAAAGAATCCCCAAAAATAAATTAAACCTCACCTAAATATCTGTCCAGCGAGCCTTGTTCCTCCTGTCTGGCACTTGCTTCCTTACATACAGCGGTCTTGGGGCTATGGAAGCAACTGGGTTTCACCAGTGTAACAGAAGCACCTT
>NW_017729024.1:88044902-88058555 GCF_001723915.1 Gavialis gangeticus
ATATCTGTCCAGCAAGCCTTGTTCCTCCTGTCTGGCACTTGCTTCCTTACATACAGCGGTCTTGGGGCTATGGAAGCAACTGGGTTTCACCAGTGTAACAGAAGCACCTTTAATTTGACAGGGTGATTTGGATTCAAAAGGAATTCTGTACCTCTGAATTTTGCACCTATGGCTTTGCTTAGTGAAGTGAGCTTTTTCAACTGGTAAATTATCTTCAGAAGATGAAAATTCATCTATAGTCTGTGAATCACTTTCCTTTTCTAGTTTGCCTGTTGTCTTTACTTGCAGCATGGTTTTGGAAGAGTTACCAAATCCCTTGTTTAGATTACACTTTTTTTTCCACTTGAACGAGTTAACATGTCTTAGTTTTTTTGGCTTGGACTGTAGGAACATTTCAATATCATCAGACTCATCACTAATATCACTTGTACCTTGTATATCTGTTGTCATCTCTTGGGCATGTTTCAAAAAGTTGGTTTTTCTGGAGGTTGACCAGGTATTATGGTTCAGAGATTGCTGACAGTCTCCCTTAGATGCAAGAATGGTGTTATTTTTGGTATCTGACCCTTCAGATTTTCCTGAAAGGGGCTCATATTTATTAACACTTTTAGTAGGAACAGGTGCCTGATGAGCTGGAACATGGGAAGGAAAGATGATATCATCACTCTCTTCTGAGCTGCCTTCAGTGTCCATGACTATAGCAACCTGGTTTGAAATGCACTGTTCCTTATTTTTACTTTCCATGTCCCTCTCATCCTCAGAAGCTGACAAAACAGGCAAATCTGCAGGTATAGTCAAACTCTGTATATCTGGTTTTTTGCTACTATTCCGTGACTTTGCGGTTTTCCACTGCCCTAAAATATGGTTATGACTCTGAGTTTTCTGAAGACCAGCACACTTGCCATTTACATTCAATCTCTGTCTCACAGACGGACAGTCAGAACTTGAATGGTCAGAACCACTGGAATGATCTCTTTCCAGGGTGGTTTTAATTTCTCTCTCTAACAACTTAGAGAAACCGCACTGCATTAACGTAGGTTGCCCCTGTGGATCTGTGTTACTTGCATTGTTTTTGTCTTGTTTTTTCCTTGAATTTCCCATAATTTCATCACTGCTACCTTCACTTGAAAAATCAAATTCGTCTTTCATCAAGTGTTCCCGAGGTCTGACAGGATCTTTATCTTCTTCATAACCTGATTCTGCATGCTAAAAATATTGAAAACAATTGTCAGACAAGTTAAATTATAAATAAAACAAGTTAAAGATTTAAAATTAGACATTGTTATAGAAAAAAATAGATCTTAATTCAGGAACTGGGACTTCATTTAATTATAGAATTCAATCTATACAAAGTGACTAAAGAGTATATACAATAAACAAGTAGTAAGTAAAGAGAAAATTTCAACAAAATATTGCAATACAGGTTATGACAAACAGTGAACATTACTATATTTTTTCCTAAAAATATAGCAATACATGCTGTCTACAATTTGGCTGTTAGTGAACAATTTGCATTTGTCCAATGAACATACTATTGGATTTATGTTTCAAAATCATTCATTTTGGTGCAAACTTCTAATGGTTAAGTTGTTTGGCCTGAAAGATAAAATTCAACTGTGCAAAATACTGCACAATAAAATTATTTTAAAAGAAAACCGACAACAGGGTGGTCAACCTCTTAAGATATGGCAGCCAAAACTCCTAATTAAAACAGTTTAAAAGAGCAGGGAGTACAAACAACCTTCTTCTCTAGAACTGCTTAAAGCCCAATATAGCCAAACACACAAACAATTATAATTTAACAAGTACAAAATATTTTGAAGTTTAAAAAAAAAACAGGAACTGAACTGTATACATTAAGTACAGACAAAATTCAAGGTGTATATGGAAGATCAAAACAGAAGGGTAAAAAATTAAGGTCTTGTCTACATGGAAACATACTTCCAGTCATACAAATAATTATCAAGGTACAACCCCGTCTGTGGACACATTTATTTCAGTAGAAGAGTAGATTTTCACTTAACATTATAAACAAAAAAAATCCCACAAACACATCTACAATTACATCCGCATCGAAAATGGAGGATAAATTGATATAGCAATAAGCAGTTGAAATTCACGCCTCCAGTTGCACCAAAAAAATTCCCAAGAAGATGAGACCTAAGATTATGGACAATCAGCAATTCAACTCTGTGGGCCACAGTTATTTGTCTTTGTTTCTATCAGAATTATCTTCAAAGAGCTAGTTGAGAAATTTCTTAAACCCTAAGCCCTGAATGATTCATTAGAACCAAAACTTCTGTGAAAATGTATCAGTTTTTACAAGACTCTTTCTGGGTTTTTTATAAAACTCTTACTGGGTCTCTCAGGACCAGAATGAAACTTTTGGTCAAAAACAGAAAGAAACCCACCCAAGAACCAAAAGCTTGTAAACAGAGGACTCACTCGGGTTAAGGGAGATGAAAATAGTTTTAAAGTTCTTATCTACTTGACTTCAACTGAATCTGAGTCTGTCCCAAACACCAGGGGTGCTTGTACATGAGTGCAGAGCCTGCCCTGACACACTAATTACAGTGCATCAGAGCAGACTCGATTAATCAAGCCTGCTGGAGCACGGTAATTACTGTGCTCCCGCAGCCTCCCATGTCTTGTGTATCAGCACCCTTGCACTTCAAAATGGCGGTGGGGGCACTTGAACTAAAGCTCACCAAAGAGTTTTAGTTCAAGAGCCCTGCCACCATTTTGAAGAGTGAGGATGCTAATACATGAGATGCTGCAGTACTTTAATTACAGCAGCTCTCAGAGCCGCTGTAATTAAAGGGCCACCCCCACCCCCAGAGCACATGTAAAAGTGCCCCAGGATGCTAATTGTTTTGAAGAGAATCTTACTTTTTCTCTCTCTCTGGCTTTTCATGAAATGCCCTTAAAGCATTTAAAAAAAACTGCAGGCCAGAATAACCATTTTTGGCTCAGCTTTATTATAGGCTATCACCACATCCCATTCCCATATTTGGTTACCCGAAATATAAATAATAATAATCCTTCACAATGAAGCTGGATGAAAAACTCACAGATTCAAGGGATTAAACTGATAGATGCTTCCATAGAGGCAAAGTTTATTTTGCTGTAATTTTAAATCCAGCATCACTCTAAACAGAATTCATTGGAGCTATTTTTGCTGTATATATGTGACTATTCAGCAGTTTCAAGGCCTGGGGGAATTCTAATCTCCAAACCAATGGAGCTTCCTGCTCAATTCCCTGGCCCAGAGTGAGACCAATTATTTAGGTTTTGTGTAAAGTGCTGATGTTTACTTTAAATATTCTGTTTTAGGCACTGTAAGAGGCAGATCCTTACTTAGAATAAACAGGCCTGGAGTCACTGAAGTCAAATCAGTTTAGGTCCAATCTTGTGGTTCCAGATACCATTTATCAAATAACCCATTCAACAAGTCAATATTTGTTGTTGTACAGCAAATGAATATGTTTTAAAAGGAAAAGATATCCACTAGTCTGATGATATTTTAAGGAGTATTTTAAAGGTATTTTGATAGACTATTACCTGAGATTCAGCACATTCCATTGTCTGAACCTTTCTTCTTATTCCAAGGTAAAGTAACGAAAGGCTGTGGTTATATCAGAACATACTACTTTTTGATGTTAACCCTTAACTTTTGTTTCTAGCTTCTGATACAGATATTTGCTCTACATACTAACCGAAACAAAGGAAACTTTCACACTCCATTCTGTATGACATACACAAAGGCAACTCACCATTTCTGATCTACATGATGGAGGCTCCTCCTTCAGCCAAGTAGTGGCTGTCATGACTCCGGCTTCCACTTTCCCCTCCCTCTAAAATAGCCAAAGGATGAAAGGCAAGCATATTTTATATTAGAGAGAAGGAAGCATGTGTGTTAACACTACCAGGTAAGAAATCAAAACTTTAAAAATCATACCCTTTCTATCTAGGTGCAAACATTCAAAAGTAGATTAATCAATCAGATAAAACTCAAAATTGCCATATTTCTATTTATGGAAAGACTCACTGGACTGGCAGTGTGATCTCAAGCTCCTGCTAAGCAATGAGCGAGTCCTATACAGATGCACATAATTTCATTACATGTAGAACAAGTTTTCCAAGCACCGTACTTTCTTTATTGACAGTACCAGTCAAGATTACATTTTGTCTTCCTTGCAAAAACAGCTTGGAGTTGAAATATCCCCAATATGAATCTTTCCCATGTTTACATAATCCAAAAATGGCATTAAAGATTTGCTTAAAACGCATCACGAAACCATCACTTTGGTTGAGATTATCCCAGAGAAGCTTCAATTTTGAAGTTAAATTGCTTAGAAAGGACTATGATGGACTCATTTAAAGAAGTTCTTAATGTTCTAAGCTTAATTCAGAGATGACGCATACCACATTATATTAGATACCTTGACCTACACATAAATGTAAAGACAGGAATTACTTAATGTGTCAGGGGCCTGTGCAGTGCAGCATGGCACAGTGTGCAGGCCCCACAGCATTAAGCTCAGGGGTATGTAACCTGTACAGTGTGTGGTTGGGGGTTCTGGACAGCCCTGCAGTAATATATAGTTACAGAACTAGATATAGGTATAACTGAAGAAAAGTAGAAACATCACACAATCGATTGTGATATTTTTGATTAAGAACAGAAAAGGATTTCAGTGATCTCCTGACAAATCTAAATTTAGACACATTTTCCACATTTATTTTTTTATTTTTTTATTACAGGGAATTTTTTGGCATGAATGGAAGTGAGAAACTAGAAGCCAAAGGTTAATTAAGGCACCTTGTAAACTGGTATTATTAAGTTTCACAATACTGCTCTGCAAGACATCTCCATTCATATTTACAGTAAAATATTTTGAGAGAAGAAAAATATGTGAAGCTAGTATCTAAAATTCAGAAGGAAACCTTCACACCTCCAGGATGTCCTTTGTAAGGCAGGACCCGTGGGTCCGAAGTTTGAAAAGGTTACGGATCCCAAAAAGCTCTCCTTTATGTTCCTTTGATCCTTGCACGGCCTCAAAATATCGCTTAGCATTTTCACTTCCAACTACCACACAGTGAAGTTGCTAAAAACAGAACAACACAAGAGATTTCAGAAGTGTTTGCTCCAATAACATGTCAGAATTTCCTGGCATTCACATTATATACACAGCTTTAGTTGGAGGCACATACAATATCCTAAGGGAGGACATTTTGTTTGAATTCCCCTGGCAGATGTTGCCATTGTGTTATGATATTAATTTGACTAGTTTTTTAAATAGGAAAAGAAAAGTATATTTTAAGCCTACTTATTTCGTTGTTATCCGCCCAAGATCAGAAACCTGCTATCTCAGCCTTCTTAGACATCAGTATTCCACTGCATCTTGACTATTTGCAACCTATTTTTCTTTAAATATTTATGTGGTCATTCTTTCACACACTCAGATACTGTGAACACTGAATATGGTCAATGGATCATTTGTCCTGGGAAAATTTAAATTATAACCTGCTCTAGTGTACAGTGAAAAGTGACTAAGTGCACAGTTGTGCAAGACTAATCAACTTAAGAAAATCATCGGTGCAGCAGACAACTGAACATGCTTGAAAATCAGGTGGGTTCAGCTGTGCTTCAAGTGACTTCAAATGTTCAACATTTTTGTAACCAATGTACTTTGACATAAAGAGCAGTAAGGTGGCCGAACTTATGGCTGTTATGGGTACCACAACTGTAATTCCATATTTACTTGCATACCACATGCACCGTTCCCCAAAAATCAGTCCTCCAAAATGGAGGAGTGTCTTAAACAGAGAGGCTATGCCGTAATGACTTCCATTTCATTCTGGACTGGCAAGCAGCACAGGCAGGGTCCAGTTTTAACTCTCTCACAACTGCTGCTGATTTGGTAATAACTTTTGGCTGAGCATCCAAAAACTGTTGCCAATTCAGCAGTAGCTCTGAAAGGGTTAATACTACAGCTTTCACCTGAAGTAGCTAGTGAACTGTCTGAGGTCAAGCGAGCTGCTGCGTATATTCAGCTGTCCACCAGAACTCTGGAAAAACCTTTTCGTCTGCAGTCAGCTTCCAAAAACAAGACCTTATTTAGGGCCATGTGGTATGCAAGAAAATATAGCATTTTTCTATAGCTCTTAGGATACTGGTAGCCTTTAAGGGATACATGATGGTAATTCTGGCATTAGGAAGCCAATTGTTAAAGGACAAATATCCACTTGAAACACACAAGTCAGTCACAAATTACAGCTGGATGCAGCCCTAAATTTACATCACTCTACTTGTACCATAGCAGTCATATGGCCACAGCTAAAGATGCATGCATCACAGACTTTAGTTTGCCTATTTTTATACTTATAGTATACTACTTGTTATGTTTTCTGGCAGTTTCTGGGGTCCCCCCTCAAATTGTATACCATTATAAAGAAAAATGTATAAGTAATTTCAAAATCAAGTATATTTCTCAATAATATAATCTAAACGAAATGAAACAAAAGCTTTTCAAGCAGAGTTATTTGCATTAAGTCTATTATTTACACTTTAAAACACTAACTACAGGTGTCTATTTGGCGATGCCTTGCACACTAGTACAGAATGGCATGTTAGTGAAACTACACAAACATGAGTGACTCCTAACAGGCAAAGTAGGCTTTTTATGCTTTTCACTACTGCCTGAAAAAATCAAAAGGCAGTGAACAAAATCTTAGAGAACATAAAAGTAACTGCATGCCCTTCAGTGACTGAAAAAGAGCCTTGGAACTCAGGAGCTTTTTGTCTCAATACTATATAAAATATATCTTATGGAAACAAAATACTTGCAGCAAGTTCTGGATAAGGTCACACTTTTCAGCAGTTCTCTATTAATGAAATCATAAGAAGTGAAATTTCCTCACTTGCATATACAGGCAGTCCTTGACTTACAATGTTTTGAGTTACAACGTTTCACACTTACAACGTTTATAAATTGACACCCTGTTTCAACTTTATGACGTCAATTTCGACTTTACGACACTTGATCTGACGCCAAGCCATGCCAGCGAACAAGTTCGCTGCGTCCCCCATCTCCCTGGAGAACATCTGTCCAAACTTCCTTGGACACTTTCTTTAAGAAAGCAGACAAGACTCCTGAAAAGTCTCCAGCCAAGAACCCTTCAAAAAGCCCAATTAAGAGCCCTTCAAAACATCCAGCAAAGTCTCCTCAAATAAGTCCTTCCAAATCAGTATGATTGCTATTTAGAATATAAATACATTAATGTAGCTCTATTACTCACCTATAATTGATTGAGTACAAAATTATGGGGTATTTTTGGTGAAAATAAGGTATCGGGCCTTGGTTCAAGAACCAATCCCCCATTTATAACACTGTTTCTTATGGGAAAATCAGTTCTGAGTTACAATGTTTTGACTTAAGACATGGTTTTCAGGAACCAATTGTGTCATAAGTCTGAGGACTGCCTGTACAAATACGTTCATGTGCAAGACAAAATTTAGGAACTGCACATCCAAATGGTAGTTAAATGCCATATTACCTGCTTATACAGATACACAGATATTCACTTCAATGATCCATCTGCTAATGTGGATATATTCACAGAAGCTTAATGAAAATCCAGTCCTTAGATTTGCAAGTCTTAAGTTACCCTTCTTGTACTTAAAAGAGATTTTTAACAATTTACAAATACAACTGTATGCATACCTATGAACTCAGCTACATGAACTAGTGCTTTATAGCTCATTGGTTAAATATTTGTTCTTCTATGCCTGTTAGTATTTTGCATATTTGCAGTAGTAATGTGCATGCACACATCCAGTTCTGTACACTGAGCTGCACAATCTGGCCCTAACATGCCTGCTAGAACTAAAGCAAAAAGTTTTGTTAGAGCTTTGCAAAGCTGACAAAGAATGTCCTATTCTGTACTAAAGTCATGTTAAAACCAACTAAAAATACTCAATATCAATTTACTTTACAATACTTTCAGTTAAGGTTTCCCAAACATGCATTTAATTAGGATTTCAGATAATTATTACAATGTAAAAAGGAATAATTTTTAAAAACAACATGCTTGCTAATGTTTAAAGGGATGTCAAAGCTGGTAGGCCTAAATAATGACCTATTCTGACAGCATTCCCAACAGAAAGTCTTAGCTTCCAAAGCTTTCCCTGTGTTTATTTTTCAAATTGATCACAGCTGCCAGCAAAAAGAAAACCCTCTAACAATGAAAAAAGACTTATAATGAAAGTAACAGTGAGCAAAGCAGGATGTATATACTCCCCATTAATATCAGTGTAAGTATGTTTTTCAGCAAGTGATGAAACAACAGGATAAAACTTTCCAAAGTGGAGTGTTGAGGACAGCAGATGTTAGCTCTTAAAGAAATGCTAAGTAGTTACTCATACTTTACAAACAAAATAATTTCCCTTATCAAAATTAGATTATCAGTAAGTATGCAGCAAAAAATCCTGTTATTTACCAGAAAATTCTCAATTAAGTGAACAGTACACACAGAAAAAAAAAAAAAAAAAAGTTAGGAACTAGTGAGTTTCTGCTGCTGTTTTGTGGATGTAAACAATCAATATATGTGACTTCATTCTCTGCGCTTTCCATTCAGAAAATAAAAGCCTGTGCCCCAATTCTTGTTTTGTTCTTGCTCTTGATTTCAAACTGTTCTGAAAACAAGACAGCTTATAATCTCTTTTGTATCTACTTCTCAGGGGGAAGGGAAAGGCCTTCAGAATTCTCATAACTCTCCTGGGTTGTGAGACACTATGGCCAGGCACAGAAATTACACGTAAACTGGTGTAAGTGATCGGAAACAGGTTCAAATCTGTTATGCAACAGTGCTGGAGACAGAAGTTACACTTATACTGGTTTAACTGATCAGATACTGGTTTAAGCCTGTAACAGAACAGAAGTTCAGTGCACATAAACCAGATTCAAAATGGCTGAAACCAGTTTAAAATAAATCTGATTGAATGCAGTATCCGACTTAACTGATTTGGGTCAAACCTGTTTATGAAACTTCTGTTCCAAACCCCTTCCTGGTTCAAGTGAAATCATAGCCCCCCAGGATCCCAGCATGCTTTCTAGCCCTGGGCCGTGCTGGGCTGTCTGCTCCAGTGAGCAGGGCTGGCCCCACCCCTCTGCTCCCTAGCTGGAGCAGTGAGGGCTGGCTGACAAAGTGGGGTGGGAGCAGGGCAAGCCTGGCTGGGGATGCAGCCCATTCTACAAAGGGAGTACTGCCCCCCCATGGCAAACCTCAGCTGGGGCCAGGGAGGCGAGCTAAACACCCCTTCCCCTGCTCAAACTTATTGCTGGCTGCAACTGTGGACTACAAATCCCAGAGGCGCCTGGAAGCAGGAAGAGGAAGTGATGAGCAACCTAGCAGAGTCTTGCTGATGTAAGTCTAGACTGCAAATCACAGAGACCTCAGGGGCAGCAGGAAGAGGAAGTGAACACAGTCAGAGAGCAGTGCTTTAGCGCCCCCCCGCCCCAGCTTCTGGCCTGAGCCACTGCAGGTCTGTGGCTGCATTTCCTGAAACAAAGGTAAATGTCTGTCCACTTCTGTTTCAATTTAATCTGTGCAGTTTAGACTAACCTGCAAAGACTGAACTGATTCAGCTTCAGGCTTTTTGACCGCCTGTACTTAGCTCAGAAGGTCAGTGCAAATAAACCACTTTCAAAATGACCAAAATCAGTTTAAGATAAGCCTGGATGGATGTAGTATTAGACTTAACTGATTTAGGTTAAATTGGTCTATTGAACTTCTGTCCCAGATCTCCTCCAGATTCAAATTAACTCACAGTCCCCTAGCATCCCAGGATGCTTTGCACCTTTCCTGCAAAACCCCACTCGCAGAATGGGTGGGTTAGCCTTGGCCCAAGCTGTCTGCTCTAGCTGAGCGGGGAGGCATGTAAATGTCTGTTCACTGGCTTACGGTTCAATCTATGCAGCTTAGACTAACCTGCAAAGATCGAATTGATTCAGCCTCAGGTTTTTTGATTGTCTGTGCTTAGCCTACAAGACTGAAGAGGAAGTTAGGGGCCTGCTTCAAAAACATGACAAGCAGCAATTACTATAACATTTACCATGCTAGTGTTACCCTTAGACAACTCTCAGTGTTAGTTCTTCACTTTTTTCTCCTTCAGAACAAGCAAGCAGATCAACTCATTCAGCTCACTGGACCACCAGTCAGATTGGGCCCAGAGACCAGCTGCATGTGTCAGATCTAGCACAGACGCCTGGTTCTGCACAGGCACCACCACGTAGTGTGCATCCAGGACTGGTCCCATGTGTGCTGTATGGTATGTACATATTGGCTCCAGTCTCATGCTCCATATGCAGCACACCTCAGCCCCAGTCCAGGGCATGTCATTTACAGAGCGTGGAGCCAGTCCAAGGCATGCACTGCATGCAGTGCCCAGGCTGGACTGGTCCTGAGTATTGGATCTAGCATGTAGGGCCAGTCTGTGGGCCTGATCCAGACCAGTCCGAGATCCAGCATACAGAAACGGTTCAGCACAGGTATCGCACTCAGTGCATACCCCAGACAAGTTCTGCATGCAGCACACTGAGCCAGGGTCAGGGCCAGTGCATGCATGCTGCATGCAGCATGTGACGCCAGTTCAAGATTGACAGGGAGCACCACAGGTTGGATGACAGGGTCAGCAAAAAGCATGCAGGCCAGCTTTTTGACACCCTTGATGTACATGAACATAGAGTTAACAGCAGACAACGACACTCATAAGGCAGGTACTGAACACTTCCCAAGTTTATTTAGCCCAGCTTCTAAAACCCTCCCTTTGGGAAAATGAAACCAGTAGCCACCACCCCCCACTCTTCAATCAGACTATATGGTGTTAAAAATCTACTAGTATCTTAGAATTTCAAAATAAAAATGTTAATTTCAGTTAATCAAACCTCCTTCTTTTTCTACCTAGCTTTCACCAGTAGTGGAATAATTAAAACAATGGTATTTGCTCGTTGCATCATTAGTCTCTGAACTAACACCCAGGGAAGCAAATAGAAAAGTTCACAATGCACAGCTACTATTTCAGACCCTTTGCAAACCACACGTAGGTTGCTTCTCAAGGCTCGGCTCTCTTTGAAAATCTCATGGTGAGAAAAACTGAAAAGTCTGTCCAGGCTCTCCCTGGGCTCTCTCCTCCCACCCCTTTTGGGAAATTCTAATTTCTCTTAATCACCGGACTGAATGATGTGATACTGGTTTTGCTGAAGTGGAAAGTAGTGAGGCAGCAGTCAATCTTAACTCCACAATGAATTAAGAGCCTCTTCTGAGACTGCATTCCAGTTTCCCCTTCTCATCTGAGACCTTACAGGAGCAGAAGAAAGAATAGAATTTTCTTCATCTTCACAAATCACTGAAACATGCACTCACTCTCATAGCCTGGTACCAAGGATTATGCTGTCTCAAGCACCGAGACATTAATCCACAAGCCCCTAATTTACAATATGTCTGCCAGTCACTGCTAACAAGTTAGGATTTATTTGAAAGCTTCAAAATAAATTAGCAAAACACTTTAATTACAATTTTTTATAAAACAGAATATAACTTAAAGTACCAGTAAAACTACACTCAACTTTGCTAAAGGTTTGCTTTTATTCATCCAGGCATTTGACTATGATTATTGCTTTAAATGTATTGTGATACTGTATGCATTTTACCTGTTTGTAGACTTGCCGTAAATATATCATCTCCTCCACAGTGCCCAAGGATATTAACCTGAAAACTTTCACTTCCCTGCACTGACCGATCCTATAGGCTCTGAAAAGACAGTGTCCGAGTCAATTTCAAGAACAGTATAGTATTAGTCGTCCAATGAGCTCTTGTAGAGATTAGTAAAATCACAATTTATAAAATGAGGAAACACTTTAAAAGAACTTCCTTAAAATGTATGTTTAGAAATTAACCGTTTTACCATGCCAACTCTTCCTATTGGTGTTTCTCTTTCATTTTTAATTTTGTGCCTTCTGCATTAAGCCATATATAGTTGAAACAGCTTTCATATTCCTGTACATCATAGGACCAACCTCTCTCCTATCTCAAAGCCCTCTTCAAAACACATCCTCTATTTATTCTTTGAAAATTAATCTCTTTTTGCAATCTCATTTTGTACATGATCATTTTTTATTTACATTATATGCAAGTTAGATCATAAAACTTATGGCCAGGGACCACAGTCTCTTAATATTATAAAGCACTGTGCAAGTTACATACATTACATAAATAATGTATATGAAGTAGAAGTATTTACATCTCTGAAATTACTAATGGATTATTTTCAGAAACTGCAGAAAAGACTTAATGAATGTCAAGAGACCGCAGAGATGCAATTTTGTGAAGCAGATTTTGTGAAGGCTATTTCTGCAATAATACACAGTTTTGCAATATTTTTTTTCACATGCAGATTAGGGTGTGCAGGGGAGAAGGGATGTTTTTCTGAAGGTAAATGAAATAGAAAAATAGTCTGTCCTCTCAGAACTTATAAAAGCATGGATGCCATAATGAGCTAATAATAATGTGGAACTGCACATAAATGCTTCATTTTACTCAATAAAATGTGAGAAGTTTCAAAACACTGAGCTGCTTTATATATCTTTTTTTAAAGCATTTTCCCAGCACAAACAGCTCAGAAAAACATTTTAAACAGGACACCAGACATACTTAGATAATGTTCTTTGTCCAAACGCATTTTATACTATAACTTTTAATGGTTGTTTTGATTTTATAATTTTTGGTAAGGTAGCCTAGCAGAATGGGATAACTAATAAATATTGTTTAGAGATGCGCTGCTATAATCGGTCACTTATTGGAAAATTAACATTATCGGCCAACAGTTTTGGCTTGTGTAGCCAATAATTCACCAATAAATTCCACATGCATGTGCACAGCCAGGAGTGCAGCCAGACAACTTGGAAAACAGTGTCCTGTCGGTAAGTCTGAGGGAGGGGGGAGGCAGCGTGGGGAAGGAATCAAGGCCCCCCCAAGGTGAGGGAGGGAGCGGGGGAAGGGCAGGTACTGCCCAGCCAGGGTGGTGAATGCAATCCTGGGGCTAGGAAAAGGATGGAGCTGCAGGCAGCTCGTCTGTGGGGCATGGGGGAGGGTGGGAAAGGGGGTGGCTCCCCGCCACTGCATGTACTCCCAGGGGAGGCATGGGAGAGATGTGCCCCCTGGATTTGTGTGTGGGGTGCAGGCGGGCTTCCAGCTGCGGTGGCGCTGGGAGGGGGGACTATGGGGAGGCTATGGGGACTTTCTGGGGAGCTTTAGCCCCCCAGGTCCTGCCCTAGTGCCACCCCTGCTGAGGGCACTCCACTCTGCTGCCTTTCTCTTGGGAGCCCATGTGGGAAAGGCAGCAGAACAGTGCCCTGAGCAGAGGTGGCACTAGGGGGTGTTTGGGGGGCTATAGCCACCCCAAAATTCCCTGTAGCCGCCTGTCCCAGTGTTGCCACTGCCCACCCCATGCAGTTGAGCCTGCCCTGCCCCCATCTGCCCCAAGCCCAGCCCAGCTCCCCTGCCAGGAAGAGGCTGGTGAAGCACCTGGCCCCAAACGCACAGTGGGTAGCCCGCCTTAATCTCCTGCACAATTTTTTTTTGGGGGGGGGG
>NW_017729024.1:88058850-88090250 GCF_001723915.1 Gavialis gangeticus
GGGGGGGGGGGGCACATGCCCCCTCATGCCTTCCCCAGGGGTGAGCACAGTGGAGAGGATCTGCTTCTTCCCCACACCCCCCCAGATAAGCCACCCCAACTCCATCCTACCCCAGGGTCACATTCACAGTCCTGGCTGGGTAATGCCATAGGGGAATCGATCTTCTCCCCCTACACTCCTTCCCTCCCCCATGCCCCTTCTCCCCCACAGATTTATCAGCAGGATGCTGCCCAGCTGCATTCCTATAAATCAGCTATCAGACCAGTATCAGCTGATATGGCTGGTTAACAAATCAGCTATGGGTATCAGCCAAGGAAATATTTAATCGGTGCACCCCAATATTGTTTCTTGTCTAGAATACCCAAGAAAAAAAAATCTATGTCACCCCAACAGAATACATAATTATTGGCCTGTCTGTTTAATAAGGACTTCTCAACACTACCAAGAGAGACTAAAAGTAACAAAAGCATTTTTCTTCAGGACTTCCTATTTTCTCAGATGATTCTTGCACCATAATTCTTATAGCAGCATAATTTTTGCATCCTGCCATAACACACTTGTATATAAAAAATGAAACACTGTTATAATCACAGCATTTTACCACATCTCTTTTTCCATTCAAAAGTAGTACATTAAAAAAAATATTAAAATTCAGGGTTTAAAAATGGAACAGGTCAATCCTAAAAAAATTATTTATCACAGTATTTCTTAATCTAGTATGAAGAACTAAAGAACAGAGTGCACTTAAAAGCATCCTATATTTTTAGGGAAACAATGAAGAAATTGAATTCTAAGATCAAATGGAAGCTAGCATTACATCTTCTTGAGTAATTTTGAAACTGTACCTGTCAATGGCTTGTAGATCATTGGCTGGGTTCCATGTTGGATCAAACAATATAACAACATTGGCTCCAACAAAATTGAGACCCAGACCTCCGGCCCTGGAAAAAAAAATCCTAAATAATCCAGCAAGAAAAGGAGTGAGATAGCAACATCTTCTTTTCAATTCAAATAGAATGATTCCTAACTATTTATTTAAGCAAAATTGTTTTGCATACTTACATAAAATATGCATATTTTTAAATATGTTTCCCCATCCCAAATTAGCGTGTCCCAGTTATCCACAAAGCTAAGCTGCCCAGAGTTCCACACTTCTGGAAAGGGCACCCATGCTGAAAACACCTTACGGGAGGCTCCAGACAAACTACAACCAAAACCAAAGTCCTCCACAGTGGCTCAGGCAGAGAAAGATGTCAGGATCTCAGCAGCTGGAAAGACGGAAGAAGGCTGCACCAAGACGAAGGTCTCCTGTCATCTAGGTCTCTCCCTTGCCACTGGGCTTACATCTCTACCTTGTCAAGATAATGTGGTCGCTGTTTCCACGCACCAGCTTCCTCACAGTAAACAAAGTAATGCATAGGATTCTACCACATGAAACAACACGCTTTCCTGTACCAACCTCCAAAAGCCCTGCAGCGATGGATGAGTGGTGACAGATACGAAACTACTGAATCTGGCAGTCTTGAGCCATGAATCTAAATGCATGTGGCAGCAGCCTGATGGTCATCTTGCACATGGGTTGAGACAGGGGTGCAATTTGGCAGTTGCTACTGTGACTGAGCAGTCCTATTCAGGATCCCCTCTGCTCACCCCACATGGGGAAAGGGCTAGAAAAGATGCATTAAAGCTAAACTGTCTTATCTGCTCCTGGCTGGATAATTGTGTCCAGAGGGTTCACTCTGAGGTTGAAAACATCACATGACAATGATTTTCACAACACGGTTTATTTGCAACTTGATGGATAACCAAGACAACAAACAATTGGAAAGAAGAACTGCCATTGTCTCCAGGTAATTAGTGAGATACAATATCAACACTGCCGCTCCGAGTAAGACAAGATGACTGGATGAGGGTCAGCTTCTGGAAGTGGAAACGAGCCCAGGACAAGAGCATCCATGGTGTCAGCTTCACTATCAAGAATCAGCTCATCAGTCAACTTACAGAGTTCCCTGTGGGTATTAACAAATGCCTTAGCCCAGTGGTTCTCAACCTATTTGCTTAAGTGGGCCACACTTGCATCTCTCAATGTGTTACATGGGCCACACCCACACAACTTACTTCCTGTGCATTCATTTAACTGGATGTCATGTGGGCCGCAGCAGTGTGCTAACTGGGCTGCATGTGGCCCACAGGCCACAGGTTGAGAACCACTGCCTTAGTCCCTCTGTCTTACGCTGAGCAACAACCAATACAATACCATCATTAGTGCATATGCCCCAATGCTTGATGCTGACGCTTATGTCAAATAACAGTTCTACTCCAGTCTTGACCATATACTAACACTCCCAATTAGGACAAGATCATTCTCCTTGGTGACTTCAATGCCAAAGTCAGATGTGACCTGGAATTCTAGAGTGGCACCATTGGGAAGGAAGGAGTAAGGAAAGTCAACTCCAGTGGCATCCTCCTTCTGAGCAAATGCGTGGAACAGGATCTTGTCATCACAAATACCATCTTCACACAGTGACAAATACAAGACCACACAGGGACACCCTCACTCTAAGCACTGGCGCTTCCTCGACTATGTTATTGTTAGAGCCTGTGAACGAATCGTATCATGCAAGCTATGTGAGGAGCTGATGACTCCTGGACAGATCAGCATCTTGTCAGATCCATTATGAACATCAAGCTTGCAGCAAAACACCAAAAGCAATGTGAAGGACTCTCAACACCAAATCTATTCAAGACCCAAAGGTTTGTAATGATTTCCAACAGTCTCCATGGAAAGCTCTCAGCCTTGCCCACAAATGAAGGCAACATTGTGGAACTCTGGAAGGCTTAAAACTACCATTCATATGGCCTATGCTGAATCCATTGACTATACCACCTGTCAACACCATGACTGATTTAATGAAAGCAATGCCAAGATCCAAGCCTTCCTTGACTAGAAGAGGAGGACTCATTCTGCTTGAAAAGATGATACCTCATCTTAGCAGGAGGAGATCATTAGGTCTTCAAACCTGAAGCTCAAAGGAGGATCCAGGAAATCAAAAAACAATGGTGGCAAAATAAAGCCAAAGAGATCCAGCTCTACGCTGACAAGCATGACATGCATAACTTTTCCTGGGCAATGAAGGCTAGCTGTTTCCATTATCTGTCATTATCTGGCCCACCTTCCCACAGTCCAACTTTCCTGCATTGCAGGATGGTGCAGAGATCCTCAAAGACAATAAATCTATGCAAGCTAGATGGAGAAAACACTTTGAGGCATTCCTGAACTGTGAGTCAACTGTGATGGATACCACCACTGAATCCATCCCCCAACTTCCTGAAAAGGAACCCCTTCCAACCCTCCTAGCCTTGAAGAAATCTGGTGTACCTTCAAAGAAATCAAGACCAACAAGCCTACTGGATCAGATGGGATACCTGCTGAAATCTACAAGGCTGGTGGCAAGGAACTGTTACTGAGACTCCACAAATTTATTCTACACATTTGGAACAACAAAGAGATCCATGGGGACCTGAGGAATGCCAGAAGCATGACTATCTTTGAGAAAGGAGATAAGTCTGTTTGTGGGAACTATCAAGGTATCACCCTCCTTTCCACAGCAGGGAAAATTCTTGCTCACATCACCCTAAACCATCTTTTACCTCTTGCTGAGGAAGTCCTTCTGGAATCTCAGTGTAGTTTCAGACCATCCCATAGGGCAACTGACATGACCTTTGTCTGCCAGGTCCAAAAAAAAGCATCAGGAACAGCATCAGGACTTATATATGGCCTTCATTAACTTCATTAAGTCCTCTAATTCCATCAATTGCTAAGCCTTCTGGAAAGTACTGGCCAGATATGGATGTTCAGAAAAGTCCATCGTGGTCCTGAAGCTTCTCCCTGCACCCTTCCTGACTGACACTATGATCCCCTTCCCCTGCTTAATCTGCTGTTCTGCTTTCTGCTTCCTGCCCTGTGCTCCCTACCCAATCTACTGCTGTTTTTTGCTCCCTGCATTAACTGCCCCTGCTGCCTGACCCCTCCCTAATGTTACATCACACATAGAGGATGCCTGTGCCACTTGAGTACTTTTGACCTTGACAAGCAGACTTCCCAGAGTTTTATAACCAGCCACTGCACCTTCAGCATAGTAAAAGTGCTACCTCTCTATTGCAGGGCTATCAAAGATATGGACTGCAGGCCAGATCTGGCCCACAGAGGCCTACCATCTGGTCTCCACTGGACCTACAAGCAGTATAAGGGCACACTGGATGGCCCTGCATGCCACAGGGGCCCTGCTTTGGTTGCTCTGGGATCATGCTGCACGCTCTGGAGCACATCCTCTCCATGCAGGATCCAGCACACATCCAAGGAGCAGCCAGAGCAGGTACTGTATAGCCCCAGAGTAGCCAAAGTAGGCACCACATGCAGTGCAGCCCTGGAGTGACTGCCACATGCAAAGCCTGCTCCAAGATATGCACTGGATCATGCATGGAGTGGACACATGCTGGAGCAGGCACTGCAGCCCCAGAGTGGCCGCTCCAGGACTATGTCACACATGGCGCTCACTCTGACCACTCTGGGATGCACACTAGAACACCGGTATGTGGCAGGGACGTACTGCAGCAGGTGCTGCATGCAGTGTCGTCCTGAAGTGGCCAATCAAGGACATGCACCATATGCGGCACCTGCTTCAGAACTTGTGCTGGATCAGACATACAGGGTCAGTGGTTGGGCCCAATCCAGCTACAGGCAACTCCCACACCACTCACCTGGCCCAGAAGGCCAGGTGACTTTGACACCCCTGATCTACTGCATTCTTGTCATAATCATAGCGTGAGTGAAGATTTGGTCCTCAGCACTCACTATCTCAACATATGTTCACTTAACTGCCCCTTCCCCCGTTGCTTCACTTCACTTATGACTATTTATATAGAGCAGTGGTGCTCAACCTCTAGCCTGTGGAACAATGTCATTTGGACCACGCGGCTCCCCGTTGGTCCAGAAATTTGGGGTTGGGGCAGGGGTGGCAGAATTAATTGATGTTTCCTGCTGCCAGATTTCAGACCTATGAAGAGTTCTGTGGGCTGAATAACATAACCCTACCCTCATATATGGGGTTGCTTCAGTCTAGTTCCATGCATGTAGTCAGGCCACTGTGCAGTAACATCCGGGCATGCTAGATTGGACCAGTGTGCAGCCACATTCTGGTGCAAAGTAGGGCTGGCATGTAGCCACACAGGCATAGTCAGGATCGGGCTGTTGCATGGCCAGATCCAGCACATGGGTTGGGCTGGCAAATGGAGTTGCACCCACAGACAGATCCCCCTGCACTGATCCTGTGGGGGATCCAACCTGCTGACTAACCCTGTGCCTGTCATTCAGCCCAGGGGAATGGAAGGTTGGGCACCACTGTACTGGAGTGCTAGCACTCTAGTCCTGACACAGCCAGACTGCTTTTGAAAGCTGTAATTTTATGTAAAGGGAACTTACACCAAATATTTCCTTAATCATGTGTGATGAGTTTTAAGAGTAAAATACACGACTTCTACCAAAATCGCATACAGTTTATAAGGCATGTGAAAGCTGTTCTTAGTGAATGTACAGCTGTCAGAAGCATTTTTGGCAATACAAAAAAGTATTAGTGTAGCAGGGCTCTTTTTGAGAAAATAATTGCAAGAGGGCTAGGTTAAGTACAGAAAGGAAATGACTAATAAGAAAAAAAACCCCAACTACTTGTTCATGATGCTGTCCTTTAAGTGAATATGAATGTTTGTGAGAGGATGGAGTTGCAAGGTTTGGTGTAAGGAAGTCCTATTTACTCAATTCCAAAATGAGCCCCCCTCCCCAACATGGGGAGGGAAAAAAACCCTGATCTTGGAATTGAGTATGAAGTGGTGGGGTGGTAGGGTGGCAGTCCACTGCTGCAGCTCTCGCTCCAGCCCCAACCCCTACCACCAATGTCCCCCCTACAACACTCCTGGCAGCCTGGGGCCCTGCCCCTTCCCCAGCTGCTTTCCCTTGCTCTGGAGCTAATAGACTCCATCCTTATTTCAACATGTGCTTGGTCTTTCCCAGCCCAGCCAAGGAGCACCAGCAATAGCAGGAACCTGCAGGGGGGTGGTGACAGGAGAAAGTGGGAGTGGAGGGGATGGGGTTGTAGAAGGGGACAGGCACAGGGGCAGCAAGTGATGAAGGGGAATCAGGCATCAGGGGACAAGGTGTCAGGGGTTAAATCTGCTTGACACCACCCCACCTCCCTACTGTCCTGTCCATCCGCCATTGCTTTCCCCACTGCAGCAGCTGGGGAAGAGGTAAATTGAAGATGACCCCCTACCAATTAGATTCTATACATGGAAAATTATACATTTAAAATTTTTCATGTATGGCATCTAATTATTAGGGGGTCGTCTAAAATTCATGGTCATCTTGGATTTGGGTGAATATGTACTTTTATAATTGGGACTAGGGGGAGAGGGAAATGAATTAATGGCACCTTCCAGAAAACCTTTAAGTGGCTCCAAAATGCTGTTTAGGCAAGAAAGACCTCAACCTGGCAAAAACTTTAAGCATACAGTAGACTCCCGATTTACGCGAGTATTGCGTTCCAGGGGAATTTCGTGTACGTTGAATTCGTGCAAGTCAGGACGACTTTCCCCATAGGAAATAATAGAACAGTGAGGGCTTGCGTACCCCAGACATACTGTAGTCATAGCTTTTTTTCCACCTTTTCTTGGCGGAATCGTCTTTAGGAGGCGCGTCTAGCGTCTCACCTATGCACCTTGAGATGCCGCTACCACAATGGCAGCACAGCTCCACTTGATTCTGCCTGCAAGTCTTGTGAAGTGTTCCCGTATATATGTGAATCTTGCGAGCGTTTGCATATGTATGCGAATGGCGTGCATCAAGGGGCATTTTCCAGTCTGGACCCTAATAAAAAAAAAAATCGTGTAAACACGCTTAAGTGGGAATCGCGTGAATCAGGGGTCTACTGTATGCTTAACTTGAAACAACGAAGTCAGCAAAATTACTCCATTGCTTAAAATCTGGCATGTGCTTAAATTTACTTTACTGGACTATAGCCAAATTGAGAACAAACAAACATTGCTAAGTTGCAGGAATTGCAATTCCTGGAAATCTTTTTGGCACAAGTTTAGCCACAATCCTCCAAACACCTCCACAAAAAGATGAAAGTTTCTGGGTAAGCATCTGCAAGCAAATTACTATTATTCAGCGTATGTTAAAATAACACTTGAGAGATTGTTGTAGGTGGGCTTTGACTTTAAACATAACATTTTCTCACTGAGATATCCCAAAGCTGGAGAAGTTTATTCAGTTTATTTAAAAAGCTGCATCTCTTGAATGGTTTACTTTGGATTCTCTTAAGCTAGTTTAAACATGGTGGGAAAAGGTAGAATTACGGGGAAGTGAATGAATGGAGAGGGGGAAAAAAAAGGGCATGGCAGGGCCCCACCACCTTTTGGTCTTCATGGAATCCTTCTCAGTGTAAATAAAGTTGTGGCCTTTTTCTTCCAGCTGTGGCGTGGTGTTGGGTTAATTAAATCTGGAAAGGGAAAGGATGTGAGAACCTGCCAATGTTAACGGAGGTTTCCGGAGGATGAGCGTTCTGGAAGTTTGAAATATTGAATAAAAATCTTTGTGTTTTTTTTTTTTAAGAATACTCTACTGTATTTTGGAATTTGGGTACATTTCTTATTAGAGAGGATGGAATTCAGTTTTCGCTCTTTACCAAACCCTACAGTCAGACCAAAACATAATTCAACATATTTCCACATGGTTTCTGAGAAAAAAAAATCCAAATATTTGAACTTGAAATACACCTCAGATTTAGTTAGTAAAAATAACACGGATTGAATAGGAGAATAAACCAAACATGATACTTGCATTGAAAAAGTAAAACTCTATAAAGTATTATAAAATTATTGGGTATGGTACGATATTTCAGGTGTATTAAGGTAAAAAAAACAAGGCCCTTAATGGCTCCTCTGTAAAAAAGGTGAACTCTGAAATCAATTTATGTAATGTTAACTAAAATGTTATTTTATATTAATTACTGTGTTATTTTAAGCAGTTAACATGCAAGTCCTACTAAACTGGTAGAGAATGAGTATGCTTCTAATGTTTTAGTCCTACATTCTCTGCTATTAAAGGATTTTACAACTTTTTATTTTTATTTATTTATTTTTTTAAACCAACCAATATTTTCAGGAGCTCATGGAAATGAAGGGCTGCACACTGGATCAGACCAATACTTTTGTAATGTGCCTGACCGCTTAATACCATGATCTTTAGAATCATAATGCGTCTGTAAGGAAGTTTCTATGCAGAGATGGCTGTGGCAATCCTAAGTTACACAAGATCTTGCAGAATTTCAAAGTAACAGAGCAGGTTCATGGGAAGTGCATGCATCAGTGCTGTCCAACTGGCAGCCTGCGGGCCGCAAGTCAGCCCAGGAGGTTAATCTGCAGTCCGTTCCCGTCACCACTCCTCCACCTCTGCAGTGGCTTTCTACTGTTGTCTCCAGGCTCCCACTCCCTCCTCCTGTTTTAACTACATGTCCCCACCCCTGGAGGCAGGGTAGGGTGGGGCAGCACTGTGTGCAGGGCTGAGGGAGTCTGTGGCCAAAGAACCCCATGCAGTGTACCAGCATGGTACAGCAGGAGAGTAAGCATACCCATCGCACAGTAGAGGGAGAGAACAAGGCATGGTGTGCAGAGTGCAGGGATGCTGGCACAATGCAGCATGTGGTGGGGGAACTTGCTGTGTAGCTTGATGGACACATGGCATGGCATGGCATGAGTCCATGGAGATAGTAGGGAGGTACTTGGTAGCATGCATCATGTGGCATGGCACATATGTGGTGGTGTGTGGCTGGGGGATTTAGCCCCTGGCCGCTCAGAAGTTGGAAAGCCCTGGCATGTACAATTACAGCACAAATCCTATAAGCCAATTTGATCTGAGCAAATCCCATTACTTCAAGGGCAAAACATCAGTATTTTCTTTCTTTCTTCCCTATCAGTTTCCCTTAGATTTTTATGGTAATATCTTTTACTGAATGAATGAGAAAGAACTGTACCAATGGAGTTACAAACTCTGAATGCTCTACCATCTGAATCTGTAATTCCAGCAAATCACAGCTTTGCTCTTCATAAGATTGACAAGTTGCCAGAGTTTCAAGTTTTCTAAGCATGGCAAACCACGTCTATAGCGTTAAAAGTTCTTCCAGCACTGTCAGCGCAGTTTTACTGTGCTATAAAACAGATATTTGACAAAAGGTTGAGATGTTCCAACAGACAGGTTACAGCTATTATGGGTATGTCTACAAGGCACAATACAGAGTCAAGGTATCAGCTCAAGTACCAGAAGTAATATAATCACATTGGGTGCAAACACATCTACTAACTTTCTGACAGTTAAGCCAACTTAATTTTTTTAAGTCGACTTAACTGTCAGAATGTGCACACATACGCGAGCAGAGTCAACTTAAATGCAGCACAAGATAATACACTTCCAAGGTGTATTATCATGGGTCGCATTAGTCTACGACAGGGGTGGGCAATTATTTCAGCTGAAGGGGCGCTTAATGAGTTTTGGTGAGCTGTCGAGGGCCGCAAGGGTAGCCCTGCCCCTTGACAGGTGCTCCACTCCCTGGTTGCCATCTTGGGATCCAAAAGTCCTGCCCCTAACCCCTGACCTTGCCACCTGCAGTCCCTCCCCTTGCTCCAGAAGTACGCCTTTGGGGGAGTTGCCATTTTGAAACTGGAAAAAAAAAAATCATGTACAAAAAAGAAAAAAGTCAAACTTGCACTATAACTTATTTACTTTTATTTTTAAAAATATTTTTGTCCTGATTTATGTGCGTTTGCATACTGTATCTAGAGCTGATTGCATAATAGTTCAAAATACAGTCTTATTCTTGTATATTGGGTGTGTTGGGTGTGGCTACGGTGAAGGCGGTGGGTGTGAAAGGGTGCAGGTTATGGCTGGGGTGGTGGGGTGGGAGTGTGTGTGTGTGTGGGAGGGTGTATGTGGTGGGAGGGAATCCTCAGAGTCCCTGGAGTGAGCGAGTCCCTAAAGCTGCAGGTGACGGCAGGGTGCAGGGCCAGCTCCACCTGGTGCCATAACACCCAGCTCCTGCCCAAGTCCCTGGTTGCACATGTTGGCAACTTGTGGGGCCAGCCCCACAGTGCTCCTGCCCAAGTCCCTGGCCGCACGTGGTGGCAGTGTGCAGGGCCAGCGCACAGCTCCTGCACTCCCACCTCAGTCCCCGGCTGCAAATGGTGGCAGCGTGTGAGGCCTGCCCCACCAGGCCCCACAGCTCACAGCTCCTGTGCTGCTGCAGTGTGCAGGGCCAGCCCAGCCTGGCCCCATAGTGCAACAGCTCCCCACACTCCTGCCACCCTTCTGCCAGCAGGAGCCCCTGTCCCAGCCCAGTGTGGCCTTTACCTGCATTTCTAGGTGTGCAGGCAGAGAGGGCTGGATAAAGCCACAGGGTCACAAGCAAAAGCCCCTGCCAGGCAGACGCTTCTTGTCTCTAGCACCCCCTACCTCAGGCTGGGGCAGATCAGGGCATGATGGGGTAGGAGGGTGGTTGCTTAGCAACCAGAGCCACAGCCCAAGGTCAGGGCTTACAGAGGTGCCCTGCAGGCTGGATGAAATTGCCTGGCAGGCTGGGTTTTGCCCACAGGTTGCATTTTGCCCAACCCTGGTCTAAGACTTAAAATACATACTGATGGCTGTCATGTGGCTTAACTTAAATCAACTTACATAAGTCAATTTAGTTAAGTCGCCTTATTTTAAATCAACTTAGACATGTGTACACACTCATTGTTGCAGCATTCTGCACAAGCTAAAATCAGCCTCGCTGAAAAAGCAGGAGACATCAAATTGAGCAGCACACTGTGCTACCATTGCTGTCCTACTTTTGGTTTCTGAGCTAGTTCAGGTATCTCTCCAGAGCAGCACGTTCTGCCATACAGGCCTATCCTTTTTGTGACTTCAGCCACACGTACGTCTTCAGCCACATATACTGTGAAAGCCTTCATTTACAGAAAGTGGATTCAGTAAATTTACAGTTTGCAGGGATCATCCCTGACAGTCTTGTGAAAAAGTCACGTTATCAACATGATTGTGTTCTAAAATAAATGTAAAGTTATAAGATCAGGTAGTTCTTAGTTTCCATATACAATTCTATTAGATGAAAAACATTTAAAAATTCCCATTTTTTTCAAAAAATCTTATAGACATTATGTTTCTAAAAATATTCATCTAAAGACAATGCAGAAAAAAATTCAAAACAGAAAGAACCTATTTCCCCACAACCTAAGAGAAACTTACAAGTCTAACAACAAATTATTATTGTTTGCTTTTAATTCCTTAATTTTATAGGTTGTTACTTCTTGTTTAAAAGTTGTACATAGACTGTCACAGTGGAATAAAATAACCAAATCAAAATCACTCTACCAAGAGGCCATCCACTGCTAAACGCATTTTTGCAGCCAAAGGAAAGTACAATCAGATTTAATGGAAATTAATGTTTCACTCCTTGAACGCTGGGACTTTGAAAAGACATGCAAGTTGACTGTATAGAGCAATAGGCTAAACAAATCTGCAAGAAACTATGAACAGAAGAATACTGACCCAATTCTGTCAACTTACTATGTGCTTAGAAATAAAGAAAGTACTGAAAAGTTTCATCAGACAGATGACTGCACAAAGGATTTTGGTGTGATGTGCCTGGAGTCTGATTTAGAGAAGACAAGACTCTCTTGAAGAATAGGACTGAAAGATAGCACCTTTAAATTTCCAAAAGATTACAAAAGACTATTTTAGCTTCCTCTATTGCTTTGTTTCTGTTTGCTTGACATATTCATTTTTATACAGTACGTACATTTCTAAATACTGTAGAATGCTGTATTTGTTTCTTAGGCACATATATTAGTCTGCTTATTATTGCATTGTATATGTTGGGGTCTTTTAACCAGTGAAATAAGAAACCTTAAATACACCTGAACCTAAAGAGACTCATCAGTGATTGAAGGGGTTGGACTGAAGCAATACTGTTAGGCACTGCCTGCTCACCACTGGCCCTTCTGAGAACCTTAAGAGAGAGGCAACTGTTGATAAAGAATTCACTTAAGCAGAAATAGAATCTATTTCATAAGACAGGATTTAAGAAGCAATGAGGATGAAGTAAAACTTAAAAGTATATAGGACAAATATGCCTGATAAAATATTATAAATAGAAAGCCTTTTGTAACAGTGCAGACACTAACTCTTAGATTAACTACTGTAGCAGTTTGTTTCCATATTTATTTTCTGTTTATCTACAAGGGCCAAAACCTGCTAATCTTTCTTTTTAAGAAGTCTCACCAAAGCTGGCAGCCAGATTCTTCAACTCCTGTTGGTTATACTCAGCAAATAAGTGTGTCACTAGCTATTGGATTCTCTCTACTCATATCCCAGTCCAGATGCACTTCAGAGCAGTATGAAGGCAGTTCAAATACATGCTAGCTGGCAACAGTCTCCAAGGAACTGGCTGACCACAGCTGTCTGACAACGAGAACTTATGATGGCATGGGGTCTTCCCCTTCTTGCTCCCAACACTCATGCTGTGTCAGAAAATGAGGAAAAGATAATATTGGCAACAGTTATACTGGCTGCATACTACATGGAGTCTTGTCCCAGCCAAAGAGTTAGGGCTAGTCTCTGCTCCTCTTCCATCAATGCCTGGCAGCAGTAGCTAGCCAAGGTAAGAGATAAAGGCTGTGTAACTAAGACAGAAAGCCAAGAATGGTCAGTTTACTATTTTCATTATTTTTGGCTCGATACCTACATCACACTGACCTATTCCAATGAGCTCACTATTGACCATAAATTAAATGCGTCAACCTTTCTGGTATACAACTTAATGAAAAAAAGGTTTGCAAGACATCTATAACTCGTTAGAGGTAAGTACTTTAAAGGGGTCATATTTCAATGAAGTTGGCTCATAAATTGCACAGATATAAAGGTGGATTTTTTTTCTGTAATAAAAGTATATTCAACAAGCTACACCCAAAATAAATTCCCATACAATTGCAGGTTTCGCACAAACAGTCATTTCTGAAAGTTTGCCTTTGGGTCTATAGCAGAACAGAAAAATAATTTAGTGTGCCACTAGATTACATCAGCAACTGTTTATCAATTTTCACTGTTTTGGCTAGATCGGGATTTAAAATTAACACTCACCAGTTTCAGTTCTCAGTGATCCTATAGAAGAAAAGAGTGGAGTAGTGTGCATAGAAAAAAAGCACTATAAGAGTAAGAGCCCTAAACTTAGCTGTATATAGTTGATGACTAATGTAAAAGCTGACTGTAATGCCATTATTCCTCTAAAAAAGAAAAAGGAAACAAGAAAAGCAAAACTTTACTTTTTTTCTAAATATCTAGTAAGGCCAGACAAAATAAAAATGAAATTTTCTTACATTGTAGAGACAAGGCAAATATTAATATCTTGCATGCTGTTGAACTCTCTTACTATCTTAACCCGGTCCTCCGATTTTGTATTTCCATCAAGTCTTCGGTAATCTAGCCCAGATGCCATACAGTATCGCTCCAGCACATCTAGCAACTGATAAAGAGATGGGAAGATCAGGCTATTATTAGTACCTTCTAAAGTAAACACAAAAGACAACTTTAGGAATCAGATTTCCTGAATATAACTTAAAGTAATCCATCAACCAATAATTATGAGAATGAGCATTTTTTCTACCTTTCCTCTGTATTGTCAGAAATACTTAGTGTTATATTGGTGCATATAAATGTGACTTCTCTAGTTTTACTTAAAGCAACAAAACCATTAAAGATCTTGAACTGTCATTTACATTATTTTTTTAAAAATAGAGACATTTTATAGAGGTAAACTAAACATTTAGTTAGATAATCCTGCATTATAGTTTGCATCATTTTACAAAGCACATCACTCCCAAGAATATGGCATATGGGGCTTATCTTTGTGTGTTGCCCCTAACATGACTCCTATAAGTACACACACGTACATACGCCTCCCTCCCAATCCCACCCCGAAGCTCTCTCTCCTCTTTTCTCCCTTAGCACAAATTAAACAATGCTTTCTACTCAAGCTACCTGGCACATCAGGGGCCATGGGCTGAAGCTCTAACGCCACTGATTTTCAAACTAGTGAAGTGGAAGTCACTCAACTACTCTGTGCTAATACAAACACCCTACTTCAATGTCATTTTGCAGTGCACTGGTTCTTATTCATACTATGCTAACTGACACGGTGTTAACTCAACCATAGATAGTCCAACAGGGTAATGTAGTAAAAAAAAAGTCCCAAGGAACAAAGAACACTACAATTGTTTTGTCCTTTCCACCAGCCTTGAGATAACATAAGGTTACAACATGTTTTCTTTACTACTGCACACTGTCCTTATCAACACCATTTCCCATACTATATGTGAGAAAGAAAATGTGGCTGACAGCTGTTGATGTCTCTAGAGTTTAGGCCTCAGGACTTATTGCTGAGGTCAATTATGATGTGAATCATATGGAGCTCACCTTGGTTGAAAAGGAGAAGAGAAGAACTTTATCCCTGTTTTTTCTGAAGTGATTTAAAAGCTGCTGAAGGACCTGGAAATGAACCACAGAGCAGCAATGAACTGACTTCATCCAAAATAACCTCATACATACTTATCTTTTCAAACATTTGCCTTAAATACGGCTCAAACTACAACTTCATGTTGCTGGTAAGGGGAAAGGAGGCATTCCAAAGCAAATATAGTAATGACTACAGTTATTCCTACGACCATCGTACGTATGACTGCAGTAAAGAAGATCCTAAAATACACACAGAGGCACAGCTTTCAGTAAGTTCCTTCTCTGATCGCATTATGAAAAGGTACTACCAAAAGTTAAATTCTGAAGGAGCTATTTGTTTTTTTTCTAGTTGCCCTTCAACTGATATGGTAGGCTACGAAACTGTACTATACACCACCTACCCACTGTACTAGTTTTTATATTTATTTTTAATTAGTGAGCACACACTCTGAAAAAGAGCTAACCTCATTTAAGTCTGCTGCACTACATCTGAGTTCAGAATTTCTTGGAACGTGTCTTCTTAAAATAATCAGAGAGATGTAGGCCCCTCCCTGCTTCCACTCTTCTATTGCTCTGTTTACAGTAGGCGCTGGCTTCCCAGACTCTGCACAGACCTTGAAATGCCAATAATCCGCCCACACACAATGTTCTTCTAGTGGGGAAGCAAATAATCCAGGGCCTTGTGTATAATAGTGATACTGTTATTTTCAAAAGAAGCATGTCCACATCTGGCAATGGCAGTTCCAGAGTACCGTGCAGAAGCAATACACAAAGGGGAAAAGAAGAATTTTCTGCACCATGTCTGTAGTTTTCTCCCACTGGGCAATAAATATTTAAACGATTTTATTTATTCAGTGATAAATACTTAAACCAGTAACCTACACAGATTTCACTAAAAGGCCAACCAATCTTTGACATTCAAAATAATAGAGGGATGTTTGTATTAATTTTACCGTTCTGGATAAAATCTTGAATACAAAATAGTAACACCATCCCAGTCAAAACCTTTTCTGTCCTGAATTCATTTCAACTGCACAGTGAAAAGAAAAGCAAAGAATCAGATAAATTTGAATCATTTCAGCATGAAACTCTAATTTACAAGTTGTAAAATGGATGAAAGAGGATTTGTTTTACTGGAGAAAAGGGATTTATCTTGTATTGGATGTCCTACATTTGCATTTCATAACCGCATCAAGAAAAAGGAAAGAAAAAAAACAGCCCTGCGCTTAAACAACAAAAGGAGTTTCACTCCTGTATTATCATCATAACTGAAGCAATAAATATGGCTAAAATAATTCCCTATAGGAAATTCTACAAACAAATCTACCCTGTTTGCTTAAATAAAATGGATCAATGTCATGCCCACTGGGATTTTAGGCATTCTGGAATAAAAACAGGGACTGTGACAAACCAAGGAAAGTAATGAATGGTTTTGTGCTAGAGAAATAAATTGTACATTCCCGTATTATCCTACAGGTAGGTTATTTGAGAGCTGGGGGGAAGGGAACTATAAAATACAGGCAAAAATATTTAAGAGAAAACATAATGTTACAATTAAAATAAGATTTCTCAGTATGGCATGCATGGATTTAAATTCACAATTCCCATCAGCATTATCAGAAGTTACACAGTGGGATCCTGTACACCATGCGGAAAGTTTATACTGTGTTGAAATGTTACCTCTTAGATTTAATCTAAAACTGTATATTTCTGTATGGCTCTCCATTCTGTGTTCAAAACTTCAGTTTCCTCCCATATATATGTCTTCACCCCAAACCAGAAATGGTTTTTATTTTTATTTACATGGTACTCCCTCAGATATACTCATTTTACTACTAAAATGAGACACCAGCAAAACAAATGTCTCAATCTGACACTTATTCCCCATGAGATTACTCAAATTTAAAACTGGAAATATTACACAGGCAATTTCAAAAGCTACATTTTATTTCAAACTCTGGGATTTTTAATGTGTTTTAAAATTTAGAAATGGATATTAGTCAGAATTTGAGGGAAACAGAAGGAGAAACCAGACTAGGTAAGATGTTGCCCCATATGATGGCCCATGTATGCTCAGAATACGTTATCTGCAAGCTTTGATTTTTCAAGGTAACGGAGTCAACTTTCCTCACACTTTACCTGTCATACCTCAACAACTAAGTGGAACTGGTTTCAACACTACAGCACATAAGCTGTGCACTAATTCTAAGAAGTTCGACTACACCAAATTTAAACAAACACTTTTGTAGAGATAATCAGCCACATTATTCTGAAGTTAGGCAGGAGGCAATTAGGGTGGTACCTTACAGAGCAGACTAATTTGTTTACAAAGGCACGAGATTTTGTAGGCTACAGCCTACTGCAACAGATAGTAAAACATACTTTTGTTTATGCCTACTGATAAAACAGTTTTATCCAGCGATATTCGTTTTGTGATGGAGGGTCTAGGCAAGACCTTCTAAACAAAGTACTCTCTTTAATGGGTCTGGAACTGGAGAGACGACTCAGTCTTCCTTTTTGCATGTAGGTCACTGTCTACTTTAGAAAAGCAGAGGAATAATACCTCTGACAGGTTGTAGCCAAAGAATGAAGGACCATGGCAGTGGTCACTATTCCAACCTTTGACTATACTACCAGACATAATGTAATAACAATAGCAAAAGCAGAAAGGATGAGTTACAAAATCTACAGCTTGTGAAGTGACTGTGAATACTTATATAAACTTCCATGTTTCAAGGGTGTACTTGGTAGCTGTGTTTGTCTGACGCAAGAAGACATACAAAAAACCAGAACTCTTAGTTCTTGGTAGCCATGTTGGTCTGAGACAAGAACACATACAAAAATGACATACAAAAGGAACAGCCTTCCATCTTCAGCTCCCTCTGTGCAAAAATGAAGTTTATTTCCTACCTATGGGGCCTTTTTACCATCTTGTACCATCTATACTTTTCCCAGAGCCTGATGAAGGGACTTTGAACCTGAAAACTTGCAGAAAAGGACAATTTTCTTGTAATTTCCCAGTTGGTCTAATAAAAAGGTATCATTATGGAACCAACAGTTCTAGTTTTTGTATATATACACTTCCCACACTAAGTGGAAGGAGGGCAAATAAACCTCTGGCAGTGAAAGAATTGTAAGTCTAAGCAAATGTAGCACTGTTACTGGCACGAGACTCCTTAGGGGGCAAAAAGCAATGGCTCTGCTTCCCTGGGTCTTGGACCTATGCTTGGCTGGGGGTTAAAGGTAGCAGAGCAGTTATATTCCCTCAGGTATCCAGGTTGTAGCCGTATTGGTCTAGAGGAAAAAGCATATCAGGGCTCATGGATAGAGGTGATCTTGTTTTAACAAAAATCTTGTTGGTCTAATAAAAGATAGCACCTCTGTCCATGAGCCCTGGTTACATTCCCTCTGCATTCCTGTAAAACAAGTTGGGTATTAGATATTCTGGCAAGGGATCATTTATAAAGTAATATGAACCCCACAATCTTCGCTGTTGCTGGATCTCCGAGTATGTTAATTTCCTACACAGCAATCATTCATGGTAATATTTTTTTTTAACTGCTTTAAATAAGTTTAGTTGAACCACCTGTTTCGAATAGTGCTAATTAGGTCTCGCTCACCAAAGCAAAAGTTCCCATACAGTGCATTTCAAAACTATTTTTTAGCTTTAGCAAATGAAATCTAAAAAAAAAAAAAAAAAAAGTATAGAAACTTCTATTAAAAGATCACATACCAGCAAGTCACTTCCACATCCTGTTACTACAAACAAAACTTTAATAGCTATATTTCTGCTTAGCTTTACAAAGCTTGGTTACATTTATTTCCCTGTAGATGTGTTAATTTTCCTTTTATTATTGATTTAAAGGTGTTTATAAAATGGCTTCAAAGCCTTAATTTTTGGTGTCTCCTCTCTGTGCATTTTTGGGCAGAGTAAAACACCTTTCCAAGAAGCCAGAGATATTCCGGATATATTTGCTCTCATAGTAAAAATGGATTAATAGTTTAGTTTTATAATTCTGTAGAGAATACAATATATACAGGGACATCAGAGAGTATTTTGATTAGTGAGAAACTTCACAATATTATCTGAAACAACCTGGTCAAAGTGAAATTAAATCTATTTGAAAATAAGGTATATTTCACATCAGGGGAATTATTATGGTTCAATACTAGTACTCTCCAAACCTGAGTCCCTCCCTCACAGAAATGAAACAAATCTACTGTCAATAGCACCAATTGTTGAAAATGCATGTCAAGATATGCAGATAGCCTGCCACCTTAACCAAAGCCAGTCTCCCTTTTCCACTGGGAAATGCTGTTCCACACAGAAATATAAAATACCAAATCTGAATTTCCTTAAGACAAACAGCTGTTGTGTTCCATTTAATCATAAATTTCATCTCATTGGTAATTAGGGGTGCACCGATAGAGATTTTTGCAGCCAATACCGATAGCTGATTTGTAAGGAGCTATACTGGCCAATACCGATCTGATTTCCGATACCCAGCCCAGCAGTGTGGAGAGCTGCCTCCAGCTGGTAAGTCTAGTGTGGTGGAAGGGGAGGAAGGGGCATGGGAAGTTGGGCAGATCAAGGCCCCCGTGGTGAGGGAGGGTGTGGGGCTAGGGCAGGGGATGGGATAAGTGCTGCCCAGCCGAGGCAGAGCAGGCTCAGCATGGAGCTGCAACTTGTCCAGAGGTGCGGGGGGCAGCTCCCACCCCTGTGTGACACTCAACTGGGAGCTGCTGGTCCAGTGGCTTGTCCAGCAGTCACCTGCTGCTGCTCCCGCCACTCATTGGGTGAGGGGGGGGCCCTCCAGATTTGTGCTGGGCAGTCTGGGGCCGGGGCTGTGCCAAGCGCTTCCGGGCAGGGTGTGGGGGCTGCAGCCTCCCTCACTGCAGAGACCTTGATCTACCCCCCTGCCCCCAAGCCCCTTCCCTCCCTACTCCCCTTCTACCACAGACTTACCAGCTGGAGGCAGCTCTCCACACTGTGGGGCTGTGCTCCTCACCACCTGTTATGTGCTGCGGCTGCACACATGCATGGGCCATTTATCGGCCAAATTATCAGCTTGATACGGCCAATTTGCGATATAGTAAATTTTCATAGTTTCATAGTAGGTAGGGTCAGAAGGGGCCTGAGCAGATCATCAAGTCCGACCCCCTGCCACGGGCAGGAAAGGATGCTGGGGTCAAACGACCCCGGCAAGGTGTCTATCTAGCCTCCTTTTAAAGACCCCCAGGGTAGGAGTGCGCACCACTTCCCTTGGAAGTTGGTTCCAGATCCTAGCCACCCTGACTGTGAAGTAGCGCCTCCTGATATCTAGCCTAAATCTACTCTCCATCAACTTATGGCCGTTATTCCTCATTACTACCGGTAGTGCTTGGGGGAACAGGACCTCTCCCATTGCTTGCTGGTCTTCCTTGGCCAGTTTATAGATGGCCACCAGGTACCCTCTCAGCCTTCTCTTGTGGAGGCTGAACAGGTTCAGGTCTTGTAGCGCCTGCCCTGCTGCCTCCTGATCATGCCAGTGGCCCTGCTCTGGACCCTCTCACTGTTGTCCACATCCCTCCTGAAGTGCAGTACCCAGAACTGGACACAGTACTCCAACTGCGGCCTGACCAATGTCATATACAGGGGTAAGACCACCTCCTTGGACCTGCTCGTGATTCATCTGTGGATGCATCACAAGGTGTGGTTAGCCTTCCTGACTGCATCCCCACATTGGCGGCCCATGTTCATCTTGGAGTCTATAATGACTCCAAGATGCTTTTCTGCCTCTGTGCTGGCGAGAAGGGAGTTCCCCAGCCTGTAGGTAAAGAGTTTCTCCCTGTTCTTCACTCACCCCAGCTGGCACCTGAACTCAGATCTCCCATGTGGTAGACAGAAACTCTACCACACAGCCACCAGCGATGGTAATTTTCTTTATAATCAGTGCTGATCTGATGTTGAAACAATAGAGGTGCACAGATACATTAGTAATTAAATATACCCTAAGGCTATATATTGCAACTATTCTTTTAAATTGGTTAAAATGAAAACTATTTTTAGCAGTGATGTGTCCGACTGGTAACACCAGAAATAACCAGGCATTCACAGAGCTGTCATCAAAGCATATTTTAGCAGAACTGCCTTGTATGGTAACAACCAAACAAAAGAAGACTTGTTCTACAAAGTGGACAAGCAAAGCAAAAACTAATATGAGATCACAGGTTCTCCTAGCTTTGTGCTTTTTTTCTTTAAATCAGTTGAAAAGGCTAGGGGGGGAAGGCGGGGGGAGAACTACCAAATTTCAGATGTCTGTTGTATTATGTAAGGGTTGATGGCAGTTTTACTGAGAGTTCAGCTTATGGGTTTGTATACGATGGTTTGGACAGGGGATGATCCTATGTCAGGCAGCGGGTCAGACTAGATGACCTCTTGAGGTCCCTTCCAGCACTGCCTCTCTCTGACTCCAAGGATAAGCTTGAATACTGCAGACGTCATTCCTCATTTTAATTCATTGTACACAATGACTACACAGAATTATTAATTACACTTCCTTTTAAAATGTTCTCCATCTACAAATGAAAAATATCATATTTTTTGGCAGACAGATCTCTGCATTAAAATAATTCTGCCCGATTAGAAAAATCCACATCCTAAAACATGTAAAATGTTCACATTAAATAATATCCCAGAGGATTTCTTTTCCTTTTGATGATGTTTGTAACACAGATGGACCATCTCCAATTAAAATATTATAGGATCATCGGAAAGTAGGGCTTGAAGGGACCTCATGAGGTCATTTTCCCATCAAGGCAGGATCACTCCTGACTAGATCATCTTAGCCAAGTGCCCATCTAGCTTGCTCTTGATCACTTCCAGATTCCACAACTTCTCTAGTAAGAGATAACTTCATGTAGGGGTGCCCCAGTAAAGATTTTTTTGACCAATACTGATAGCTAATGATTAACCAACTATATCAGCTGATGCCGATCTGATAACCGATATTCATTAACAGTTCGAGGCATTTTAAACTACTGACATAAATAAACCTTTTTCTTCATTTGTTTTGCATCACACACACCCCCCTCCTGCCTGCTCCAGCCCCCTGATTTGGTGCACTACTGTCTTCTCTGCTGCAGGCCCATGCACATTGCCCCCTTGTCCATGGCTCCTACCTGCAGCCCTGCTCCCTGCACAGCCCGTGCTGCTGTTCCAAGTTGGCAGGAGGGACAGACCCCTGCGTGGACAGAGGCACCAGGCACCTTTGGGGTCCCAGAGCACACTGCTGCCTCAACACCCATGGCCACCAGGGAGAAGCTACTTTTGCAAAGGTGCCCAGTAGTGTAAAATGTCCTTCGTGTGGCACCTTATCCTGCTCGTGCACAGCCCAGTGTCTCCACGACAGCCCCTGCACTCAGGCCTATGCTGCGTGCACGGCGTTGCCATGGCAGTGGTGGTAGCTTGTAATGGTACCTTTGTTGTCGAGTGTAGTGCCCTGTGACCACCCCCCAGTGCCCCCTTCCCCTGCCACTGCTCCCCAGGGCCTACACTTTGCCATGGGCTTGGGCCAGCAGCAGGGCGCAGGGACTGGACTATGCTCACCAGGGTGCTCCAGGCACACAGACCTAATCATTGGCTACAATGACCAAAAACAAGCTGATAACATTGTTTCTCCTTTCATTGATGCTGATCTGATAGCAAACTGATATATCAGCGCACCCCTATTTCATTGTGAAAACTTTATCATGTCTTTGTAATAAGTCTGATTAAGTAGGAAACTTTATATATTACTCTTGCCTTTTAAAAGACATTAGATTTTCTAGTAATACATAATATCCTTGGTTTACTAAAATTCTATTTTCAGCCCAATTACTTCCCTTTCAAATTAATGTTGTGAACCTCTTTTTCACAGATTATTCAATCAAATGACATCTTACCAAATGAATACAAAATACTGTTCATTATCATCATAGCATCCTATTCCATTGAATAAGCAGCTCAAACAGCAAGCATTTCCCTCACCCCAGTTACTACAAGTACCACTGTGTCCATCTTTGGTCATGATTGAGTCCTGTTTCAAACCTATAAGGGTAGCAGCAAACAGACCATTACACCCTTTTCTTCGCATGAGTAACGTACAAGAGGGGAGTCCCATAACCAACAGAAGGCTTGCCTTCAGCACACCCCCTATTATATATAGCTATTATATATGCAGAGAAAATGCTGAATCCCCACAGGGAACCACCAAGCCATGCAAATCTCTCATCAGACCTTCCTTTGCACCTGAAAAATCGGACTGGCACTGAATCAGTGTTTTTGCTGCCCCAAAGACAGAGTGCATGATAGAGTGCTAAGATAATGGCATGCTTCTAGTCTGTACTCTGCGCCTCCTGTTTTCCAAACTGTAAGGGCCGAAGTAGGAATGCTCTGCAAATCTGTGGCACCTGTCACAAAGGGATGAAGCCCTTTGGACACAGCAGAGAAGCTCAGCATAATTGTCAGGGACATTTATAAAAGCAGATGTCAGAGCTACTTGCCTACCACTCTTTCACTGTGATGGAAAATATTGGGGAATTAATATTCTATTCATTGGCTTAAAAAAAAAACAACTGGATGAATAGGAAGGTAGGACTTTTCAGAGCTTGAACACAGTCATCACCCCATGTCCCTATATCCTTCTACTGCCTGCCCCTTCCCTAGCATATCAGGTATAGGTTGGCTTCACTCCCAAGGACCTTTATGACCTATCCCCCACTACCACCTCTCATTCACACTAAGTCAAATACCATGCCATCCCTTTTTCACCTATATATCTTTGGCTGTCTTGTGTGCTAATCTTATTTTTTGTCTTCTGTACTGTTCTTGGTTCTTTGGGGAAAAAAAGATGTTTCCTTGCTGAAAAGAGGGGAAAATAGGATCAGAGTGACTATATTCCCTACATCATTTGGTTCAAATATATTTAAACTTCCCATCACTGCCCCCAGAAACAATTCTCCTTTTGTTTATCGTTGTACTCATCCTAATGAAACCAGATGTACAGGCAGTTAATATTGCAGACTACATTAATACAATCTAAATTGTTCATTAGCCTAGGATCTAAATAGAAGACTGACCGCATGATGAATCTGTCTAATTTATGAATTCTGGTGTTTCCAACTTGTGTGGATTTTTTTTTTCCCCTTTAGAGCGATAGGATTTCAGATGGGGCAGAAGTCATTCTTGTGATGACATAAGAAAACTCCAGCCACTGAGAGAATTTTAGCCTAGCCTGAATAAAAACTCCCTATTGACTGCCCCCTCCAGAAAATGGAGCAATTGGGTCAGCCTAAAGCTAATTAGGACTCTTCAAGAAATAAAGCTCTCACCCCACTCCTCAGCAGCCCAACACCAATTTTGCATGAGAGGAGGAATGAGTGGAAGAGTCCAGCAGCTCAAGACTACTCGGGGTCTGAGGAGGAGGTACCAAACTGTACGCAATGGCTACAGCTCCTCCTTCCTTCTTCCTGATGGACTATGAAATAAGAGAAGGGATTCTAAAAGCCCCCAGTGCAGTCCTAGCCTGGAAGAAGAGGCAGATCTTAGCACAGCTCTATTTTCAGACCTGCACAGGAAGGGTAGGAGAGAGAATAAAAAAATCCAAGAAGTGGAATTGATGTTGACTGAGCAGAGAGATAAGACTGAGAACTACATTGCACAGGGCAGAAATGACAGAGGCTGAATTTGTATACATAAATACAAGCAATCCTGAAGCACTAAAAGGGACAAAATTAGAGCATATCTAACCATCATCCCACATGAGCAGGGAATGTGATGGGGAAGTCCAAATATCAGGAGAGTCAAAAGTTAAAAATCACTATGATGTTTAAGCCTCAAGACTTCAAGGGAACTGACTCATGATTTTTGATCTGTAGACCAGTGTTTCCCCAACCACTGTGCCATCAGCATTACCAGGCGTGCTGCAGGACCTTGGGGGGGGCGTGGCTCCAGCCAGCACCGCCACCACCACCCTGCCATGCCATGTCCGGTTGCACACACACCCACCCCACATTCAGCCGATGTGCCATGGGATGGGTGAAGCCATGTAAGTGTTCCGTGGGATGAAAAAGGTGGAGGAATGCTGCTGTAGACAAAGCTGCTCTAATTTGGAGATGTACACATATAAATACTTTTCCTTTTCAAAAACCATACAAACCTCTGAGTTGGTAAGTCTGTGGAAGGGAGTGGGTGGGAGAGGAGGGAAAAACTGAGCCCCTCCCCCTGTGAGGGAGGAAGTGGGGCAGGGGCAGGGACAGGCGCTGCCCAGCCAGTGCGTTGAATGTGAAACCACGAGCAGCTCATCCGGGAGGCACGGGGGAAATGGGGAGGAAGGGCCCAGGCTGGGCTCTGAGCGGGCAGGGGCAGTGCTGGGTGTGGTAGCTACAGGGAGTTTTGGGGTAGCCATAGCCCACCCCATAGCCACCTCCCCAGTGCCTCTGCCCATGCTGAGCACAACCCTGGCCCAGCTCCCCCCACCGGGAAGAGGCTGGCACATGCCCAGGCCCTGAGCCTGCAATGGGCATCCCACCATCACCATGCCCACAAATCCAAGGGGGCATATGCCCCCCATGCCTCCCCCAGGGGTGTGCGCAGCAGCAGGGAGCCATTACTCCCCGCCCCATGCCCTCCAGATGAGCTGCCTGCAGAGTCACATTCATTGTCCTGGCTGGGCAGCACCTGCCCCACTCCCTCCTTCACTGTGGGGGCTTCAATCTGTGCCCTCCCACCCCTCCCCCCCAGAGACTTACCAGCCGGATGCTGCTCTCCAAGCTGCTGGGCTACATTCCTGGCCATATGCATGTTGGGGCTGCGCAAATTCACACAGCATTTATCCGTGACATTATTGGCTATGCCAGCCAAAAAAAGCTGATAGTTGTTAATTTTAAGGTTTTTTTTATTCATGCCGATCCAGTATACGACCGATATATTGGTGCACCTCTATGTCTTGCCTATCACATGTGCAAAAGAAAATGCTAAACAAAAACATTAAGACCTTAGGTGGGGTTCTGGGAAATGTGCAAGAGTTGGTGGGGAAGCTCTGGGAAGATGGCACTAGTTTTAGGAGCTAGGCAAATGAATTGGAAGGGAGATGAATCCCTATTGCCAAGAGGTGTGTTAGATTTCAAATTTTGCAAACCTACAAGCCTAGACTCAGGGCAGTGTCTAAATTTTGCCTAGCCTCAGCAGGTTGAGGGGAGTAAGAATCAGTGTTTCAATCCTCTCACACCAGTGTAGTGCATGTTCAACAATTAAATCTATAACAAAGACTTATACAAACTGTTAAACTTCCATTTATCTGTATATTTTATCTTCGTTTTATTATCCCAGCTTCTAGATATAAGAAGTGCTTTGCGGTCCAGCCAGGATATAAAGATCACAGGTAAATAAGCAATAAGACTCATACTGAAATGGGCTCTCTACATTTATGAGTCAGTTTTGGAGATAAATAGAAATTACAAAATAAAAATAGAGGGAGCCTCCAAATAGAACTGGACAGTGCACTAGTCTCATCCTCCTGGAAAACTGGCTTCAAATCCAGAAGCTCATCAAAAGTAAAATTACATTCCATAACATTATCCTGGTCCCCATTTGATACTTAAGCCATCCATTTGGTAGATATTTGCACAATTGGCTGTCTCTGTTCAAAAAGGGTTTGGAACAATGAAGTGCTTTAAAAAATTGCATTTGCAAAAGAGGGAGAAGAATGATGTACAGCACCATTTTACAGGTTGCACTATATTTTGTTCACTACTATCAGAATTAGACAAGACTACTAATACACTGAAAAGTTAATACTGTTTTTAGGCTTTATGATCAAAAGGACTATTTTATACTAACAATACTATTCTATTTACAATGCTGTAGCTAGGCACTTCTCTCTTGCCATGCCAAATTGGATTTCTAAAGCACTTCATGAGGAAAAAACCTGTTTTCAAAAGAGAAAAGATTTAGACAGCCAGGCAACCACACAAATAAAGTCATCTCATATGGACACTCAAAGAAAGAAAAAGAGAAAATGGTTACAGTACTTCAGTGGTTCATAACCAAACCTGAGTAAATCATCTCCCCCAACAGCAAATCTAACACCCCACTGGCTTATAAAACAAAAAGGCCAAGGTTTATCAATGCAGTTCAGAGCTTTGTGACCACCAAGATTCTAAGTACTGCAAAGATGTGTTCTTTCATTAGCACTCACATGAGCAACAGTTTAAGAGAATCCCCTGATTCTCCTATCTGATGACATCAGGGACATTCAGGCACACTGGGATGAGCTTCAGAACATCATTCACAAGGTACACGCTGAATCAACTGGATACTCCACTTACTGTCACCAAGACTAGTTCGAGGAAAACAACAAGGAAATCCTACAACTTATCCATTAGAAGAGAGGTGCATTCTACTGTTGGCAAAATGAACCCTCCAGCCAGCAAAAACAAAAGGCTTACCACTGGCTCAAAGATGTAGTTCAGGAGGAGGCTATGGGACATCAAGACCCATAGTGGTGGCAAGAGAAGGCCATGGAGATCCAGAGTTTTGCTGACCAACATGACATGAAAAGATTCTTTCAAGCCATAAAAGCCATCCACGGGCCACATTTCAATGGCCCAACCCTCAATCAGTAATAAAACCTCTTGGTGATCCCCCATCCTTCAAGGAAGCCTGACGTGCCATCACTCAGAAGAATAACAACATGACAGGCCCAGATGACATCTCCATAGAGGTCTTCAAAGCTGGTGAAACAACATTAGCACAAACATTTCACCAACTTCTCATTAAAATATGGATTAACAAGGAAGTTCCACCTGACTTAAATGTCAACATTGTGACCATCTTCAAGAAAGGGGACAAGTCAGTGTGTGAGAACTACTGAGGCACTGCCCTCCTCTCCATTTCCGGGAAGATTCTTACTCGCATCCTTCTGAAATCACCGCCTCCCCCATGCTGAAGATGTCCTTCCCGAATCACAGTGTGGCTTTAGACCATCTCGGGGTACCACTGACATGATTTCTGTTGCACAATAAATCCAGGAGAAGCGTAGAGAGGGCAACAGTAGGAGCTGGGTATGGCACTGACTTACCTAACCAAGGCCTTCAACTCCATCAACTGTGAAGCCTTATGGAATGTGCTAGCTAGTTTGGTTGTCCACTGAAGTTCATCAGTGTCCTCAGGCTACTCCACGACAGATTAGACAAAAGCCTAAAAAAAAAAAAAGCTTCCACCTTTGCACTCAACTGAAGGCCAGAAGAGAGAAGATTGGAGATGGAAGTGGAGAAAAGCAACTCTGAACAGCAGCTGTAAACTGTGCCCTAGATAACTGATAATCATGAAGAAGAAGAAATTGTTCTTGTATATTTCTTCTGAATCATGGAAATTAGAGATGTGAAGTCTTAAATTATCGCCCTAACAGTGAATGGTTATATTCGGTTAATATAATGCCCGGTCTAGTTTTATGTCCCAAGCAATCCTCCAGGACTTTCCTTGGAGGATTTCTACATACTACAGCTCATGGTCGGAAAGCTAATGTTCCTGATATCAGTCTAAATTTTCAAAGTTTTTATCCCGTGATTTTGTTTTTAACTACCATAGATTATGTTCCTTTGCCTGTTGCCTCGTCCTTACCATGGTGTACATATTTAGTTCTTAAAACTTTACTTGTAGAACAGTTCTGCCAATCATTTTGTTTACTTTTTTTGATAATCTTTCTGAAAGTGGATTGCCCACAGCTAACATCATTGTGTGTTCCACAAAAACTCATACAGTGAACTACTACTGTTATCCTTGATGTACTTGCTTATAACCTCAACATGTGTATTAAAAAGATGTATTCAGTCTGGTTTTCTTTGTCACCTTTAGGTCTCTTCAGTGTTACTACTCCTCAGGGTTCTCCTTCCTTTGAGCATCATTGTTTTCAGATTCTTTTTCCTCCATATGGATCCATTTTTCCAAGCTGACTATCATGTTATTGTTTCTAGTATGTTTCTAATTTCTTGTTCCTGTTTCCATCCATTTTAGTATCTACTGTGGAATTCATTAGTATGATGATTACTTCCTCTAATTTATTAGTTCACCAATTTAATTCTAATGCTGTTCCCTATGATAGTCCAGTAAGGCTTTCCCTCATCTGATATATTGCCATGTATTGCTTTTTGTTTAATAGTCCTACAGGATTAAATGTTCAGCTAAAACAGGAAGTTGCCTGATAGATGGGTTTTGTGTCCACCTGTAGGTATTTAGTAAGGATTCTATGCAAAATCTAATTTACTTTTTGGACACACACACACACACACCCCCTCCCTCTTACACTTCAGAGAACCCCTTGATATCATCATTGTCTGTCCCTCAATACGAAAGTGATTTCTGCCAGGGGAGGATCACTGGTGAGTTTTTTAAAGTAGCTGAGGTGTCCAATCCGTGCTCTGCAAGTTTTTCCACAGATATGACAAGTGGTGCCTTACAGGGGTGGGGGGGCACAACTGTCGACCAGGATGCTGTGCATTTTCCTTCTTCCTCTGCCGTTTCTTGGGTTCCTGAGCAAGTTGGTTCTCCTTCAAAGCAGGCTGTAGCTTGATTATGTGCAGCCTTTTTTTTTAGGCTTTTGCCTAATCTCTGAAACAGCATTCCATTCCATTCTCTTCCTTGACTTCTTAGGCACCTTTGAAACAAGTTACCTTGTTCTTCTTGAAATCTTATCCTTTGGTGGCTTCTGCCCCTCTGTCCCACTCCTGTCCTATTCTGCATGCCCCAAACTTCCTTTCAGTATGTTCTTTGAACGACCTTCCTCTTTACCTCTTTCATATTCCAAAAGAGAAAATAGTCACAGAAGGAAATGGTCACAGGTTCTTCAAGCATGACTTGTTCTAGCAAAATCCAGGTTCGGTGTTCCCAATCATTTTGTTATTCACTAGGTCGGGGGTGGCAATGTTCAAAAGCTGCAATAAAACTTCACTCCAAGTGTGGGCTGATTCCAGCCTGGTATGCATTGCCACTGCCACCGGAGCCCAAATTGCTTCTCCCTGCCACCTACTCACTAGGGCTGTGCAAAATTTCACTGGGTGTTTTGTTTCAAAACTGGTTTCAACATGTTTCGATCTTGAAACAGCGAAATCAAAACAAAACAGAAGGCTTTAAAACAGCTTTGAAACGAAATAAGGGCACTCGAAACATTTCAAGTTTCGAAGCTGGGCTTGTTTGGCATTAGCACTAGTCCCAGCCAGCAGCAACAGCCTGCTGTCATCCTACACACAGATCCAGGGGCCTGCGCCCCCCGGGAGGAGTCAGGCACAGCACCACAGTCCTCCTGGAGGTGCGAACCCCCAGATCTGCATGCGGGATGACAGAAGGCTGCCGCTGCTGCCTGGGGCCAGCAGCAGTCTTCTCACCACTGGGCGCAGGCTGTGCCTGGCGCTAGTCCCAGGCGGCAGCAGCAGCAGGCTCCTCTCATCTTGCATGCAGATCCAGGGGCCCACACCCCCAAGAGGAGTCCGGCACAGCTCTGCAGCGCTCCCAGGTGTGCAGGCCCCCAAAGTCTGCACACCAGACGACAGGAGGTTGCCGCTGCCAGCAAATGAAACAAGTTTTCCTTTCAACTTTTTGAGGCGCAGTTTCCCAGACATCTCTGCACGCATCTCCTTGGCAGGCTTCATGCCCTCAGAAGGGGCTACCATCCCTGCAATTTTCAGCCGAATCAGGCATGAAATAACAAAGTTTTAGGCATTTTCATGATTTCCCATTATAGCCTATGGGCAAAATACTGAAATGTGTCAAAACAGTTTCAACGAAACGAAATGGAACAGTGCTTTAAAACAAAACAAAACTACAAAATGAAACACTGTCCCTTCGAAACAGCGAAATGGAAGTTGAAATGAAACAGTGCTGTTTCACACAGCCCTACTATTCACCACATGGGTGAAGCTGCCGTAGCCTGCAGACCTCTGTTCTAAGTGCTTAGATTCCAGGATGGCATGTTCTCCAATCTTTCTGGGTTTCAAGGATAGACTGACTAATCTGTAATTCCAAACAACCTTTTTTTTTTCTCTCTTTTTTTTTTTTTTTTTTAAATAAAGAGACTGGCACCATGTTTGCTTTTTCCCAGTCATCTGGGACTTCATCCAACCTACATGATTTTTCAAAGATAATGGCCAACAGCAATACATCAGATGAGGCAATATAATCTCAGCCAATTCCTTGAGTACTCCAGGATGAAACACATCTGGCCCTGCTGACTGGAAAACATCCAGTTTCCCTCGGTAATCTCTATTCTGTTCCTTCCCTACTCCGAGACAATTATCTCCTCCCCTACCCTTGCTGCCAAATGTGTTCACCTAATAGTTGACCTTATTCATAAAGAATTGAGTAAGAGAAGCATTAAGTACTTCAGCCTTCTCTACACCCTTCATTATTAGATGGCTGAAGGTCATCGCTCAATATGAGACCTACACTTTCCTCTCTTTTCCTTTATTTTTAGCCTCCTTGCAGAATGATTTTTGGTGTCTTTTACATCTTTTGTTAGCTGTATCGCAATTCATGCTTTGGCCTTCCTAATTTTCTCCCTGCATCATGACTTGCTGCTCAAAAATGGGGAGGATTTGGTTGTGAATGAAAAGGCACTGGGTGACCGTGACCGTGAAACAGACTTTAAAGTGTTAAAAAAAGGAAGGAACATACCTGGAGAATGTTTTCTGGTTGTTTGCTCTTTTTTAAGTGTTCCTTGCTAACTGTATCTCAGTTTTTGCATTGGGCTTCCTGATTTTCCCCCTCTGTACCCAG
>NW_017729024.1:88095250-88100170 GCF_001723915.1 Gavialis gangeticus
CTCTTTTTTAAGTGTTCCTTGCTAACTGTATCTCAGTTTTTGCATTGGGCTTCCTGATTTTCCCCCTCTGTACCCAGCAATATGACCAAGCATCCATTTTTGTAAGATTCCTTTTTAAGTTTCAAGTCACTGAAGAGTTGACTGCTTAGCCAGGCCAGTCTCTTGGTTCCAAAGCTGCTCTTGGGCTTATAATATGGTCTCTTTAAAATACAACCAAAAGAGTTCAGCTCTCTCCAGAACTACTTTTTCCCCTCAGCCTTGCCTCTTCCTGTGATCCTGCCCACTACCTCCCTGACTCTGGACTTAGCAGGTTTTAGCAGACTCATTATTGTGCTGACCTCCTCCTCTAATTTCCTTAAAACCTTAAATAATATTATTTCTTTGTCACAGTCACCCTACTTGTCTTCTACCTTCAAATTCTCAACTAACTCTCCTTACCCACGAGCATTAAGTCAAGAGCTGACTCTTCACTATTAAATTCCTTTGCTGGCTTTTCCACTTTCAGTACAGAAAAGTTATCCCAAATATACTCCAAAAACTAAATGAACTACCTGGGCACTGCTATATTACCCTCTTAATAATGAGCAGAAACGTAGGTAGTCATGTTAGTACTAAGTCAGACAGAAGGCAGAGTAGAGATACTCCTTATAGCCAACTCTGTGCACTTCCTTTCATAGCATCTCATGAAGTGAACTCTTTTCCACAAAAGTTTATGCATCTTTTATTCAGTTAGTCTATAAAAGGTACATCAAAATTCTGCCTCCTCCTAACATCACAGTAATTAAAGTCCCTTATTAACACCAGGTTTTGTGATTTGTGTACTTTAGTTAGTTTGAAAAACAGCCTCATCCACCTCCTCCCCCTACTTTGGTGGTTTATAGCAAACACTCACTAGGCGTGTTTACACATGTATTAAGATGCTTTTTCTAATACGCAGTAAATTTAATACCTACAAGGTGAGGTACTAAAGAAATGTGCATTAGGCTGCCTTAATGCATGGTGACACACGTGCACAGTTTTTAAGTGACACAATGCACAGTAGCCAGTTTTTAATCATACAGTTTTTTTATATGACACTTCAATGCACAGTAAAATAAGCTACTGCGCAGTAAAGTGCACATGTAGACGCGCCCACTATGGACCTTTTACCTTTACCCAGAGACTTGCAACTAATCTACTTCCAACTTCTTACTGTACCTCAAAAACATTTAAAGAAAAAAAAAAAAAAACTTCAGTCATCTCTATGCTGATGACTCAGATCTATTTCTACTCCAGAGGTGTCCCCTTCTGCGCAAATTAAAATCACATATCATCTATCTATATGACCTCTCCTTGTGGATGCCTAGCCATCAGGGTGAATTTAGCATGGCTAAAATAGAGATCCTGATATCCATACAGCATCTGAGATACCTGCTTTCTCCATATTTAGATATCAACACCATACTGCCTGTTATTCACACCCAGTGACACTTAACCTTTGGCTCTACATCCTCTGGCTGGGAACTTTCCTAGGTATTGGCATGTAAATGATATGTAGATCTAGTGGATTCTTTTTTCTAAATATCTCAGATGTCGTTTCTCCTTACCCACACATCTGAGATTCTGTTTCAGGCTCGTTTAATTAAAGCAATCCAGTCTTGCACACATCCATCCCAAATGCTGCTGCTTCCATGATTTTTTAGACCACGATTTAAATTTTATCATCCCATTTTTTTCACCCTTCCACTGGCTCCTTCTACAGCTAAAGCCAGGGTCCTGTGAGATCCTTTTAAAAGGTGCTACAGGGTGTCATTCAACATTAGCACTTTTAGATGCACAAACACCTACACATGATTCACAAGATAAACCCCAAAGATTTCAAATAGGAATCAAGTGCCCAAAACTTTCTGACCTATTGCCATCTTTCTTGGTTTCTGCTGAACTGCCCTATTTTTTTTTTTTGTATTCAAGAAGTTATTAACAGCTAAAACTTGGCATTTTTTTTTTGAGGGCTGCCTGGAGTCTAAAAAGGTTGAGAACCACTGCACTGAAGGACTGTCATTTGAATTCATGTAAGTGCTCCAATACAGACGTATCTGATAAGAACAAATAGAGCCATTCATAAGCTGTCACTAGAAATTCCATGAATTTCTTTCATTCAGCATTACAAGCTCAACTCACAACATCAAGTGGTTTTTTAAAACAGGCACGTTTCCCCTTTCTCCAATGCTACTTCTAAAGCTTAGAAGAAGCCTCCCATAAATATCTACAATGCCACAACACTGGTCTCCTTAAAACTATCCTTTGCTGTAAGGACTAAAAACAGTATTTAGTGGTTAGGCTACTGATGTGCTGAATCCACAACCTATCACAATGAACCATGGTGCCTCCATTTCTTTAGATTCCCAGGGTCCCTTGACCATCTGTTGTTGCACTTTGCCTTCTACCTAGGATATAAGCTCTTTAGAATAGACAGCATCTTCCTGTTCTGCTTTTGCAGCACACCTGGCACAGTGGTGTCCTGGCCCATGACTCAGGCTTATAGACATATTGGTAGTAGAAATATCATTACCATCATGTTTAACAAACAGTATAAATGAAAGAAAATTGGCACCTACAGAGGCCCGAAATCATACAACAGTGATTTGATTTTCCAAGTAAATAGGCATTTAGGCATTACCTTCATTTTCCCACTGTATTTTGGATCAGAAATAGTTTCAAAGGCTGCATCATTGCTTAACTGAACAAAATCAGGAAACTTGGAAAACACCTGGTTGCAAACCCGTTTGATATGTGTTTTCTAAAAGCAAAGCAGAAAATGGATGAGCACAAACAAGAGAAACAGACTTCTGCATTAAACTATCTCTAGTACTATCATAGTCTGTAAGATTGAAACAGACTAAAATAAAACCGGCAGGGGAAAATATTTAAGTCATTTGTACCCAATGAGAGATGCTCTAATACAGCATCATCTGTTAAGAATAAGCTAAAACCCCAAGTGCTGTTTTCAAAAGGAGTAAGTAGCTCCATATTGCAAATCAGGAGTGTATTAACTAGAATCTGTCTGAACATTACTAGGCATCTTTTCTTTACAAAAGTAAAGCATTCTGCCTTATTCTGAAAAAATACCAACAGTGGACGTTGGCATTATGTAAATAAAGAGGCAGCACTGCAAAGTTCTGGTTCCCTGATGGAGAAGGTCCATTACCTCAAGATTTTGGGAAGGCTCAAAAGATAATAGGACTACTGACAGCACCTCAGCCCAATTTTTTAAGGCTTATTATTTGCACACCGTATGGTTGGAGCAAGTCTAAACACAAACATCCTGTCCAAAAGGAATTATGAAAAGTAAAAGATACAAAATGTAGGATACACAGGGAAGTACAAAGAGATTAGGACACTAATAATAATAAATGAATTATAATATCAGTTGTTGTGGGTACTGAAGGTGAAATATTCTTTAAGAAGTATATCAGAGGGAATTAACACACCCAGATCTTTTATTCATTCAGGATTTTAATGATAAATTTTGCATCATTTTTTAAAACTGGTTCTATGTATACCACTGCCTTCAGTCAGAGGAAATAAAGTGAATTCAAGAAAATGGCTGTGTATGCCAACACCAGCTTCTTGGGTTTTTTTCCTCCCTCAACAAAGGGAGACCCACCCTTGTTAAATTGTTTTCACAAACAAAACCAAATTACTAGGAACTACCTACATTATTATTAGCTATAACAATGAAAGTACTTACTTACTTCAATACAGTTTCCCTGTGTCATCAGAATTCATTTTTTAAAAGTTATTCATCACTAATGCTGTGTGATGTCTCTAGTCACTATTGAAAGTCACTGAAAAAGGGCCCCATTCTGTGCTACTGAAGTCAGTGTGTGTTTTACCACAGAACTGTATGGGACCAGGATCAGACTAAGCAACTAAACAAAGCACCTTAATTCCAGCTAGCTTGTTGAGCAAAACAGTTACAAGGCAACAAGAATATGAGGCTAAAATAAAGGTAAAGAGTAGAGGCTAGTCACAATTAACGGTAGCTACTATAGTAAGACATTTTACTAAATCGGTTTCCTTCTACATTTTTTCCATAGCTTTGCTCTTTTGGCACATTCAGAAACCAACCTGCTGTTTACTGGTGTTTTCTGTCTGTAACAGGGCAGCATGATTAGCAACCTTTCGAAGGATTGTCAGATAACTGAAATAAAGTGCCTTCATAGTTTCACCATGGGAATTTGTCTGTAAAAAAAAGCGCCACAAGAGATATTTTTTTTAGAAGTACCAGCACATTAGAAAAATATAAGCATCCCAAAACAAAGCAGATCCTAACAAGTGAAATGTAGAAATGTTACAATCAATTTCAATTTGAATTAGCATCATAGCCATCTGAGTGATGCCCTACCCAACAACTGCTACTATGGCTCAAGTTTCGAGATACTAAAGATATTTTACAAGCACACAAGTATCATAATCAAAGTAATTTGAAACATCTACAAAATATGTATTTCTACTGCAGCATCAATAACATCAGATAAAAATAGATGGAGTTAGTACATGCATTTTCATTTATGTCTTCATGTTAAGTATGTAAGGAACATCTTATATAGCTTGATATTTTTATTCCACTTACAAGTGTTATTCAATTCCATTTATTGATAGATACTAGATTTGCAATTTCAACTCGATTTGAATGTCATCTGTGTGTTACATAGTAATTTCATAGTTTTTTCTGTATATAGAATATAACTTTTCTTTGTTCTTTTCTTTAAATTGAATTTTGTAGTTCTCAAAACTAGTTTTCCTTACCCAGTAGTTTTTGTAGGTAGTGTACTTGTTACAGAAAGCTGTTATTATTTATACAGGCATACCTTGGAGATATTGCGGGTTCGGTTCGAGACCACCGCAATAAAGCGAATATTGCAATAAAGCGAGTCA
>NW_017729024.1:88100181-88109987 GCF_001723915.1 Gavialis gangeticus
CTTCAATTTGTAAAAAACGCAGTATCTGCGAAGTGCAATAAAACAAGGTATGCCTGTACTTATAAAACCAGTGCCTCAAAGACCCAATCAGAACTAAGAGCTGATGATAGTAGGCACTGTTCACACAGATGAACACAATGTTTTTTTTTTTACTAGAAAACATCATCTCTGGAACACTGATATTTCTTATTCTAATTTCACACTCCAAGGCATCAAAACTATCATCAAGTATATTTTTAATGGCAACTACAATGGCACTACAAATCCTTTGTGCCCAATCCACCTATAGTTGAGGGAATCAGCCCTCAACTACAGCGGTTTGGGGATCTTTAGGTCAAACTGTAAGAAGCTTGTGCTTTTAGATTTAGCTCCTAGTGTACTGGCCAAAAAGTTCAAACCTCAGTTAAAGCCCTCATTAATGTGACAACTACTGTTGGCCAATACATCAAGAAGTGAACCAAAAACCTCCAGGGCTGAAAGTATGATCTGATAGCCCTACTTTATCAACTCTGCATAAGGTTCCCTGCACCTTGGAAACTGTACCCTGGCTGAACTAAAGAGCCAAGGTCCAGTAGAGGAATTTAACAACTTAAATCCTGTGCACTCACCAATGGGTTAAATTGCCATGACAAGTAACACAAATTCCTCCTCCCCCCGATATTTAAATATGTATGGGGTGGGGGAGCTTCTATTCTACCAGGAATTGCTGAAAAAAAAATAAATAAATCTGCAAGCAAAGATCAGCTGTGACCTGTAGGTGGGCAAGGGGAGGGAAAAAAGTAGATCTACAGATGCTCCATTTCTGATGGGGACCTACAGGGTTCAAGACCTGCAAAATGGGCAGCAACAGTCACTCTGAAGTAAATCCACAAGGGCAAATGACACAAATTACTACAAATCCTGAAACCTAGGTCACTAAAAGTGTTCTTACTTTGTAACAGCAATTCTTTCTTTTACGACCACTATTGCAACTGCAGGGTGCCCATGCTCGTAGTATTAAGTTTACTTCTTCTGTTTCCAATACAGCCTGATATACTGCTTTCTGGAATTCTGTCAGGGAACAGTACACTATCTGCCAAAACATAATCCCAAAATACAATTACATGAAACATGCAGAAGCAACACCAAAAATAAAAAATATAAAACAAAATATTCAAACACTAGGAGGATAAAAAAAAAAAAGGAAAAAAAATAAATTTATGCTGTGTTACTACCCAAACACCTACATTTCTTTCCCTCGAAAAACCCTGGATTCTTATGCTCTGATACAAGTGTGAAAACGTGGTCAGTGAGTAACTATAGTCATTTTTATCTCAATTTTAAGTTTGCCATTATTCCTAAGAGAATTCATAAACTATAACAATACTGTTGTATTTCCACGAAGTTTTCTGTAGCCTTTTTCTGGGGAAGACAGCAGAAAGCCAGGGGACAGGAGGGGGCATGAGGGCAACTAAAGAGCCTAATCATAACAACAAGGATTTCTATCAGCCTAGTCCAAAGGCATAATAAACTTATTGTTTATTCCTTCTTTGGCACTAACTGTTGTGGTTCAGTACTGCAGGCAGCAGGGATAAAAAGAGAGTTAAATTTAAGGTGGCCACTGACACTGTAAATCAAAGAAATGAGAAGGAAAGGATTTCTATAGTGATATGGCCAAAACTCTTATCCCTCCCCTCAGAGACCATGGGTGGCATCTCCATGACATCTTTAGTCTTAACCAGCAGGAGACAGAAATCCCAAGATCATTCCTCAACCTAGGCCACCCACGCAGCAGCAGCACCATGCTGTGCTATCATAATGCAACAGTAACTTGAACATATACTCACATTAACAAGAGAATGAGAAGAATAAAACCTGCTAGACTTCGAAAAGAAAGTGACTGACATTTGTGTTAATCTTTTCTTTACAAGACAATTTAGATGACATTATTATATGGCCTGGATGAAGCACAAATACAAAATTGGTGGGGGGGGGGAACAGCTGCAAAAAAATGTGTGCACTTAATAAATGTATTTCTGCTTGCCTGTTAGGGATATCATCATATTGAACAACACATCCTAAATTAAAACGATTAAGATGAATAAACTCTTTACTTGAAGTTTATAATGGCACCATATAAACAGGATTAAAAGCCTATGGTAACAAGGTTTTTAAAGAAATAAGTGTTCTTTTAAATGGAAGGTAAGAATTAGACTAAATTGTTTTTAAGAAGTCTTAATTTATATGCCATCAGACTAAGTTCAGAAGTCATACATGATCTTTCAAGGGAGCAAGGTTTCCTGCAAAAATTTTTGGATTTGGCGCACAATTACAAATGTAAAAATAAACTGAGTATCTCATATATGTGAATCGCTGCTCAGAGGTCTAACTGGGCATTTCCATGCCTGATTAACTCCATTTGAACATGCAAGCACAAGTAATTATTTGAACAAAGTATGCTACTATCCAAGCATTTTTGCTTGTAACCCTGGACTTAAGAACTCTTTGACAAATCTCACATCTGAACCATAAACAGAACTATAAACTGTTAAACATACTGTACAGAAAAGTCAGAAAGAACAAACTATGGCACATATTCATTATTGTTAAAATGGCTCACTCTGTCTTCCTTTTTTGGTAACTGATCACTAATAAGAGCCTTAGTACGTCTCAGGAACCAGCCAGACATTTTTCCTGCTAGCTTCTGCATGGCCTTACGACCTGTTGCTAGCTCTCTTTTAGTTGCAGTATGCCTCTGGCCGTGCTCCACTGGATCAGAAAATTTCTTCTTGAAATATACTTTGCTACCCAAAAGTCCTGGTACAGCCCTAAAAAACAAAACAAAACAAACAAACAAACAAACACACATACACACACACAAAAATCAGCAGACATTTGCTGAACTCCAAGCAGAACAGATTTCTCCATTGACAAGCTACTGGCTAATAGCAAGAACTCTTATTCGTTGCTTCAGTGTTAGTTATTTTAAGAGACATGCATATGAATATAAATGTTTCTTATTCTATTAGCAAATATTAAGCACCCAGATGAAAATACTATGATCTTCAATTTAGGCACCAAATAAAAGGGACAATCTTCAGGGAATCAATGCCAAGCAAATAGGAGTTACAGGTGCTCAGGATCTCTGAAGAATCAGACAATTATTAATTAGGGGCATGTATACACATGCAGGGAGGCTGCTCTGATGCACTGTAATTATAGCGCGTCGGAGCAGACTCGATTAATCAAATCTGCTGGAGCATGGTAATTGCCACGCTCCAGCAGACTGCAGCATCACATGCATCAGTGTCCCCACTCTGAAAAATGTCAGGGGATACTTTAACTAAAGTTAACTAAACTAGTTAAGGCACACCCACTGCCATTTTTCAGCATGGGGACACTGATACATGTAATGTTCCAGGCGCTTTAATTAGAGTAGCTCTTGGAGCCGCTCTAATTAAAATGCACCCCACATCCTACCCTGAGGACATTTATAAACTCCCAGAGACTATATATAAGGGGCTTAGGCATCAAGGTTTGAAAAAAATCTGACTTGGGCTCTTACAGTTTTATTAAATCAGATCATAGATAGGAGAGAATTAAACCTACAGTAGAAGTCATTAAAGAATGAGAAACACATTAATGCATTTTCTACGTAATATTCACTCATAGATTTTAACATTGCTTACATGCTACATTAAGCTTTGCATTAGCCACTCTCCTTCCAGATCTTGCATTTTCTTCTATATTTAAAATTTATTCTTAGCAAAGTATTCACAGGAAAGACTATTTTGTTTTAATCTGTATCCCATTCTCTCATCTAGCATCTCTTCCCTCCAAAGTTCTTAAGAGCAGAAACTGTTGCTTCCTATGTATCTGCACAAAACTTAGTACTTTTGGAGTAGTGCTGGAATATAAATGAATTATCACCATTAAGCATCTGTAATTTACCGGCTACACCAATATGAGAGCTGGGAGCAGGGCCACCAGTCACTCTATACATTGCTGATGCGTGGAGGATGGAAATAGATGAGTGCAGAGGGGTAGAAAAGAAAAAGGAAAGAGCCAATCACTTGCTTTATAGCTTTCCAAAAGAGCAAGAGAACATGGAAAACTATATGTTTACTAAATAAGTGCAAACAAAGACTGAATCAGGAAAGGATACACCAAGCATCTCAGGATGTACCCTAAATGACCCTCCAATGTACACAAGGAAAAGAGTATTAGGATTTCCACTGGGACATTTTCTGGATGCTGCTGAGCCCCAAACTACGCCCACCATACCATGTTTCAGGTTAACAGATGTAAATGTTCAATCTCAATAAATAAATTAAATGCTTTATTTACCAGTCCATGACACACCAAAGTTCTTTCATGTTGTTTTGAAGAATGGTTCCAGTAAGACCTATGCGGACAATGCATTTTAAGCCTTTCATAGTTTTAGTTATTTGAGCCTTTGGATTCTTGATTCTATGCGCTTCATCTACAATGACAGCAGACCACTCTACACTGTGGATCAACAAGAAATAGTCTTACATGATGCTTCCATCATTCCACTAATATGCAGTACTAAGAACTAGCCACTCTTCCTCATATTTTTAAAAAAAGAGTGAGTGATAACAATGCTACTGACTTGAAAAAGATTTCAAAGAACTAATTTTTACAAATGCTTTGATATCATAATTTAAACCAAATTGTATAATCTGTTTTTCAGTTGATATATTTCACACCGTGATGCATATAATTAGGTTTACTATATTCAAATTGTTCACGCAAAAAGAATGAATAATATAGATTTAGACCCATATGGGCTGCAAAAGGACACGGAGATACAGTGTTAGAAATTTAAATTTTTTTTTTTTTAAACTGAATAGATTTCAAGCTTCTCTCATTGTAGGAATACAGCTTCCTTTTGTAAAGCAACTTTGCAATTATAAAACCAAATCTGTCGTGTGAAAGAGAAAACCTTCCAAAGTCTGAAAGCATTAATCTGGTGCTAAGGACAATTTTGCATGATAAACATTTATAATACTTACATGACTGGTGCTGAACTGTTTTACTGAAAAATTCCCTGAAAACTATAGTAGAGAAACTGGAAAGCAGGAATATCACATCTGACCTCAATTCTTATTAAGTCTTCAAGGTATTAAGGAACACATTACAATACATCTCATTCCTCATACGTTTGAAGAAAAAAACTGTAGAAAATCACTATGGAAATACTGTATGATCATGAAAATGAGTCAAGGCAACCTGTGACATCACAGATGGAAGACTAGTTGCATGCAAGACAGTCTCTGTGTTAATGTGCATCCCACTAACAGTGGGCACTAATTTAGCCATGCAAGAGAGATATAGTCTACAAAGGTTGTATTAAAAACAAGCGTGAGTGAAGCAGTATTAAGTGACCTGCAGGGGTTAACAACACTTCCCTGTCGCAAGAGCTGAGTCCAGATCTAGCCCAGGGCAAAATGAGTTTGACACTATTGTTCTAATAACTACTTTTTCAGAAGCAATTCCTTACAGCAATGCCATCTGGCAAATTCATTAGTTATGGGTATACAATCTCCCCTCCCTTACAACAAACGATGCTTTGAAAAGAAAAGAAAATAAATAAGAGATTGGTTACCTGTTAAGTTCATCCAAACAGAGACGAAGCGTTTCATATGTTGTAAGTACAACTTCACACTTCCCCTGTTTAATACGAGTCAGTTCATTGTCCTTTTGACTGCCATGTAAAACACCAATCCTGAAATAACCCCATGTGTCCAATTCATCCCTCCAGTTATACAGCACAGAAAGTGGCGCCACAATCAGGAAAGTCTAAAGATAAATAGTGTTGTGATATTACTGCAGAACCCATGGCAAATATATTTTATCAAGAACTGTCACAGAGAAATCAGAATACTGAGTTGTATTTTATTGACAAAAATATGATCTTGTTCTTTTACATGAACAAAGCATTTCCTATTTGCATGTAGTTCTAGGAAAAGAACTCTTTTCTGAATTGTAGACAGCAAAACTCGAACATAAGCCTTTTTTTGAGCAGCAATTCTCAACCACAGTTCCACAGCACCCTGAGGTGCCTCGAGATCCATCCTTTCAAGGGTTCTGAACAACATTAGGTACACAAACATGATTCACAGGATAAACCCAAATGTTTCATATAGGAATATGTAGCATTAAAACCATTCTGAGCTGTTACAGTCTGAGTTCTTTGTAACACAGAAATTGCTCTATTTTTCTGTAGTTAAACAACAAGTGAAAATGAAGAGTTGGCATTTTCCAAAAGGTGCCTGGGTCTAAAAAGATTTAGAGCCACTGTTTTCAAAGAACCCATACAGTAAGGTGCTTCCAGCAGAAATATTTTTTCCAATCAATAACAGCAATAACTCAAGTTTTACTATTAAAAAAATTATACATAACATGAAATCTATTTCAACACAGACATGGAGATTATGAAACTCAATTATTTTAGAAAAAAAATTGATAACATAATGGGGAAAAACACCACCATTTTGCACTTCCACAGAAATCATAGCAAGAATTTTTAACGTGTCTTATATATGGGGAAATCTGGGACAAAAGAAATCTAAGCAAATTCACAAAGCTAGCAGATATTTTAACAGAATCAGGTCCTTTGACTCATCTTCATGCACATCATATTAGCATACAGTCATCTTTCTTATGAAATGAGAGAAACATCAAAAAATATACACACTTGCTAAGTAATTATCTCATTAGTATATTGATGATACTTGGGAGAACTAGCTTTGAACACACTGGCTGTGTTCATATGATAGGAGATAATTCTCCCAGGTTAGTCTCTGGTAACATTTTCTACCAGGAAGACACTGAACAGACATTGAAATGCTAAGCCCTTGATGAGCAGAGAGCTTGCAATGCTGACATTATACAGCCAAGGGACCCATGTGCACATCTCTCAGCATGCTCAGTAGGGCTGTGCAAAACAGCACTGTTCCGTTTCGACTTGCGTTTTGAGGTTTTGATGGAACAGCGTTTCGTTTTGAATTTCGTTTTGATTCAAAACTGCTGTTCTGTTTTGTTGAAACACTGATGCTGTTTAGATGGTTCGCCCATAGGCTATAATGGGGAAGTCTGAAAAAGCCTCTCTCATCTGGCAGGCAGATTGGGGACCCACAACCCTGGGAGGGCTATGCCAGTCCTCCTGGGGTTACAGGCCCCCGATCGGCCTGCCAGATGAGGGAGGGAAGACGGGTGCTCCTGCCTCAGACTGGGGAAGGGAACTGAGCCCGACTGCTCAATTCCCCTCCCCAGTGCTGGGATTCATTGGACTGGGGAAGGGAACTGAGCCCAATCACCCAGTTTCCCTCCCCAGTGCTACAATCAGGCTGGGGAAAGGAACTCAGCCCAGCTGAGCTGAGTTGCCTTCCCCAGCCCGATTGTAGGGCCAGAGAGGGGTACTGAGCGATCGGGCTCAGTTGCTTTCCCCAGCCCGATCTCAGTGCGCAGGAGGGGAACTGAGCCTGAGCTCAGTTTCCTTCCCCTGCACTGCCATTGTCTTCCTGGAGCCCAGCAGCAGGAGGCAGGGAGAGCCAGGGCTGCACTTCTGGCTGAGCCACATGGGGCTGCGGAGCCGCTGGGAATGCAGCCCTGGTTCTCCCCTGTCTCCCACCACCTGGCTGCTTTGAAACATTTCGACTAGCCTCATTTTGTTTCAAGGCTGCTTTTAAAGCCCTTTGTTTCATACCGATTTCACTGTTTTGAGCTTGAAACGAGTTGAAACAGTGTCAAAACGAAACAACTGGCAAAATTTCACACAGCCCTAATGCTTATTAAGTTTTCTCAGTCTGCCCACAAACAAAATGGCAGGAGGGCACAGGGCAACCAGAGTTAATCTATCTTCCTGCTGCACGACACTGCTGCCTTTAAAAAAATTCTACATTCTTTTGTGTTTAGTATTAGTACCCATTACAAGAAGCATATCAGTAATCAGTATGGGCTACTTGAATGGGCACAGAACTAGGAGAACTAGGTTCCTGGCTGAGATGCCTTGAAAAACTGATTTGACTTCAGTATCTCAATTTCTTCATCTACTGGCTAATTGCTACTACTCCCATTTCTGAAATACATTTAGGCCTACATTTGAAAAACTATATAAATTTAAGTATTCTCATTAAACCCACTGCACATGACCAAAGAATGGTAAGGACCAACTCACAGATAAAGTACTGAAACTCCAAAAAACATGAGTACATTTTGCAAAAAAATTATACTTCAAGCAAGACCACATCACTTTTTATAGTGTCCAAAAGAAAAATGGACAGTGTGGCAGTGCACTTGCAGTGCCTGCCACTTTAAGGGCCGAGTCAAACAGTCAGCAGATGCTCGATTGCGGCACCCATTTTAAAACACCGGCTGCCTGTATAAACAGTTTGCTGCTAGCAGCCCAGATAGAAACATTGCCTGGCTGAAAGGCTGTATGAAACATCTTGGTGGTAAGGGCAGGAGCTTATGGGGATGGTTTGGAGGTTCCTGGTTCTGGGCATAACCTAAAACTGCACCCTGCCAGGGATGGGTGGCCTGATGGTGTGGAGGTCCCCAGGAAATGCTAGGGAAGTTACCACCCTGGTGAAAGGCGGGTCAGGGTGCCTTAACCCCTAGCCTCCACAACACTAGGTACACTAGGCCCCAGTGCGTGGGGCCGGGGGCCCAGTGTGTGTCTGTGTATGTTTATGTAAAATTGCCCTAGGATGGGCCAGGACAAGCTTGGCCCAAGTTGGGAACTTGGCTGGCCACTACCCAGGTGAAGGTTACAGGAGTGGCCCAAGAGACTATGTGTCTGCCACCCAAGGCGTGATCCGGATAAAGCCTATGGCCTACGGAAGCCGCTCCAAGAGGAAGCAAGACGGAACAAGTTGTCAATGCGAGAAAGAGACCCTGTGAGAGAGGGGGTGGAGTGTGAGAGGCCCTAGTAAGAGGAGGGTGGTGTGAATGTGTGTGAAAGAGGCCTGATAGAGAGGGCTAAGCTTGGCCTGGCTCTAGGCCAGGAGCATAATGACACCATGGATGCCATCTGCGAGGCATAGGCTGCAGTGTAGGGGAGGTTTGAAGCCACAGATGGCACCCCCTGGCATCGGAGCATGTAATGGGTAGTCTCCCGCATATACCACCAGTTTGAGAACAGCAAAGTTGTGGCAGGTGAGATGGGGCGGACTGCCCCATAGAGACAGGTGGGTGGTTCGCCATGAGACCTGGCCCTGAGCTCGCCCACTGTCACAAACAGCTACTTACATCTTGCTTCCCCTCGATACATTTGCCATCATTTTCCTATCATTTTTAAAGGACTGGACCTCAGCAGCAAGTTTCTTCAACTCCTCCTTGTCTATACTTGATCTTTTCCAAAAGGCCAGGAAGCAATATATGCTTTCAGAAACTGGATATAAATATTGTATGTTACCTAAAAATCATGTTTCTGGAAACAAAGATCTGGTATATCAAAAAAGGTGAAATAAAATAATCCTAAAAAGCCAATTTTTTTTTTAAACAACTCCTCATCTAGATTGCTCACAGGGTATAAGACAGTTATGCATATGTAAAAATCTCTGTATAGATGAATTATACTCTACTAACTCATTAAACCATGAAACTGAAAGTATCCAACTTTTCTCCCTCTCCCCCACTTCTAATACTCCATACACAGTATATAATTACTTTAAAATTATGTAAGCCTGTATTGCAAACTTGCCAGTAAGGGACCCATAAAGTTCATCATATTAGGTTGCACTTAATGTACTCCAGGAGAGTGGGGACGGGGGACAGGGGCTGCAGCACTCGGGTCCTGC
>NW_017729024.1:88114987-88127867 GCF_001723915.1 Gavialis gangeticus
TTTTTAAAAGGCAGAATAAAATTTCAAGAAGTCATCAAGACTTTTTGTTGTTGTTTGTTTGTTTTGGGCTTTTTTGTTAAAGAAAAGGTTTCAAATGTTCCATGCAACTCACGCAAGCCCAATCAAGTTGAAAACAGCCAATGAAATTTAGAAAAAGTCACACAAGCCCTGTATTGGAAGATCAAAAATGACCTGGAAGTAAGTCACATTTTTTAAATGAACCTGCATAAAACATCCATATCCTAACATTACTTCATATTTGATATCCTGCAGACATGTAACTTTGTCTGAAGTCACTGCCTATCTAGTATTCCACACGCTGAATCATACAAATGTTTTAGCTTGTAGTGATGTCACCCTGATCCATCAGATCTATCAAATTTTACATTTTTAACACAAGAGCAATAGATCATAACATCATAGGTTTAGTTCACCCAACTCTTGCCTCTTGTAAAAATGATTGCAATCTTTTTCTGTGAATCTCTAAAACATTCCACATCTGAAATTCATATAAGGAAAAGCCATATCCAAGATGCACCTTTTATTTGACCTATGGAGTTACATTCAGGTTCTGCAAATATAAAACTGTCTCTCATTTGCATTATAAATAATAGGTAGGGTCCCATAGAAAACTCTGGGATCAAAGTTATTCAGTGCAGAAGGCTGTGTTACAAGAAAAGACTCAAGGCAGCACAGGCAAAGTGTTTGCCTTTCTATTACACTACTTTTAATGAAATCCTGTATGCAAAATTCCACATATTAAAGCATAAACATGTATCACTAGTTTCCATTTGCTTGACAAAGGCTTTCCAGCCTACTCCTGCCTTCAGCTTCATCCTCCCTGTTGTGAATTTCCACACTACACACTTTAGTCAAGTGATTGTTAAGTCTACATACTATTGTCTCGGTTTAAAAATCTGAAGGCCAAATTTCATCATCATAAATCCATGAACTTCTGTATTTTCATGTCTAAACTAGGTAGCCAAGCATAGAAACTAAACATTCAAACATTTGTCACTATGGCAAGTAAGTGTTTATTTAAAAATAAAAAAGTTTGTTTTTTTAAAAATAAAAATCAAATTTCAACTATAAGCTGTACCTTTTTAGGGACACATTTTCGCTCTTTTTTTACAGTCCTCAGTAAGAACTCCGGCATGTTGTTTTCGATATCTTTGCGTGTCCCCTTTTTGTTCAGCACCGCAGCCAGAAATGAAATGACCTTGAAAAAGAATCCAGTCTGACGTCATTATGCAGAAAATGCAAGCAAAAATTGAATACACCTACAACAAAAAATTTAGGGCAGGATCTTGGAAACCTATGCTTTTGTTGATTTCATCCTTGAGATACACCTTTGACAAACTGGAAAAGAGAGTTCATAAGATAAAAGGATTAAGTAGTAGAGGAAAAAAAAGAAAACAGATATCTGAAAAATGCAAAAAATAACCATGGAAGCAGCTAAGAGAAACTCTAATGAGCATCCTTGGAAGCAGGGGAGGAAATAAGGTCCTGAAATGAGATGATGAGAACAGTAGAATAGCTAACTTTAGTCAAAAGTTCTCTTCTAGAGAATGAAAAGGAAAGAGTCTAAATTGAGATCTGGCAGATTCCTGGCGCATACTCTCCTACTTGTCCGCCCACCTCCAAATCCTTCCTGCTAGCTTCAGAATTAGCCTTCTGCTTTGGGTAAGGGATATAAAGTATGGCAACTCAACTGCAATTTATTACCTTCTGCCCCTTCCTGGTTATAGGAATACACACACTCTATGGCAAGGAAAGGCCTACAGAGTCTGAGCTACTCTAAACTCTTTTAGGGACGATCCAGAATAAACAAAAAGCAAAGGCACAGTTGTCAGTTTGGCCAGAACAATCAAAATTTTAAAGCCCACCAGGGCTGCTGAGTAACAGCAAGAGACAGCTATGTTCCCATTAGAGGTACTCTTCCTTATGAAGCCCATCAGTTCCTCTTCTGCTTACAGTAGCCAGCTCCAGCCCTTCCCTTTGCAGCTGTCTCACAGCTGTTTGTAGCAGGATAGAGCTCAAGCTGTCAGCTGCTGTTTTGGCAAGAGGCAGCCAACCAGGAGACCTGAGCTATTAGAAAAATATCTAGAAAGGACAGCGATAAAGGAAGCAAAAGAAGGGCAAAGCCACTAGGTGGATCAGAAGAACAGGAAACTGCCATGGGGTGAAAAGACACAACTCACTTACAGACAATTCATATAAACAGAGGAGGCGGAGGCTGCTGAAACTGTATGTGTTTGGTAAATTTTAGCAGTAGGATTTTTTAACCCTTTCAGGAATAAAACAACATATATGCTATCCTCTAGTGGCTTCCAGACTCTCTATGTATTTGGAAAAAATTACCCCTATTAAACTAGCACATGACAGTAACCTATTATTCCTTCAGCTAAAGCAGGAGGCAACCAGAGAATTAACTGCATAAGGAGAAACTTGTACAAGGACTTTTCACCTTAGATACCTTATAAACAGAGATGAGAGAGACAGGCCCTCAAGAAACAATACTGGATCAGCTCTGCAAAATGAACATTTTTGTTTGCCATTCCGGCCTGCTACAGCCTGTATGGTCATCCCACAGAAAACTCCGTAATTGTATTATAGCGCAGTTACTTATAAAGTTAAAATTTTAAGGACATAGGGTGGAAAAAAAGTCTGTAAACTTTATTATCCCATCAGGCCTTTAACCGGTTTTGGCCTCTTTTGGAAGTACACCAGAATCCTTTCAATATGGAAAATAGCAGGACAAGGAAGTATGCCCCTAAAAATGTACACACATAGAACACTAAGTTGTCAGTGTTGTTTCAATGCCTTGTATATACATATAAGAAAACGAGCCTGCAAACTACCCATAACTTTCTTCAATGTGGATAGGGTATAGAAGACAATCCTACAATCCACAACAATGAGCATGGCTGCCCAAAATTTGAATTTATGTACATTTTTATCAGATGACAGTGCCCAATAATCTTTATGCTGAAATGTCATAAAACATTTTCAGAACCCTGTCCTAGACAACAGGCTGGAATGATCCAGCTCAGGCTGAAGGTGGACTGGCACCAGGACCTGGCCACTGCTGCCCCTCCTCCCCGCTACCCTGCCTCAGTATGGCTCGGGTGAAGCACTTGGCTGGGCTGTGACATAGCACAACAGGAAAAGCCCCTCTACTGCCAAAGTCCCCGCTTCCACGAGCCAGATTCAGGCAACAATTCCCAGGTTGTTGACCCCTGGTCTAGGGTACACAGAGTGATGAGATTTAAACAACAGTTCAGAATTACAAAACTGCTTTGCCCTTTAAACCTTGAATCCCATACAGGCAGACCTTTGAGCCAGTTTCACCTAGTTGACTCCAGTGGAAATCTACACAGGAGCAGAGATGAACATGCAGAACTGTTTGTAGAACTAGGGCCTTAATATGTTAAATATGTAGCACTAGTGAAAAACCCCCCTGAACAATGCTATTTTTACACCAGTTGATACAATACTCCATCTAAATGTCAACTTTCCAAATAAGCCAGCCAAACCAATTTAAATGAAATTTAGTGTAGGAAGAAACTTTCATGTTTGACTCTGTTTCTTAAAAAGAATTTTTAGTGACCTTTTGCAAAGGAAAGTTTACAAAGTGTCAAGATCATCTTGGCTATAGCACTGTGGTGAGCTGTTATAATAAACTGCATTGAATGTAGTATAAAAAGAGAAGAAGAAATATCATTTATAGAAACCATATTATTCACTATGGGACAAAGTTGGCATTAAGCCTATAAGGGAAACTATGAAAGGATTAAGTCAACCAGAATAAGTATTCCAGTCTGCAATCTTATCTTCTTAGCCATAGGACTTAATAGCATTTTGTCCATGAAGCAACAGACCACACTATCATTCTGAGTAAATACTTGAATGACATCCTTCCTTTATTGACAAAGACACATTTTTAGAAGCTCTCTTTAGTATGTGCTATTTTACAATGGACACTATACAGCTGGGGCCAAGAAACACTGCAACAAGAATGTCCTACTGGCCAATGTAAAAGAACAAGAGGAGGTAAATCTTGTTGAAGAAAAAAATGTTTACAATGATAATTTTTTAACATTCTCTTGTTTATTGCTATTTAAAACATCTTTAAAAGAGGAATAAAACTTCATCCCTTACATACATTCTTAGGTTTTTTTGCCCCCAGAAGCCTGGTCATAGTCCAGAAATCAGATCATAGTTTGAGACGGAAATGGAAGTTCAGTACATATAGAAGCATAATGAAGAGTTGTTGAGAGCTTTAAGTTACCCAATACATACCAAGTACTTAATCAATACCTATTTATACGTAAAGCATAATATTTTCTACACACAAATAGGACACCTTGATATCCCTGCATCTCAAACCAGGGTACAAAGAACATCACATTTTTCCTATATATTACAGTTATCCAAAATAAACAATCTTTCTTCCATTAAACCTGATGTAGCAATTAAAACAAACATCACATGGCAGTTCCACACAAACACATACACACCATCATTTGGGAAATAAATGTGTTCTCCACATTATAGCATCTAGACCAAATAATTAACTTAACTAGTTCCAGACAGTTACATGCCACTGCAAGCATGCTAGTCACTATTACCCAGCTCTATTGTGGTCTTTGGGAGCAAGCTTTTGGATAATCAAGGTTCTACAAATCCTGGTCTCTATTTTGAAGAGAAAAAAATATTCAAATAAAACAAACAAAATTTGTAACAAAATTAGTTACAAAAAAAACTAGCAGCATACTAGAGATGGAATTCTACATTCAGCTTGATGAAAGTATTTTCTTTACAGTGACTAATGACACCAACCTGCTTACAATTTGTTTTTCATTCTTTGGATGATTATTTAAAAACAGCAGCAAAACAGGTCCATCAAGCTGAAGGAAAAAAAAACAAACAAACACCTGACAATTCTTTGTTTCATATATTAAAAAACAAACTGACAATTTTTATATGAAAAATGTAATCTAAACTGCTCATCCTTTGAGAGAGAGCTGAAGGCAGGAAAGTGCTATAAACAAGACACCATAAAATGCTAACAATAGTGTAAGCAAGTCAAATAAAAGGTAATATGCAGTAAAATGGCTATTTAAATGTGAGCGGCTTTAAAATTTCTGCCAAATATCACGTATTTGTGATTTAAAATACAAAAATTTCTACACCTGCTGCTTATGAGTTCACTTGATCAGTTCTCAAACTGACATTAAAAGCAAGAAATTTGGGGAAGGTAAGTTGGTTGGAGCACAATGCAAATCAGGCAGTTCAGTTTCATTCAAAATGAGAATGATACAGCACCAACAGGAAGACGTAAATCTTCGGTGCGTTTATGAATGTTATCCTAAAAAGATATTTTAGAAATTCAAATGTTTTTCTCTTTTCAAAAGAAAAAGAAAAGCTTATAAAGTTAGTGAAACTTCTAATGCTGGGGGGAGCAAGGAAAATTGTCAGTCTAAATTCCTGAGTTTATGGATGACAGGAGCTCAGACCGGAATCTGACAATGACAGCACAGCAACTTGATATACGAAAGAGGAGGATGTCTCTAACTTAAAAATTCTCTAGTTCAAACAAGATAAAGAATATCCCATCCACCTGATACAAAATAGATGAAAAATGCTGCCATTTTTTGCATTAAGATTTTGTCTCACATCTTCAGTTATAATGACTGGAGCCAAAATCAAAACACTTGGATTTCTAATGGGGAGACAACAATACAGTAAAACTGTCTGGCGCTAATTATAGGATGAATCTGGTCAAGCTCTCCAGAGATGGAAGTAAAGATACAGTCCTTCTCAGAGCAGCACAAATTTTTCTTTTCTTGACAATAAGTGAAAAACAATGCAAGCCATTGTGTGAATGTCAAAAATACTTACGGCAGTATAAGAGTGATACAGTAGCTGTGATGGTCCAGAAAGATGCTGCAAGTACTTTTATGAGGCAAGAATTATTTCACTTGTGTTACAATGCATGAGTAGCAATTCTCAAAACACAGAAACTATAGGACTTGTATTGGGATTCCAGCTAGACACACACACAACTTCAACTTCCTAAACAGGCGACTTTAAAATATAGTTAATCTTTAGATGTAATTTGGTTCATAAAGGCGTACTTTAGCTACTCGTTAAAAAAAAAGTAAAAAAGAAAAATGATACCTGAATTGTTTTTCCAAGACCCATATCATCGCCAAGAATACACCCTCTTTTATGAGCATAGTGTCCATATAGAAACTGGACCCCTTCCCTTTGGTAATCACGCAGGTATCTATTAATTGTATAAGGGATACAGTCTCCATTTTCAGATAACTCAAAAGCAACTGCAGGTGATGGAAGCCTTCGGTCAGGAAAATAAGGCTTTTCCAGATCTTCATCATCAAATATTAAGCTTTTCCAGCGATCAGCTTTGACTTTACAGAGTTTCGTTATTACTATTCTCTTTTCTTCAGAGTCCAAAAATGATACTAATGCAAATGACTTTCCATTCTTATCTTTTTCAATAGACTTTATTGTGGCTTCGCAAAGTTTCTCACTTCCAGGAAATGGTGCAAGGCATTTCTCTCCAACATGCCACCTGTCTATTAAGAAAAGACAACATATAAATTTGTTGAAAAAAGAATGCTTGGTCAAACTTACACAGTAATACTGGATTTACTAAAAAAAGACAAAATGCACATAACAAAAATAAGATTAGGATAAAAGCTTACTGAAGAAACAGAGTTGTAGGGCTCCCTGACTTCAGACAAACATGGCTAAGGTAGGGTAGATCTGCACCTTATAGACTAACTAAATCAATACAGAGCATAAGCTTTTGTGAGCTCTACCTCACTTAATCAAATAGGGTACATGCACAAAGTAATGCATTATGAACAGAAACAGACACCAATATAAAATTAATGAAAAAACACTTGGTAAAAATCAAACACTTTGGTACCACCAGCTGTTCCATGAAGATACCGAGTCCTACACAGACATAAGGGATCCACTGATGCGTAACAATTTGCAGGTTTCAAGCCTGTAATTATCCGACTAGATGACTTGAACAGAGAGTCAGTCTATTTAAAATAATTCTGACTGATCTATTTGCACTTCTGTATAGACAATTTCTGTCATAAGTGCAAATATGCTGAGAAGCAGAACGATGACAAGAAAGTTAAGCAAAAGAGGTGAAGCAGTTCACATTTTAGACAGAAACATGTCTTTGTGTATGAATTTAAAAAGACATGTAGAAGGAATGGTGCTGCCCACACTTACTTTCTGATCCACCAAGCTGGCCATATCATCAATTACTGAATTTACATCAGACCGGATTCAGATCCTGAAAACTGTAACAGGTCCATTATGTATATTCTGCATACAATTCTCAACTCAGCAAGGACGACTGAACAGAAGGATCTGAAGAATCCACTTATAATTGTCATGAAGAGACTGAAAAACATCAGCTATCATAAAATTCAAGTGTTTTTAAAGGAAATAAATGAGCCATCATGGTTGTGTCCAGACAAGCACAACCGTATGGTATGTGGCACTGCAGACACATCTGTGGCACCACATACTGCACATTCAGCTGTTCTCTGAGCTGCTATGGGTTTTTTGACCCCAGGACATCCCAAGGTCCAAAAAACCTGCACCAAGAAAAAGGTGGAGCAATGCATGCAGGGGCAGTGCGCACTGCCCAAAACCAGAGCCTGGCTGGCCAGAGCAACACTTCAGCTGCTGGCCAGGCTCCACAGCATTAGAATCATTGCTGCCGCACCCTGAGGAAGACCGCAAAACCCTGAAGTGTGCCACTGCTTCCCATCCCCAGGGAAACAAATGTCCACACTTGTGTGGATGCAGCCCAATGGGTACAAAATAAGTAACCATGGCAAACTGAATGGAGGCAATGAGGTCTTCTAAAATTTGCTACTACTGTTTTGGAAACTAAGTGCCATACAGTGAAACTGTCTCCATAATCTTCAGATTGATTTGTTTCATCACTGCTTACCAGAACTGTGTGGGTAATGTTAAATTTCACTCCTCTACTGCCTGGAAAAGTGATGAGAAACAACAGAATTGTGCATATGAACTCTACACAGGGAAGGAGCACCAAATAAAGAGGCTTGAACAACAGTAGAGAGTTCTACTTCAAAGCAATGAAAAGATACCTTCCTAGGCACTCTTCTGCACTGACTCCAACACTTAAGTAAAAATTCACTTTCTGCTAGCCATCTGTTCTTCTCCTTGGATTCTCAGTAGAAATATAACCCTCTGGCCTCTCCCCAGACCACTCTCATAATGTGAAAACCCACAAGTTAATATTCTCCTGATGGCTCCTTGGTGGTTATCCCTGGCTCCTGCAAGGTCTATACATTTTCAGGACAGGAATTAGTTACAAATTAGAATGACATATCTTTAACTAAATAGTGTCCTTGCTACCATTAGATACATCATGTTTCAAGTACCTAACGAAAAGGATGAACTGCACTCTACCTAAAACGTATATGCAAAATTGGGAACTAAAACTGATGAAGTAAAATACTGTAATTATACATAAAGTGACAATACACAGCAGTCTGTTAAAATTTTTAAAATCTGAAAGTCTCCTGAAAAAAGAGAAAATATTCTAGCAGTCATTCAATTACAGTGGTATTAGATATGATGCCTAACAAAGAAACAGAAAACTTGCAGTTAAAATACTATTTGAGCGTGGAGCACCTTTCTTTTAAAACAAGCTAAAACAACTTTTCCAGATATATGAAGAGTGTATAGGGCCAGAAGAATGCTAACAACGAAGTGTGACTCAAAAAACTTTGATTGCTAAAGAGATTTTTATGAACGCTAATTATCTGTATTGCGGTAAAAGTCCAACATTTAGTCAGGTTAGGATCCTACTGTGCAAATCATAGTATTAATATACTGAAAGATTACAGCTCATCCCACAAATGGCTTCAAACACAATATGAAACAACTGAGTATAATTAAATCAGAGGAAAGAGGAACAGAAGGTAAGGGTAATGGAAATAACATCATCCTTGTGACAAAATCCAATATGGTAGCACCATAAAAAAACTGCAGATATTATTGATGATTCACTACAGCCTGATCCATAAACAGGTTTTGCAACTTATAGCTCTTTTAGTTAGGGATACGATATTGAGACAATGCTGAGCATAGACACAGTTTTACCACTATAAAAGTACATATACCAATATAAGAATTATTCCCTTTTCTGTACGATACATTAATAAAAGCACATTTATATTGGTCTAACTGTATCCACACTGAGTTCTACCATTTTATACCACAACCCTTTAAGCTTTTCTATTTCAAACAAAAAAAGATTTCAAAAGAAACCATTCTGAATCAACGGAAAGATTTCATTCCAAATCCTACATTTTAAGTTTTGTAAATACAGGTATTTAAATGGAAGTGCAGCACAAAAGCAAGAGGCAAAATACATTTTACTAAGGATGTCAAAACAGAATTTTTGACCTTACTGGAATAAATGTATTTTTTTCTTCCTTGACTCAAAATGTCATCAAACCAATATTTATGCTAAGTGCATAACTTCGAACAAATCAGTATTTTCTGATAGAAAAAACACTGCATCAGAAAATTAAGTAGCGTTCTATGCTCAATTACCAACAAAGTGAATAAAACATTCAACTTGTGTTTTGCCACGGTCTTAGAGTACTTTGCACTTATTTTATGTCTGCATTCTACAGATATGGATTAAACCCAGCACCCTCCAAAAAGGCAAATAAATATTAATTTACCTCCAGTATCTTCACACATCTTGCTACAAGCGCAGATGGCTGTGACACCAATGTATTAAATCATGAAGAGCGAATCATAACGGGGAAGTCAATGAGTTTGCATCACCTGCTAACAGACGGAAGGAAAAGAAACCAGCCATTCCCTTTTTAGAAGCAGAGCACCAATCACGACCGAGATCACCATTTTACTGTAGACCCTTTTCTGAGTCAAGAAATGCCGACGGTGCTGTTCATAACTGTACTGCTGCAGTTTGTACTCCCTCCATGCTACGTCTTGAAGCCTCGCATGTTGCTTTCTGCAAACAAAATATGCTGGTTAGGAAAGACAACCACCCACCGACCGGGGAAACAAGCACAAGGCTTCGTCAAAGGGAGGCTAACTGTTGGCAAACCTTGGCACTGTTGCGCAACACTTTACACCCAACCGATTTGGAAGTGCTCACCATGAATCTAACCCGCTGCCCATCAATTTACTACGTGCTTTATCGCCTCTGGACACAGCCCGGCAACTGGCACATGTGACCCTGACCCATGGTCCCTTCCTTCCCGGATCATGCTTGGATCACTCCTTTACTGGCGGTAGGACTTTAACCTAAGTCAGTGGCCTAAGTCACCGGTCCCCTCCATGGAAAAGGTACCAAAGGTGTTAAAACTGCACCCAGGGGTGAGAAGGCAGCAAAACCCTGAGACGGTCCCCAGGGGGCACCCAGCAGCACTCTGTTCTGCCACTGCAACCGTGGAGAGAAGGGGAGGGGTACAGCGTTCCCCCTTCTCCACCCAGCCCCGCCCCAGCGCTTCTGCCTGCTGCCGACGTCACAGAGCGCACGTGAAGGGCGCTGCGCGCGCAGCCGCCTCGGGGGCGGAGCCTTCTCCCACTCGGTAACAGTTGCTCCCCGCGGTGTAAGCGCTAGGTGTTACCCGGCGATAATGCTCACCGCTGCCTCCCGAAGGGGCCGGGGCCGGGGCCGGGGCTGGGGCTCCTCTCTTCTTCTCCCATCCCCCTCTCCACCCTCCGCCATTGGAGCCGCCGCACCCACTGGCGCTGCAGGCTGCGGGGTTCCGTCGTCCTAGTCTCGCGAGAACTAGGGCCTCACCGGAATTCTACCTTAAAGGAGCCGCAGCGGAGGGTGGGGGCTGCTCGCCCGCCTGCTTCAGAGAAAGCTAACGGGGGGTGGGGTCTGGAATTCTCGCGATAGCCTCCTCCTGGGGGCGGGGCTAGTGAGGCTGTGGCAGGGCTGAGCTCGGCTCTGCCCTTTCGCCCTGCACGTGTGCAGGGCAGGAGAGCAGCCACGTGACCCGCCCTGGGGGGATGGATGGTCTCCTGTCTCAGGTAGGGGCTTGGATGAGGTGCCCTGTGGAGGTTCTCCCCTTTCTCCCAGTCCAGATGCTTTAGATTTTATAGGAGAGCTGCAGGGTGGGGCCCACCGGGGCATGTGCCTGCCTGTGCTTAGCCATGCCTGCAATGCCCCATGGGGGAGTGTGAGGCACCCTGCAGTTGAGAGCACGAAGGTGGGACTCTTTTTTAAGCAGGGTGAAGTTGAAGGCCTGTCTTGTACCTGAGAGGAAATCACAGAGAAGGTGCAAGGTGGAACAAGGCACACATTGCAGGGGGTAAAGGGTTATTGGTGTCAAGCAGGGACCCTCTGCCAGGGTGCAGTGGCATTCTAGGGTGCCTTGAGAGTCTCTTGAGGGTGCCAGGCACTATTAGCATGGTTAGGGGCACAAATGCAGTTCACAAGGTAGACCTAGAGATTTCAACTAGAAGTTCGGAGCAGTCTTTCTGAGTTCTTCGCAACAGAAGAATTGCTCTGGTATTTCTGTACAGCCAAACTGAGTGGGTGCATCTACACATGCACATTTGCTGTGCAGTAACCAGAATTACTGCGCAATACTGGCATGTGTCGACAAGTGCGCACCTGTGCTACGCAATAAATACGGCGACTTAGATTGACTTGGCCGTAAATATGATATCTGCATGATACAAGCATTATGCAGGTATCACGTTTACGCCCAATTAGTTACTGCACAGTAACACACATGTAAGGTGCAGTAACGCTGTGTGTGGACTGACTTAGGACTAACTTTAGTCCCAAGTTTGTCCACACATAGTGTTAAATGCACCTTAATGCCTGCTCATGTAGATTCTGGCCTGTTCCCACTTGTTCTGCAATAACTTACTACGCAGTAATTTTAAGCCGGTGCAAATACACACCCAGTGAAAACAAAGATCTGACACATTCAGTAAGAGAGAGGCAATGGACTTTCTCCTTTCCTATGCTTGCCTTTAAAAATCTATATAAGACTATGAAAGGGATTGGTGCTGAAGTAGAGGCAACTTCAACTTGGGAGACTGCTATACTGACTTGTCATAGCATATGGAACTGTTGCTCCCTATTTTGTAATGATCACCATTTTACCGTAGACTCTTTTCTAGTGCCAATGTTGCTGTTCATACTGGGGCAGGGGGAACTCCTTGGGTTTTTGTGCTGTTGATTCCTCCAGCCAATCCCTTAAAAAAATCATTTGAGACAGAACAGAAAGAATAAATTGTTATCAACCAGCTTGTTAAATTGTACGACTTTTTAAATTAGGTCCAGCACTGTGATGGATGGCTAGCTAAATAACTATGCATAGACAGTATTGAGAAGAGTATCCAAATGCACAGTTTAAAAAGAAAGAAGTCCTTGCACAGTGAAGATTTATGTATAAATACCAGCAGGAAACTTGATTTTGGCTATGATGCTCATTTGGCATGTACTGCAATACACCTATTATGCGATGGCAGTATAGTGAATTATATTTGCTGACATGGACTCTGCGCAGAGACACAAGTCTGATGGCAGACTGCTGATAGTTGGATTCTTGTAGCTGTTTCACTTCTCTCTCCCACCCACAGCAGTGGCTGTATATTCTTTCAGTTGAAATCCCTGTTTAAAAGCAATTGGAAATGCTATACTTGTACATGACCAGGAGGTTGGACTGGATGACCTCATGAGAACCCTTCCAGTCATATTTTTTTGTGACCTTAAGTAATACTTTTTCCTAGGTACCATTTGTTTTCAGGGTATCTAGCACCAACTTTCAAACTAGACAAAGCA
>NW_017729024.1:88132867-88141392 GCF_001723915.1 Gavialis gangeticus
TGATTTGTTTGACCTTAAGTAATACTTTTTCCTAGGTACCATTTGTTTTCAGGGTATCTAGCACCAACTTTCAAACTAGACAAAGCAATAACTAACTTATGTCTCCTTTTTCATCTTAATACTTGAATTAGAAGCCTAGTGTGATACAGTTGAAGTGGAGAATGGTAATTTCTTTGATTTTTCTTCTACTTAATCATACCTACAAAAAAAAGAAAAAATAACTCATAGAATAATAACTATTCACTTAAAAAGCTGCTGGAACTTGTTTTACTATTGGTGGAATACATAGGGAAGTCTTAACAAGTCAAAGTGTGAGGAGTGTTAAATTATACCATTTTACAAACACCCCTGAATTTGGTCCTAACATTCTTTCATATGATCTCCAAAGACAAATCTGAGTGGGAAATTAACACTCAGCCATAACATTTTTACAAGTGAAAATGGAAGTTTTCTGATCTCCCCCCCACACACACACAAAAAAGCCCTTCAAAATAAACTATATTCAAGGACTTGAGAATTATGAAAAATTCCGTCTTTGATCCCTCAAAAAATGTTTAGTTTATTTCAAGAAAACCTTCCAAAATAGTGCAATAAAAATACTTTCTTACCTACTTGAATTAACTGCATTAATATATGTTACTGTCTGCATTTGTTCCTGCCATGTCTTGGTCTGACTATTGATAGACTATTAATATGATCCTTCTGGCTGAGGGTTCTGAAAATAGAGAATGTTGCTATACATTGCTTTTAAGTAAATGCAGTTCACTTGTACAATACTGACATTTCAGAAATTTAGAGCTAATAGTGTCACCCTACTTGATGGCTTCCTTTCTTTTCTGAGGCTTCTGTACATTCATAGGTGAAACCGGCTGAAGTTATAGAATATTATTTCCTTGGGAAAAAATGAATGGGCCCAGAATACATTCATTTTGGTTCTTTATATGGCAGCAAGATTAGACACCACACCTCCCCATGTTTTTAGGGCTCCTAGTGATAAGTATCCACGTGAATCTTAGAGTTCACAAAGAAAACATGTCCTCCTTTTAATTTATTGAGTAGTGTTACTTGCCAGTTCTTTTGGCCTGTGTTTTTAGTTAGTCTTCCAGTTTACCCTGCTAGTCTTTATTTTTCTTGTCTCTGTACTCTAATCTTCAGTCCAGCTTGAAATGTGGTAGGACATCTGGATTTGAGCCAGTGCCATAAAAGCAGCCTTTGAGACTGGGGCAAAAGAGAACTGTTACAGTAAATACCATTCATCCCAATGCAGCTGCCAGTTTTATCTATAGGGAACAGGAGTGGAAAAATACACTAAAACAAAATAATAATAATAATATATTTATATAATAATGAGTATACTGTTGCTAACATAATTCCTGGAATTAGAAGTGTGACTCTATGGTACTATGGTAGAGGTTGGATAGGATTGTTTTGGCATTACAAAGAGGAAAGGCAGTATTGTAGTGAATCTCCTCCAATAGGTGGAATAAAATACAATTTTTATGGCATATTTTACTCAATACAGGCCAAACATGCCCTAATCAAGGAGTGCATTCCTTATTAGAAGAGCTTCCATGGAAGAAAAACCATCTCACTAATTACTTCATCAGAAATTGGCAAACTAGCTTGCTCTTGCAAAAATAAAAGTGATGGAAAGAAAGACTTGCCTTATGCTCAGCAAGGATTTGGTAGCAGTTTTACATCAAGCACTTGTGTTTGCAGGGCATTATGGCTTTAAAAACTAGTTTTAATAGTTTGTAGAAGTAAAATCATAAGACATTCAAACTCATCACATTTTTTTACTTGCTGTGCTGCAGAATCCATGCTTTTTAAGGGGGAGGGCAGGGTTTAAAACAATTTTGATCTCTTTGTAATATAGAAATTATGTTTATTTGTGAATCTCTCCATCTATGGCACAAATTAACAAAATATAGTTATCTTGTCAAATCTAAATGCCTCAGGTAATAGGTGCAGCATCAAAAAATAGCTTTTGTAGATCTGGCTTTAGCTTTTTCTTTTCTTCCCCTTGGGTTGTATTTTATTGAACATCAAATTATAATCATATAGGGTTGATTTTTATTCTTTTAATTAAAGAGTAAACTTTGGCCTAGCTCAAGTACTTTACAGCAGTGTTTCTCAACCTTTTAAGTAGCAAGTACCCCCTAACTTCTGAAAATTTTAATAAGTACCCCAACACTAAATTTTCCAGGGGATTTTATATTTACAGACTAATGTGTGCCAGATGTTGGAAGAAGGGCTGTGTATATAAGGCTGTGATAAGGCAGATGTCTGATCTGGTGTGCGTAGGGTTGCCACCTTTTACACCAGGGGTGCACAACTCAAGTATTGACCTGGGCTAGAGGTGATGCTGGCCAAAGCTAGGAGGGCAGAACCAAGTGTCACACAAAGTACAGCACGCCAAATTATTACTGGGGAATTTAAAGTGTAGCGCGCCAAATTTTTTGCCATAGTTTTGAGAGGAGGAAGGAGCAAGAGTGAGAGTGTTAGAGTACCTGCGTACCACCTGCCTGTGTCTCACGTACCCCCAGAGGTATGCATACCACAGGTTGAGAAACTATGCTTTACAGCAACAAGCTGGTACAGCTGCACTTAGGCTCAGATATCCTGCATATGGTAACAACACCTGATAAAGTGAAGAGCAAAGCTCCGCTAACGTTTCCTACACCCTGGGTGCATCTACTTGTACAATTAGTATGCAGCAATAAACTCTGGCACAGTTCATGCCCCAGTTTATTTCTCCCACGTGCAGCATTTACATGTGCGCCACTCCAGCCCATTGAGCTGGAGTGGAGCAACCCTAGGCTGGCAGGGGATCAGCCTGCCAGCCTGTTTGACAAGCTTGAAATGAGGAGATGCTGGATACAAGAGATGTTGAGTCTGCTGGAGCATGCTAATTAGCATACTCCCACTGACTCAGTTAATCGAGTCTGCTCGATGTGTCATAATTACAATGCATTGGAGCAGATGTCTCGCACGTCTACAGGCACCCTAAACAATCCCATCAGCTATTCATCCACTGCCCCCCACCCCCTCCAGTAGAATCACAGTATTACTACAGCCAAATGGCAATAATAATGACTCAAAATCACTCCTACATTTCCACTACATGGGATGGAAGATGTTTCCATTTGATTATTTTGACTGTGCTGGGGCCAGGATTTGGTACAAATAACAGTTAATGAAATATTACTTATGTTTCAGTAACTATATTAGACCAATAGGAAAATAAGCATGAATAAGCACTAATACAACCTGTGTAACAGCAAACAACGGTTTGGCCCCCTGCAAATAGGAGGAGTTTGCTTAAAAATTAAATGCAATACAGTACCAATAAATTATATTGTTTAAAAAAATATACAGGCAATCCTTCACTAACTATATTCATTCAAAAAGAATGTGACAAGAAACAGCCTCATAAAACCTTAGCTGAAAACAGGATAGCATTACAGATAAAAAATTAACAAAATAAATACTTCCTTGCCCAAATAGTGACCTTCGATACTTAATATACAGCAGCTGCCTAAAATCCTGGAAAATAAGTGAGAATGTAGGCAATACTTCTTCCAAGCAGAATTTTCACATTGAATCATGCTTGAAGAATAGGTACATCAATAACAGAGGAAAGTTACATTAATATTCTATGTGGAAATACTTGGGTTTAATAAGGAGTCTCTCCAGCATGGTGCTGCTGCTCTTCCACTTGATTCTGTGGTGAACTCATAATCTTCCGTATAGAACGTAACACGTTGCAGTGATGTCACAAATGCAGCATCATGACTTCACTGTAGAATCAAGTAAGTTAAAGTTCTTGGTCCAACATGCTAGTTTTGGTAATAAGTAAATAGCAGACTCAATAATTTAAGTGCTCCAATGACCTGATCCTGTTTACACCCAAGTCAATGATAAAACTTCCATAACCTTTAGTACATTAGCATTGGCTTGTGCTTGCGAAAATACCCAATCATTTACTAACTAAACTACTACTCTATCCAATCAGGTGGCACTGTGCACGTGAACACCGAAGTTTAACCCTCGTGACTGCATGCTCTATATACTCTTGCCAAGTAGTCTGCTTCACTAGAAAAACAGTCCTTGTACCTCTTTCAAGGTTCCTTGTTGACCGGATTCAGCTAGTTTCATATCTTATCAGTAACCCTTACACAGCACTTCTCCTTTCACCTGTCTAGTATGTGTTGTGTCCGCTTCTATGTATTAAGGTTAAAAGTAAAAGAAATGGCCTTACTTCTATATTGCAGAATCCACACACAACACCTTAAGAGTAGAAGTAAGTTTTAATTAGGCAGAACTCCCATTTCAGTTGCTGGGTTCAATTCCCCACTACATTCAGGCCCCATCTCTCTTCTGGTACCCGTCTACATGGATATGGCTACTAGAGATACAAGCTCTGCCAAGCTTTAAGCCAGCAGTTTCCCTTGACCATGGAAATTATCTCCTGGATGATAACAGTCAGGATCTGTCTCTTTTGCCATCAGGTGCAAAAGGGTCAGCAAGTTAACAATCGAGCAAGGGGCAGGAAACTAATACCCAGGGGTTGCATCCAGTCTGCAAAGAGCTCAGGGTGGCATTAAGCATCCACAACACACCCCATCCCCTCCACAGCGCCCCCCTACACAGCCCTCCTTGCTGTTCTGTGCCTACACTTACCTTTCCCACTGAACTTGCCCCTGTCCATTGTGACTGGAGACAGGAACCAGCACTGAAGTTAACTGAAGGTGGCTTGGGTGCTCTGGGATATGGAGATTTCCAGCCCGCAGCACAGCTGGGTCAGGAACAGCAGCCCATCGCAGCAAAACCTTGCCAAACCCTGCAATAAAGAATAAGGACCACTCGGAAGAGGCCTTTTTTATGGAGAATCCTATTGGGACCAGGGCCTATGATGATGAAAATATTTTGAAAGGTAAATGAGTGGATGTACACCTATAGTATATCTTTAAAAGATTTTACAGTATAAATGCCATGCTTCCAGGAAATCTCTTCTTTTCAGCTCAAGCTATAAGGTATTTGCTATGCTGTCTGAAATATCTCACACCATATATGGAAAATTTTGTGAAAAATCAGGTTCAGTGCTGCTAACAGTTCTTCAAAATTCAAATATTTATCCAAAACCTGTACTAAATATGAACTCTATTCACATTTGACTTTATTTTGATTTAGGTTTCTTTAGAGAATTCAAAGACTATGTGCAGGTAGGCACCAAATAGAGACAGAAAGCAGAATTAAGTACTCAGAAAAACTACCAACCAAAATCATTTCAGGTCTAACACAGTGGTACTTCATAACCATTGAAAGGTGAGGTTGACACGAAAAGAGATTACAGCCATCAGACCCTCGGAGAGTACCTCTGACCAGTCAATCTCCACAGGTTTGTCTGAAATAAAAGAGAATGTGAACATCCACAAATCCCACTCAGTGAGAAACATAGGTGCCTTCAAACTTTGTAAATTAAAGAAGAGGCAGTTAAGCAGAGTGATACTAACTAAAAAGAGCAGTATGAAAAGTGTTGCTAGACTGACCTCAAAACCAGGATTGGGGCTAAACACCTAACAGATCAGAGGGTCCTTTTGTCTCTCTTACAGGCAGTTTGCTACATGGGCAGTATTTCACATGTTCTTCTTCAGTTGAGTGTGTGTATATCAGTAAAGACCCAGGAAGGTCATGGGCCAAACTCAGCCCTGGCATAAACAGATAAGTATATTCTCAGAGCTCTTGCTTCCAGTTAAATCAGCTTCCAAACGCAGGTTCAACATTTGGCCCAGTACTAAAAAGACATGCACAATGAGCAATGCCTTATCAAATGCATGCCTCCTATTAATACACCTGCTTAGTTATTAGTTTTGATAACCCATCCATAACACCTTCAACCAAAAGGGGTATAGATACATTTCTGTGAGACAAAATCTTGGGTCTTAGGGACATGCCTTGCTGGACAGGCAAATCATGCACCTTATGAGGGAGCACCCTACACACTAAGTGGGTTGTTTAGTAGCCCATAGTCAAATAACAGTTTGGGGCAATCTCCTCTCCTGCTCCATATGTTTCCTTCCTCCCCCCAAGCTAATCTCTCTTACCTTACAATTCCCAGTCCACAGAAATAAAAATGCACATCTGGACATGTCAGCTAGGCTGCCATAGGAGCTCTTTGCATAAGATTTCCATACAGAAAATACATGACATTTAACAAGTTTAAATCAACAAACCATATATCTTTTACACTGTCATCTCACTCTCTCCTAACAGGGGACTTGCCCACTCTTCAAATCTAAATCTTCCTAAACTTTCAGAAGCCTTGATACTGTGATTGATTATTATTACCTGTTGCTAAACTGTCTTTTAATGTTTGTCTGCCAGAAGATGTGTTGCTTAGTCCGACTAAACCCGAGAGACTGTTTCCACAAGTGTTATGAAGTATTGATTCATTTCCCCAAAGTGTCTGGTTAAAGGGTGATTTGAGCAAAATCTGAAGTTTCATCCTTAAATAAATAGTGTACATAAATGGATCATGTCAGCAACACTCAGCTTTCATGATTGCCCGAAGTGGGGATTGGATAATGAGGCTTGTCGGCTCTACTAGATTTGTAACAGATATTTGTGTAGAATGGTCTGTATGTTTGGAAAAAAAAAAGCACATGAATGCTTGGAAGACTGGTGGATCAGTCCCAGTCCTGCTCTGGGCCTGGTTAAACTGAATCAACATAAGTATTCTTCAGAGGATCTTTTATTATGTGTTACACATTTCACTTTACAAATAAAAATGGTTTTAGAACAGAGCTTTCCATCAGGAATAGTAGTCGTAGAAATGCTTTATGGAGATTACAGCTGAGTTTGGTTTCCCGTAATCCTTTTTGCCTTAGAAAAAAAAGTCTTTGCTCCCCCTGGTCTCAATTAGCCAGTTGTTTTCACTGATGACAACACATATGAAAGGAAATAAAGAGCAAAATCAATGAAAAAAGAAAAGCAAAAATAGAATAAAATCCTTTCTCAAGAATCTAGCGCTTATATTAATTTCATCTTTTTAGTTGATATAGTCAAGTTGCCTGTATTAGTCACCAAGAGTCCCTGTTCTGAAAGCCCTCCCAACATCAAAAGAGATGCAACCATGTTCTGAAAAGGAGAACAATGCACATTTTGATTCTTCTGAGTACCTCTCTCACCTGACATGATAAAATATGGAACGGACAACTCATTCTGTAGATGCACTGTGTTTTATTCCTGCATAGACAACCAACTAATTTCATCATAAATTAGAATCCCAGTGTGAGAAGCACCACTACAATCAGCTATCAGAAAATTGCACTGCGTCTGTGTAGACGTATTGCCATTTGGTGCCATTATGTAAACATAAATGCTGACAAAAAAAAGACAGCCACCAACTTGAAGACATACATTTTAGATCCCACAAAATATACAGTTTTCTTTTTGGGTTTTTTTTAAGTCATTTGCCTCATTAACTGTTCCAGCCGTAATAGTCTCTAACTGTGAGATTTTAAAATAACTTAGAATGTAAAGCCTCCGCACACACACACACACACACACTCTCTCTCTCTCTCTCTCTCTCTCTCTCTCTCTCCCCCCCCATACGATTTATAAAAGACAGTCCTGAAGTTAAAGTAAAAGATTTTAAAGCCTGCTTAAAATGCAAAATTTGACTCCACATTCTGAATAAAATATAATGTGTTTTATAAGTTGGCCCTCCCTTATATTATTTCTCAGCCATTATTCATACAGTGCACAAAACAAAATAAAGTAGCTTGCCTAAATAAGATATCAAAAGGACATGACAACGGCCTACAAATATATTAAAGAGGTAAACTAGAGGCAGTCAAAGAATTCAGCATTTGGGAACTGCTAAACCACCCAGAATGCAGTGCATTCATAGAGAAGAGGGGATATTTTTGTTCATGATGGCATTTTTGTTTTGACTTCTGCACTAGGCTGACCCTTTTTTATTACAAGGATCAGACCTCTGTGGAGCCAGAAACTACAGACTTCAGAGTCCAGAAGGTCAGAGATTATTTCTGTTGAATCAGCACTCAATCTAATAAATGCATCGGTGCAGACATACAAGCAATACACTCCGGGCTATTTTGCAACAAAATATGAAATGCATTTGGAACTAAAACTTCAGTCCGAAACTTGGACTTCTGAACCTAGTGCAAACCTACTGGTCATTTCATAAAATCTGATGTGGCAGTGAACAAGGGACGTTTAGGGCATTTTTACTTGTGCTCCAAGAGCTACTCTAATTAGAGCACCCACAGCATCTCGTGCATCACTGTCCCCACACTTCAAAATGATGGCAGGGCGCTTTATCTAAAGTTCATCTAATGAGCTTTTGTTAAATTGCCCCTGCCACCATTCTGAAGGACAGGGACACTGATACACAAGATGTGGAGGCTGCTGGAGTGCACTAATTAGCATGCTCAGGCAGATTTGATTAATCCATCAACACCATGTGCCCTCGGCAGCGGGGGGGGGGGGGGGGGGGG
>NW_017729024.1:88146392-88149116 GCF_001723915.1 Gavialis gangeticus
GGGGGGGGGACATGGTAGCAGTGGGAGCACAGCTGTGGGAGCATGGCAGTGGTAAGCACGGAGCTCCCACAGACAGCATCTTTTCATAGGGGGTGCACTGCCATGCTCAGGGGGTACATAGGCACCTGTGTGCACCCCCTATGCGTTGCCAGTGGATTAATCACATCAGCTCTGATGCACTGTGTAGCAGGGCACCAAGGTGCCTGCTACTTGGAGAGCCAGGATTACCACCCAGGTGCAGGTTGCCAGGGCAACCAACGGGCGCTAAGGACTCATACCTGCCTGGTCAGCTGGCCGGAAGGGGCAGGGCCTGGTTCCTATATAACTCCCAGGCTATGACCAGGCAGGCAGTTCCCTGCTGGCAGCCAAAGGGGAAGGAGCTCTGCCAGACTAAGTAAAGAGGAGAGGCCAGACTGCAGGTATGGCCCGAGATTGGGGGAAAGATGAAGCAACCCTGGTGTGGCAGGAAGAATGTGGTTATAGCCGGGCAGCTGAAGCTTACGTTATAGCCTAGGGGCCTGTGTTTTGTTTGTGGTTACACCAGAGATTTGGGTGAGGCTATTAGGGGTTGGAGGAGGCCTTATAAGGGGACCCACGGCAGAGTGGGAACCCCAGCCCCAGATGAGGGGGCCGTGACTCTACAAGCGCCCAGAGAGGTGCGGTTGTGAGACAGGGGCTGCAGAGAGCCCAAGAGCCAAAAAGAGTATAAGACTAAGACACCAGCCAGGCTTAGGGCGTGGTACAGGGGTGGTTGGAGCCACGCATAGCCCATAAGGCTGAGGTATGCAGGAACACCCATTAGCAAAGCTGGGCTAATGTACAGGAAGAAAACTGTGTCCAGGGAGACAAAGAGGCAGCCTCCCTATTATACATATTACATCAAAGATGTGGCAGATGAGAATTAAGGGTGCTTTGTAGACAACCTGGACATGGTAAGGGGCACTAGGGGACAGCATGAAGACACTAGGATGCCCCTCCTGCTACACACTGTAATTACAAAATGTTGGAGCAGGCTCCCTGCACATCTACAGGCAGCCTTTAATGCTAAACTGATATTCTGTATTACTTTTAACAAAAACAAGTTGCTGTGGAAGCCTTTCATTTGGTTAATGCTATTTAAAGTTGCTATGCCCCCACATTCTCTTCATTAACACATGAAAAAAATTGATTTCAGAAAACTTGTTGTTTAATCCAAGAAAGATAGTCACCTATATTTGTTCATCAAATATACATTCATGTATGTATGTGTATAGGTGCTTATATATTTTTATACACACATGTACACAAAGCATGTCTGCATGCATCTTGTGCACACACACTTATACAATCACCCTCTTTTGCTAACTTACAATTCAGGTTTCCAAAAGTAGCAGAAAATTAAGGAAATCAACAACTAATGCAGTCTTCATTCACAGACCTTAATACACAAGTACAACATCTCAATCACACATATTCCTCATGCCCAAACCAACTCCTTGCATTTGTCTTATTTGACTAACCTCTGCACATCTCCAACTTTTAAAATATCTTAAAAATCTCACTTTCAAATATTTTCTATTCTTGAATAATGAAATATTTATCAATTTCATTTTCTACATTTTCAGAGATATTTAAATAAGAAGGGACGATTATGATCCTTTAGTATGGCCCCCTGAATATAACACAGGCCAAACTACCTCTCAGAAACTTACCCAGGAAACTTTGTACAACTTCTGTTTGAGCTATACCATATCTTTTAGAAAGATATCCAATTGTGGTTTTAAAGGTCTTAGCGGATGGAAAACTCATCACTCCTATGCGGTTAGTTCACTCCAACTGTTATTGCCTTCACTATTTAAAAATATTTATAGTCTGAATTGTCCACAGAATATTTTAGAGACCCCCATTAAAGAGGTAGAAGCAAAACAGATCCATTAACACTGAATTTTCAATCTGAATCTGAACATGCGACTCATACCCATCTCTAACGTAATTTCCTAGTTTTGAACTAACTCAAGTTACTAATTTTATTTCTGCATATTATCTACCAGGAAAAATAAGATGAAGTGCTTACATGTTATCTGACTTAGGTTCTGTTAATCTTTATTAGGTGTACTTATAAGTCTATTAGGTGTATTTGGTAATTAGTATTAAGTGTCAGAGTAGAAGTCTATAACTCATGGAATGCTCTAGCAATAATCTCATCTCTTCCCAAATCCATCTTCTCAAAGATGGAGATTTAATGTCAGTGTTTTAGTTCAATTTTTGTGGAGCATCTGGCAAAGAATCACAGCTTATAGAATTTCATCATGTCAAAACAATACACAGGTCATGGAATTTCTGCATTAAGGTTTTGCAGTGTAGAAATAGCATGTGCAAAATTTGTAAAGCAAATTATATTCCCCCAAAAAGTGACCCAAGCTCACCACAGTTACTTCACTAAATACAGCACTCCAGAGAAGACTTTAATCAATAATCCAAGCTTGTTAAATCACCACGCAGTGCAGGACTGTAATCTCACATATATTTGGTGAGATAAGCAATAAGTAAAAATTCAATATCAGTGTTATTTTTGTGAGGGAACTGATTCAATGTTAAGCAATCAAACACAAGTAATCAATGGAGAACAGTGATTTAATTTGTATAAGCTGTTTCCAGCTGTAGTATTCCAGCCTGAATCTCTTATAAGATTCATAGATTGTAAGGGCTGGAAGGGACCTTGCAAAATCATTGGGTCCAGCCCCC
>NW_017729024.1:88149372-88175261 GCF_001723915.1 Gavialis gangeticus
CCCCCCCACTAGGCAGGAAAGACAACTGGGGTCTGGTGACCCCCAGCGAGGTGACCATCTAGTTTCCTTTTGAAGGTATCCAGGGTAAGTGATTGCATGGCTGACTGGTGTCTCCTAATACTGGAAGGGCACCAGCAGCTGATAGCCGACTGGGTGAGGGGGGTCCCCCAGCATCCAATCACAAAACCAGAAGTGCCGGCAGCAAAACCAGAAGTGCTGCTGGCATGCACCCACATGCACCCCTCACGTGTTGCCAATGGGTGATTGTACCTCCTCTGGATGGAGTTTATTCCACAGTCTGGGCACTCTAACTGTGAAGAAGCTTCTCCTAATGTTAAGCCTGAAACAGTCTTCCAGGAGTTTGTGGCCATTACTCCCGTTTTTTCCCAAGGGTGCCTTGGTGAACAGTTGTTCACTGAGCCCTTGATATATTCCCCATATGTAGCGGTAAGCTGCTACCAAGTCCCCTCTCTGCCTTCTTTTTTAGGCTGCAGAGTCCCAAGTCCCTCGGCCTTTCCTTGTATGGCTTGCCTTGCAAGTCTCTGATCATACAGGTAACTCTTTTCTGGACTCTCAAGCTTTTCCACATTCTTGTTGAAGTGGATGCAGTACTCCAGCTGCAGTCTCACCAATGCTGAATAAAGCAGAAGAATCACTTCCTTGGTTTTGCTTGAGATACGTCGGTTGATACATGCCAGAGTATTGTTTGCCCTGCTGGTTACAGCATTGCCCTGACAACTTATATTCATAATATGGTCTATTATTACCCCTAGGTCCCTTTTGGTCGTGGTGCTAGTCAAATTGGCACCACTGACCCTATATGTTGGGGACTGTTTACACTGGATGGAGCACTTTACACTTCTCAATGTTGAACTTCACGTAGTTCCAATCCGCCCAGCTTGCCAGCCTGTCTAGGTCCGCCTGTATCTGCAGCCTATTTTCAAGCTTGACCACACTGCCCCAGAACTTGGTGTAGTCCATGCACTTGGCCAGTGAACTCTTCACCCCCACATCCAAATCATTGATAAAGATGTTGAAAAGCACTGGACCAAGCATGGACCACTGAGGGACACCACTGGACACTTCTCACCAGGATGATACAGACCAGTTCATTAGAACTCTCTGGGTCCTACCCTGCAGGCAGCTTCCTACCCACTGAACTGTCAAGCAGTTAAGCCCACAATCCTCCAATTTTTCCCCTTCCACTTCCTATGGATCTTTGCTCTAAAGGGTTTACAGTCTAATTGATATATTTGCCAGACAAGCAAAGAGGTAACATACAGCAGGAAGGGGAGAGGCAATGAGGAAAAAAGATTATGGGTATGTAGTTATGTGGTTTCTCTGTTTAGGGAAGAATACTCTAAGGTAGTTTCATTTTTTTTTAAAACAGAACATATTTTGTTTTTTTAGGTGATAGTGCAGAAACCCATCCTAATATGGAGGTTTGGCGCACAGATTTTGGAATGTTTTTGAGCACCATGAGCAGGAAGGAAAAAGGCAGAAAGGCTTGTTATAGAGGAAGATATTTGAAGATTTGAAGATACGATGGAATGGAAAGAGTGGAGTCAACCTAAATATATACCAGTTCAAAGGTATACAAGAGGCAGGACCTTTGTGATATAAACTGCTTTGAAAGTGAGAAGTGGAAAAACTGACCTTTAGGGACAGTAAAGTGGAGAATCACTGAAGTGAATCATCTATTTGGAATGGATTGCAGAGGTTGAGAGGAGGTTGGGGAATGTACAAAAACTTGAGAAAAAGACAGTCAAGAGATAAGAACATGGATGAGTAATTTGCCCATCAGAAAGGATGGGGCACACATTTTGAATGTGGTACAGGAAGAAGCAACAAGAATTTAGCTAAACCTTCAAGTCTTTATCTGGACTTTAGCTCTTCATTTTGGCCCTGGAGATGGAGAGGCATCAAAGATGGGCCAAGAAAGATGATGATATGGTTCTGTTGCCTAAGATCACCAATTTGCATGGGTGATCTTGGGCAAGACATGTAGCGTGTCTATACATGTGTCCTGACATATTCTAAATAGAATACGATTAATCAAGTCTCCTACATTTCAGCGTGCCTCTCCATCACACGTATTCGGCATCCTGTATTTCAAAATGGTGATGGAGACACTTTAAAATAAAACTCGTTGAACAAGCTTTAGTTAAAGTGCCCCTGCAGCCATTTTGAAACATGGGACACTGAATATATGAGACACTGTGGTGTGGTGTTTTAATTAGAGCAGCTGTCTGGGAGCCACTCTAATTAAAATGCCCGCACCCCAGACCACGTGTATAGACAGCCTTTGGGCTTAATCAACCAATACCCCTGCTCCAGTCAATAGGTATAACAAGTGCTCAACATCCCTGATAATTGGGCCTGATAATCTCTGAAAGCGATGCCAATTTCTATTGACTTTAATAGTTTTTCAATCACATCAGTTCCATCAAATCCCACATTAAAATTTAATTAATGATTAAAAGGCATTTGTATAACAGTATTAAAGTGGTTGAGACCATAGCCATAAATGAATATTATTGACCCTAATGGAAAATGGAGATAGTAGAAGGTCTTAGAACTAAACTGGGCTTTAATCTTTTATGTGTAATAGCAAGAATATTTACAGTTTATATTCATATTATTCTTAGTTAGAATACCCTTTAAGTAAAGTACAAAAGTATGAAATAGGTAGCTACAACAATTTAGCCACACGCATGCACACGCAAATACACACTGGGGGGGGGGTGTGTGTGTGTGTGGCTAAATTTTTGTAGAGCTCAATATATATTACACACACACACACACACACACACACACACACACTCTCTCTCTCTCTCTCTCTCTCTCTCTCTCTCTCTCTCTCTCTCTCACTGGGGTAAGGAGGCTGCCGGTTATCTAAAAATTCTGGTTATTGGAATTAATGTGGCAGTGGTGGATGCCACATGCAAATCGCCTTCTCCCCCGCCACCCCCCCAATGGCTGGCTGGGCAGCACCTGTGCAGCCCTCAGAGGAGAACCACTGCCCTTGTGGCCCCCCTGTCCCTGGCCCTGCTCAAGAAATACTTCATGTGCATACCGGATAATAAAGTATTCTGATTAGTAAAATGCCAGTTAACACAGCTTTTAATGTATATCCTTTATACATTAATATAACTAAAAAGCTGATGGCATGCACAAAAACACCCATTTCTTAGCAAATCTGGGGTGTTTGTTCCAAAGTACTTTAGTATGCAAATTTGTCACTTCCAAACTAAGACCTGAAATCAGCAACATGCTTATTTATATGACCATTCTCACCCTTAGGCAGCAAGGCACTTTTGCAAATAATTTAATTCTGTTGGCTTCAGTGGGACTTAGGTACCTGCTTAAATGCTTTGCTTTAAAATGATGGGATTAGTCATGTACTTAAGTGCTTAGCCAAAATAAGGCCTGTTGTAGTAAATCAAATCAGGAAAAACATAAAAAGGCAGAAAGCATTCTACCTTCTTCCTAAAAAAACCTGTATGGTCTTAATTCTTTGCCTTAAACATATGAAAAGCCAGAATTGACTATTGTACAATAATGATTTGTTTTTACCATATTATTATGCAGATTTATGCATCTATTTATCATTTTCAAACAAAATCTAGCTCTCCTCAGTCACAGAGAAGTCTTGGGGACTAATATAATGTTAGAATCCTCCAGGGATTACCCCTGATCCTCAAAGGCATAAGACCAATTCCAAATTAATTTTCAAATACATTTATGTAAACTGTGTATCCTTCTCAGAAGGAATAATCCACTACATTCCCTTATAAACAGAACCTTTAAATATGCAACAGATGTTCCCTTTTTGAAAGGCTCTTGAATTCATTGACAGGCCTTTGGCTAAACTGATGAATTAATTTGTTCGAGGCAGATTTCATAAATCCTCTAATAATTCTTACCCTTACACATCTTGACTTGATTTTTTGAGATCTATAGCATGTGTTTTAAATGTTTTAACCTTTACTACTTTAATCAGGGAACATTTATTTCAGGGTTGGATGATGATCGGTCATTGAAAGATATAGTTAACTAGGAAATAAAATCCAATTTGTCAGTTAAACCCCTACATCTGAATAATAAGAAATCAATCTGTATTACTGAATCTTTGAAACATTTTGCTACTTTGATGTCATTCTGCTTTTCAAGAATTTACACTGAAAGATTGCTCAGAGTGACTGAATGCCGTATATATGTGTAGATAGCATGCTTATGTATGGCTGACTTATCATGGTGGTTCAAGTATACTCTTTTCCTGGTATGAACAGATTTATTTATGGAGTGTTAAACTATTTTTCACCAATGTTCAGAGGCTAAGTGCCAATTCAACGTAGTAGAAATCAGGCTGCAGACAAATTTTGCCTAAGCTCTTTATTTTGTCAAGCATTTATTTTAGTTTTTTTTTCAAGGCATCTGAGTTAAGATCACACCAAGTTAAGTGCTCTATTGATTAAAAAATCTTTGATATTGTGTTCTAATATACATGCATTACACTGTTAGAGAGAGATTTCTTTTTCCTGTGCTAAACAACTCACATTCTGGCTCCCTTATCCTTGCCATAGCGGAACACTTGGACAAGTCCTCACATTTACAATTTAAGTGGCAATAAGCATGGATTATACTTATAGCAGTATTTTAACTAAAACCATCAACAAAAGTCAACTATCATCGTCTGCCCTTTTAAAATGTTTGTCAGTTAAAGGCAGCATTAACTTGAAAATCTAATGCTGCAATTTTCAGTATTGACATTGTTAACTATTCTACTAGTCCTCATTTCAATACTCATCTATCTGGTGTGTTTTTCCAAAACCCTGCTTCATTAGTTACCACTGTTTCCAGTTTCTTCCTGTAACTCTTTAGTGCATTTATACTTCTTCAATATAAAATTCTGCAGACCACAGATTATTAATGATGGAAGAGCAGCATGAAATACACTGAATATATATCATAAAAATAAAAAGAGAAAAGTTACCATTTTTTCATTCTGTTAAAATAAATCCTTGCTTTTTAAATTTATTTGAAGCTGCCATGGTCCATTTGCTACAATATGCGGAGAAAGCCCCAAGCTTTATATTAAGTGAGCTTGCTGGGTATATTTCTATAACCTGTATATCATGATACAGCTCTGTTTGGATGAATCAGGGCTGGGGTATTTGGGGTGTAACATAGGACTTGGCACTATCAGAGCCCTCCAGAATTCCTTGTTTTCCAAGTAAACTATTGATATTATGATCAAGTCTCACCCAGGTCCCAATTGTCTATTGTTTGAATATATTTCCTCCAAATCAGGGGAAAAGCTGACAGAGGAAAGAGAAGGAAGGCAGAAATCAATCCCTCAAGTCAAGATGCTTCTAGCTCTGTCATAGTCTTATGTTATTAATGGAAACATATAACATTAATTTAAGTAGAGCCTGAATTTAGATCAAAGGCATAATTTCTTGTTTGGTTAATAATATGAAACAATCTGGTTGACTCTAATGGAGAAGTTCATTGTTATCTTCATTCAGTTCTTCCCTCCCTCCTTTCTTCTGCTTTGTGGAAAATGACCTAGGCAAGGGCTCCGAACTTTGGAGTCTGAGTTGCATTTTCTTCCCATTTACCATTAGCACTTTTAGCCCTACTCCTTTCTTCAAATGGGTGTAGATAAGCAAGGAAAGAAAACAACAGAAAATGAAGATTTATCAGAATCATAGGCTGGAAGTAACAGGAGTTTGTCACTGTCATTTTTCATGCTGTCTTCTATGTGGATGTATGTTGGTCTGTTTAGATTATATACTTTTGGAACAAGGCCCTCTTCTCCACATGTGGCATTATACATATAAAACATAAATTGCAAATCCAAAATGGTATTGTTTAAGAGAGGAAATAACTAGTTGTAACTTGCTTCATTTGGGATTTTTCCAGAAAGGAGAGTAATCTGTTAAATATAACTATCAGATTCATCAAATACTTTACCTTAACGTATTCATAAATTTTGGTCCTGTGTGCTGCCATTTACCCAACACAAAGTGGATGAAATATTACAGTAGTTGGCACCATGGACAGAGGCCATACAAAGTCAATGGCAATAAAGAACCCAGTCCTGCACAACCTGACTCATATGAACAACTCCAGTGGTCTAAATAATTTAATTAAACTAATCTGATTGCACTGGTTGGTTTTTGGTGTGGCCATTTCTCCCCTAGGAAGTGGACTAAAACTGACAATTCATTGCACATGGAACATTTCATCAGCTGGTAGATGGTAATAAAGTTTGATCATTGGCAACACAGGCCATGAGGAGATCCCCAGCCATAAAGGGATATTGACAATTGAGAGGTGAATGGCCCTGCAGTTGAGTTCCTACTGCTGAGCACTGAAATAACAGCCAGTACAAGTAGAAATTCATTGTCCAAACCTGCAGCACTACACTATGCAAATTCTCTATGAGAGAGAAATCAACCTACATTCTAAAATGTCCCTGCTGGGTCCTAGCACCATGCGTAATAAACGTAACGATACAGAAGGTACAGCTCCATTCCTAGTAGTAACACAAAGCAGACTTACTTCATCTGGAATGTTGGGGCTTGAATTTTTAATTTCCTGATGAGAAAAGGAATGGAACTGGAAGACATTTGTTGTCCCAAGGGCATAAACATAATTCAAATGCAACTTCTGGAATTTCAGCATTGCACAGTACTTAATGATTTTCTACTGACTCTTTGAGTCCCCCCCACCCAAGTCTTTTACTATCTATTACATATTATATAGTTGATAATAAATAAAACTGCAATAGGATGGATGTCCCCACCTGTCAAGAAGGGGCTAAAAATCTTCAGTGGTCAAAAATAAACCCCAATCCATGTCATTTGTGGAGTTTATCAAGCCTGTGTATGGGACCTTAAAAGGAAGGATTCCAGCTCAGTGAGGAGGAGATGCTCCCAAATTAAGTGGACCTAGAGAATGGGCCTTTCCAGCCTTGAGACCAAGGTTGCTTTATGAGGGGAAACGTGTGAGTACCATCCACCAATACTTTCTGAGAAAGGTTGCCTGTCCATCTTTCTTTTTTCTTGTAAGTGGGGGATGGGAGGGAGAGGTGTCTAGGTACCCAGACTCTTTCTTTTGTTTTTGTCTTTACTAATCTGGCCTTTTGTGGGATGGTGAAATCATTTCCTCCATTTGTCTTCAGTTGGGCTGCTTTACTTCCTGCAGAGAACTCGACTCTGTGAGGCCCAATAAGGAGGTTAAGTCATAGAAAGAAGTAAACCACAACATGGCTGGAAATACTTCATATGGGTGAAGGGAGATGGGGGGGAGAGGGACAGAGGAAGAGAGCCTGCTATGTCACTGCCAGCCATGAGGGGATATATACTGTCTAGTCCGTCACACTATGACATATGGTGGACAATCCAGGAAAGGTTCCCAACCAAGACGTAGAGTCTGGTGCACCAGAAAACTGAACATCTGCATGCAAAAGAAACGTAGACAAATGGGGCGTGGGTCCAGGGCAGCAAATAAAGTGGTTAGCTCTCAGCAGCAGCAGACTCAGCTGCTATTGCAACAACGGATAATATAGCAACAAGCTCCAAAATGCCCAGCGGCAGCTATGACATAAGCTGGCAAATCAGCAAGAGGACCAACAATTAACAGCTGGCCTAGCAACTCTGGTGGGGTTGCAGTCAGCCAAGGCAGCTGGAAGTCTATTAATCAGTACCACAGGCCTGGGACCTGTTCTTATGCCAGCACCAGTAAAGTTTACAAAGATGAAGCCTATCATAAGGCATTTTTAACCACTTCATAACAGAGGGCCTGGACTTCCTAATGGCCCCTACCCCAACAGCACATCCTGACTACGAAAGGTTTGATCTTCTGTATGCACAGGATTTTTTTTTTTTATTAAAGAAGTTATCTTGGGTATTAACAAGGACATGCATCACCATTGCTTCCAGGCAGAAGCATATTCCCAAGTAGCTTGGATAGTAGTAGCAGCTCAAGAAAAAGGTAGGTGGGGGGAAGCCATTGCTAACCATGTTTGTGACCTGAGGAACAGATAGGAACACAGCTTCAGCACTAGCAGAAACGTTTCTCCAAATACTCCCAGCCATAGTGCCAAAGATACCACTTGAGGACATTAACCAAAGTGATAGAGTTAATGAAGAACTTTCATGACTGTGAATGAGTTTCCAGGAATGGGGAGGCAGGGTGCACCTTGAGAACAGAGAACTGAACAGGCTTGAGGTAAAGCCTGGCCAGGGGGAACAAGCTATATTTACGACATTTTTTTTTGCATATGCCCTGGTGAAATTCCATACAATCAACTAATGGCAGAGCCTCTGTTGTGCTCTATAACAAGTGTCTCTCTTGTGTTGCATGAGACAATCCAGCTAGGAAATTGGGACCCCACCTTCTAGGCTCCTTCCTGAATCATCAGGCACTTGTGCATTTGGCTCATATGGGCAGCTGGATTGGGAGAGGACCTTTTCCCACATCTCATTTTCCCTATTTTGGCATGTTCCAAGAGGACAGGGAGTACCTGCCCAGAGTGCCAGTTGACTGCACCCAGAAGAGATCCCCAAAATGCCCCATTTCCCCTCCCACTGATAGAAATCCCTTTGAGGGGGTTAAGACCTGATAGGAGCACTGCTGGGCAGAAGCACATCCATATCATTGCAGATTATGTAACCCTGGCTGCAGGACTACCCGCAAAGCCACAATCCAAGTCCAGATCCCTGGAGGTGCCTACAGCCTAGAACCACCCACCCTTCTGGGATGAAGGAGGTTACCTTCACAGAAAGGTACCTAGTGTCCCTGGACCTTCAAATAGACACCACACAATGTACAACTATGTACACCTTATTTACAAAGGGTTATTTAAAGAAAAGGAAACTAATTAATACTCAACTGTCAGAAACTTATTCACCCTCAGTCAATAACATTGCACACGATGATGGCTTCAGATGATATGTGTACACACGTGGCCTGGACCAAATGCCTGGGAAGGCAGAGCTGCTTCTGTGCCACTACCATGGGATGCATGGGTAGGTCCTTGCTGTGAGGGTCTCACAAGGTGTGCCCCAGGGGTTGCTCTGCTGCAGGCAGGTGTTCCTTCACCAAAATCCCTGTAAAATAGCTTACCCTGCCCAGACCCTTGTCCCCTGACACACAAGGAGGAGGGTCTGGGCTAGAGATTCTGGCAATCTCCCCTGGCTATACCCGCATACCCCCACTTGCCAGGCAATCAAAATTTTCCCCCTCCCTTGGGTCTGAATTCTCTCACAGGGGTCCTACCATGAATGACTAATGCTTCCCAAAACTGAGAGGGTGGGGGAGGGACACCATTTGTAGGCGGCAGCATCGGTGGCGAGCAGGAACTGCTCGCAGACACCAGCAGTGGTGGGGGGTGGTGGTGATCAGTGAGCAGGGACTTCCCACAGACACCGATGGCAACAGCAGTGGTGAGGGAGGGTGGTTGTGAGCAGTGACCACCCATAGAAGCTGGCAGTCGCGGCCAATCTCGAGGGGGCACATGCCCCCCCTCCATACCCTCCCTACAAATCGCCTATGGGCCCTGTCCTATCTGAAGAGGGCTAATGTCTCCTAGCTCTGCCTCCCATCACAGCTCATGAGGAGCTGGATCAATCGCTCTCCAGGCCCTCTCCCCTCAGTGCACCTCACACCACACAGGGTCTTGGAGAAGAGTCCTTCTCACTTGGGGGTCTCCAGAAGGGCTGGGTGTTCCTCCAAGCAGATCAGGCAGGGCTCCCAGCAGAATAGGAGCAAGACAGGCTCTACAGCTGGGCTTCCCAACCCTTTATCCCGCAGTGCAGCCCACACATTTCTCGGGCTCTCGCAGGTCTGAGGACAGGACACCATGCCCATCCTCCCCCTCAGTCTCTGGGCTTCTCTTACAGCTCTCCCTTTTCCCCAAAACAGCTGCCTCCAGAACGGGCTTCATCTGTCCATATCACATGATGTCTGGGGAGCCACTTTCCCCTTTCCAAAATGACTGCCTCCAGAAAGGGCTTTGTTATCCACATCCCCCTTGAAGCGTGGCACCCAAAACTGCACTCAGTATTCCAACTGCGGTCTGACCAGTGCGCGATAGAGGGGAAGTATCACCTCCTTGGTTCTGTTTATCACGCATCTGCTGATGCATTGTAAAGTGCAGTTAGCTTTGTTCGTGACTTTGTCACATTGACAACTCATGTTCATCTTGGAGTCCACTAGGACTCCAAGATCCCTTTCCGCTTCCGTGCTACCGAGCAGGTCATTTCCTAGGCAGTAGGTGTGCTGGACATTTTTCCTCCCTAGGTGCAGCACTTTGCATTTCTCTTTGTTAAATCGCATTCTATTGTTTTCTGCCCATTTGCCCAACCTGTCCAGGTCTGCCTGTACCTGTTCCCTGCTCTCCACAGAAGTGTGTCCACTTCTCCCCACAGTTTTGTATCATCTGCAAACTTGGACAGAGTACACTTCACTCCCTCGTCCAAGTCACTGATGAAGACACTGAAGAGTATTGGTCCAACGAGCAAGCCCTGCGGGACCCCACTGCCCACGTCCTTCCAGGTCGATACCGACCCATCCACCACCACTCTCTGGGTATGACCCTCTAGCCAATTTGCCACCCACTGGACTGTGTTACCATTCAAGTCACAGCCTCTTAATTTGTTCACCAGTGTGGGGTGAGATACCGTATCGAAGGCCTTCCTGAAGTCTAAGTAAACGATATCTACCCCTACTCCTGCATCCAGGTGCTTAGTAACCTGGTCATAAAAAGAGACTAGATTAGTCAGGCATGATCTACCTGCTATAAACCCGTGCTGGTTACCCCTCAGCATAATTTTTCCTGCTGGGCTCTCACATATATGAGCCTTAATAATCTTTTTGAAGACTTTGCCAAGGATGGAGGTGAGACTGACTGGCCTGTACTTGCTTGGATCCTCCTTCCTCCCCTTCTTGAAACTAGGGACCACATTGGCCCTTTTCCAGTCCTCCAGAACCTGGCCCATGCACCATGAGTGGTCAAATATTCTTGCCAGTGGCTGTGCAATGACATCAGCCAGTGCCTTCAGTACCCTCAGATGGAGCTCATCTGGGCCTGCCGACTTAAATGCATCCAGTCCTTCCAAGTGACTCTGCACCATCTCAGGGTCAACACTTGGTAGTCTGGCACCCTGCTGTTGCCTCTCTACAATTGCATTGTGAGACTTGTCTTGCCCCTCGTTTAGGAAGACTGAGGCAAAGAACTCATTGAGGAGTTCAGCCTTGTCCCCCCTGTCTGTCACCAATTGCTTTTGCCCATTCAGTAGTGGTCCTATACCACCCTGGGCCTTCCTTTTACTCCCTATATATCTGAAAAACAATTTTTTGTTATCCTTAACTTGGGATGTCATCCTCAGCTCCATGGTAGCTTTGGCCTTTCTAACTGCCTCCCTACAACTGGGGGCTGAGGAGGTATACGCCTCTGTAGATGTCCATATACTATCTACATGCTCAGTTTAATTTAGAAGTTCAACCAACCTTTAAAGCGGTGCTAAAGCGGTTCATGGCCTCTGGGCCGTTATTTCCTCCCTGGTGTTCAATGTAACACTTCTGCTAAGTTCTTTCCCTTCCAACTTTTACATGGCTGATAACTTTAGAGATTTCTAGACCTCATTGAGAAGTTTGAGAAGGACTAGGCCTAAAGGCAACTAGCACTTCCAATATGCATTTAAACTTTGCAAGTGCTCAGGGCCTGGAGCTAATTGCTAGGGAGCAAACAACTACACTCACAACAGGTTCAAATACAGCCAGGTTACCACTTACAGATCTTCAGGCTGGATGATAAAGTGCTTCTGAGCACTGAATCTAAGTTTTTAACCAGTTGGCAGGTACTTTTGAAGACAGTAAGATAAACCAGCTTTGCAGATTAAAAATCCCACCTGCCAAGGAAGCAAAAAGACACTGTGCAAGATCATGTGAATTTACTGAAAACCAGGAATGCTGATAATGCCTCACTCACTAGATCTAGAACAAAGGCAACAAATGCCCATTCAATAATGCTGAGAACCTCAAAGTACTGATCTCCAGAGTGTTGAGCAGTGGACTCAAATACTCCTGCTTATCAAATCCTTTACCACTATATTTACCTCCTCAAATGACCAAATAGTGAGGTTTACCATTCATATTGACATAGTCCCAAGACAACCACTTAGGGAGAACCCCTGGGCCTTATGCCAGAGAAATATGAAAAAAACATTCTGAGAAGCCATGTTCAATTTGGGACTAGACAAACCTTGGAATGGCTGGCATTGCCCTTGTCCCAAAGTATTAAAACTGAAAATACATTGTTGCACACATTTTTCAAAACATAAATATGATTTCCAGAGTGTTTCTCTATGCTGTGAGTCAACCAGCTACCAGAATGTGTATGATCTACCTGATGTAACAGTATCTTAGACCTTATGAAAGGTTATTGACAAGATGCCATTCTTACCACAGTTCTGAGGGAAAATGGCTTCCCAACATATTTCTTGGTTCTTCCAGTTTTGGATTGTCCTTTCTAACCTGCATGGGTGCTTACAATGTCCCAGTGACTGATAGGCCACATTCGTATTCACCAGCAGCAATATGTTCAAACCATGTATATATGCCTGGTAGCAAATGGAAATATCCACCTAAGAAGGCAGTCTTCCAGTCCAGAAACTGGTCTTGTCCTATCATCTGTAAACTAGCAAATGAATATCTCCTACCTTGGACATATTGTGAGGACAAGGCCAATTTAAGCCCCCCATTATCAGGATACAAACTTTGTTGACATGCCATAACCCTTGCACAGACAATTTAGATGAGACAGTTTCCTGGCCTTGTCACATACTGTGTGCAAGTTGCACCTGGTTTCACCAGCATTGCAATCTCCCTAGATCTAGGGAAGAGCAATAACCCAAAAAATCCAATACCAACAGCAGATACTTTTCAATCCACACTTCATTAAAAAAAATCAACCTACATCATAAGTGTCTGTGCACCTAAAGGCATTCATTTTTCAGAAAGTGAATGGTGAGGAACTTCACATTCTCTTTCCCAGCGGAGAGCTATGCCCCATAAAACATGCCTACTTTGTGACTGAGAACAAAACTCTTAAGGCCACATTCTGTTCCATCTATTAGGCATCTAAGTGGACATAGCTCCTAAGTGCAAAATGCAATTCTATTCCATCCTACTCAAATCCTGAATATCTATTAATGCATGTTACTTCTGTAATTTCACTACATCTTACCTATCTGTCCCATGAGTCACAAAAAAGCATCAAGGAGGAAGACCCACCCACTTTTTGCAATAATTGTTCTTCAGGAACTTGAGCAGGATAGAATAGAATCATGCTTCGTGTACTTACAAGGTGGAACAGAATATGACCTTTAGAGGGCTATAGCAGGGGAGTGAAACATATGGACTGAGGCCTGAATTCAGCCCACAGAACCCCACAGTCCAGCACCTGGTGCTGCTCTGTTAACATGCATGCAGTGCTCAGTGGGGCTGGATCCTGGGCTACACTGCTTGCAGTGCTCGCTTGGGCCCAGCATCCTAGACCAGCCTGGGTAGGAGATTCATGCACTGGATTAGAAATGCAGGTGGGGTCAATGGGCCTGATCCGACCCATGGACCAGTCCTATCCCATTCATCCAGCCCATAGACCCTAAGCTATAGGGTCTATTAGATACTGGGTCCATTTACACTTGGACTTTACTGTGCAGTAGCCTATTCTACTGCACATTAAAGCAGCAGGTAAAAAAGTGCTAATATGCTAATACACAGTAGAATACTACTGTATATTAAGTGTCACACAAAAAGTGTGCACTTGCACTACTATGCATTGTGCAGCCTAATGCACATCTATTTAGTACCTCATATTGGAGGTACTAAATTTAAGGTGCATTAGGAAAGGCACATTAATGCACATGTAGATGCTCCCACTGTCTGTTAAGTAATCCCTTTACTTTGGTACCAATCATACTATGGTGTAATGGCTGAATACTACAAAGAAAATACCTTTTCCTCCTACATTGTATGCTGAAGTACATCTCTCCAGACACACAGCGTTCAAGTTCAGCATTGCACAGGAACAGTACATGGCAACATGGCCTGCTTCTTATGACAGGTGGGTGAGTGAGGTTTGGACAATAATACCTTGTGAGCTAGCTTGAGCTGGGAGTAAGTATTGGGGCAGATCCCTTCCCCCGCCAACCAAGAAGAACTTCTCTAGTCATAATCAGCCTCAATCTGGCACATCTGTGGGACATGCCAAAAATGAGGTCAGGATTTCAGAGCAATTTGGAACAGAGCTGGAGCTCTAATTGCATCCAGCATTCATTTTGTATTTGACTAGGGACTTAGAGTTCCTCTTGCTTTTTCTAACCAAAGATAAAAGCTGAAGGGTCTTCCAGGATCCTGACAGATTGCCTTTGTACACTGCAAGGATTATATTGTAGATGACCTGGTTGGAGGACTGAGTCACATGAAATTACCATACAGGTAGAGTAGAGGTGTCAATCTAGCTGTATGGTAATCTAACTCATGGACTGGAAGAAACAGCTTATTGGTCACATGCTTGACACCCCAAAACTGACTAACGATCAGTGGGGCACTAGAGGAGACCCAGCTATACCATTTCCATCCACAAGAGGGTGCACTGTCCTTTAAGTTGCACTTCTACAAAAACCCAAATGCAAATTTGCTATGTCCCACTGCAGCTGAGGGGCAGTTAGACCCCTTCTTGAAATTTCTTTCTTGCAGTTTATGGGGTGGGGTCTGTGTTTGTAACACGTTGGGGTCCCAGGGGAAGCTGTGACAGCCCCTGGTGGCTCTGCAACCATGCCTTGCTCTGCCCCTAGGGCACTCCCCCAATCTCCCCTGCCATACCTTGATGGAATATAAATAGATAACAGGAGCCTGCCCATGGACCATTGCTCGGCCTCAGTTGCACTGGCCCCCAGGCCCCTGGCTGGGCCTCTGTGCTCTACCATGCCCAGCAGGGCACACAAAGCCTTATGGGCTAATTGCATGGCTCCATAGCCTTCCCTTTACCACACCCCATGCCTTGAAGTTGTTACTAGTACAATGTCCCTCTGTTAGGGCTTTGGCCTCCTCAGCCTCTGCCCCTTCAATCTAGCTAGGCCTACTAGGCTAGGTTCATTGGCCAGGACCCAGCTTTGAGGTACTAGCTTCCCCATCCTCTCTAGGCAACGAGCCCCTGGCTTCTGTATGCTGGGCCCCTGGCCCCTCTGTGTCTGTGCCCCTTGTGCACACGAGGCCCCTGGCCCCTCTATGTCTGCACCCCTTGCCCCTCTGTGGCTCACCAAGCCTGCAAGCCCTGAGCCTTCCTCTGGCAGGGCTCTAGGCACTCAAGTGCCCCCCTGGACACTGATGAAGTTTCCACCTCCTTATAGACTCATCCACAAACCACCAGGCTATGCCAACATAAATACAAGCCCCTGGGCTATAACATAAGTAAAACAGTAGAAGCAGCCCTCTGTCCCTTTAAGACTGGCCTCTACTAACCCAGTATCCTGGGCAGGGACTCCTTCCCTAGTGGCAGCCAGGGAGAGACTGCCCCTTGTTTGCCTTAGCCTTGGGCTTGTATGCTCCCCTGGTGCTGCCTGCATCTGGTCATCTGACCGCTGCAGGTGCTGGCTAATTACCCATTAGCAAGTTGCCCTGGCAAACTGCACCCTGCCTGCCTGCAGAGCTCTCCAGCAAGGCTGCCTTCCGTCTAGGTAACAGGGAGCCTGGGGCTCTCTGTTACAGTGTGGTGCCCTGGTTTTCTTTCTCCTGGACCATGTCTACACAAGATGCTGACAGAAGTAGCATTGTATGGCAAAAACTGTGACATGACTACTGCATCACAAAAAAAAAAGCATTTGCCGGCACTACTGCCCAGCAACTCAGGTTTTTGTACATTTATTTAGCATTTGTTTATACTGGTACTAAATAAGTGCATAGTAACCACTGCATAATAGCATCTTGTGTAGACGCGGCCACTTTGTTTTTTTAAATGCTTATTAGAATACAGATGACCATTTTTAGTAACTAAGATGTTGTTGAACAGTTTGCCACTTCAGCCATTTACACAGGGACTTCTCTCAACCCTCTATTCCCAATCCCAATATTTAGGTCTCTTAGACTGAGATGATGTAGGATGTGAGGGAAGGACTCTAAAGACTTCAGAAGACCTAAGTGCAAGAGGACAAGGCATAGGAAATTGCCAGTCATTAAATGAAAAGCCTGAAGCTTAGCAGGGGAAGTTTCATGGGGTACAGAAGAATGAGAAAAATGAGAATGTTGTTTATCAGATCCCTATACATCGTTTGAACATCTGCCTGAAGTGTCATGATACAAGTGAGGGAACATTCATAGAACAATTAGCTAATGACATCAGAACTAGCAATATGAGAGGAAAAGACAGAAGGGGTAGATACCTACATTACAACTGTCCTCTTTCAAATGCTTCCTCCTGTGATGCCTACAATATACCTCACAGCCTGTTTATTATTTCATTGGAAAGCTCATGTGTGCTGTAATCAGTGCTCATCCAGCAGACACAATCATTCCTTTGTGGTTTCCCAAACTTGTTTTTGTATCTGCTTTTTGGTACATCTCCCATATCAGACCGTAAGCTGTTTGGATCATGGACAATCTTTGTTTTATGTATATACAGCAACAAGTGTGAGGGGTGGGGGTTGGAGCCTTGCCACTAGGAAACAAGAAAATAAAGACACCTAGTCTGAGAAGAGCAGCTACTGGTTAGGAACCACCTATTTCAATACAAGTGGGAGTCAGTAGTGTTCAACTCTTCAGGATTTTCACAGTCATCAAGAGGAGCAGACTTAGAGTACCTGATCCAGAGCACACTGATGTCTTAGGGCTCAGATTCAAGCCATAGGATCTCTTCTCACACCGTCAACTATGTCATCAGGATCTAGAACTGACCTTCCTATGGGTACTTTGCAGGTCATATAACCATCAGGATGGTTACATAAACTTATCATGAAAAATAACTGGAGTACTGCAGATCAGGAATGCTAGCCAGACATTTTTATTTCTACAAAGATACAGATTCCAAACTACATAGCCTACAGAAGAATCCCAGTCGGTAGCCAAAAAAAATCACTCTGCACTTGCTAGACATACAACACCAATAACTGGGCTGGCAACTTAGGTGCCGAGTGAAAGGAAACAGCAACTCTCTTTTTAACTGAGAACCACCAGAGAGAATGTGCACCATCTGATCCTGTGGCCCTTTCTACTCTTTGACAAGAAAATGCTTCATTTTAGTTTAAGATGTCAGCTCCTTCTAGTCAATAGTTAACATTTCCTAAGGACATGTATCTAAAGCAAAACTTTGGATCAAGACGAAAGCATCCTGTTTCCCATGAATTAGCATAGGGATCGTCCACATACAGTGGGACTGGGATGAGAGGTTTGAAAGTTAGCTCTTGTAAATCTCCAATAGATCTTAGGTCAGCCAGCCAAAACCCATCTCCCCGTGGGCTTGTGAATAGCACCCAAAAATAAATCAAACACAAAAATAGGGAAAATTAGTAGCTGTATCTGAAAGGGAAGCAGTGTGCATTGGAAAAGGCAGAAGATGTAGAGATTATTAGATCATAAAAATATTCTTTTAGGTTCACCTTTCTTTTACCACAGTAAAGAAATAAAAGGGGGAAATTCCACATTAACCATATTCTACAATATAAACAATAACCGTGTAAGAAAGAAAAATACAAGTGGAAAATTTAAAAACTTCATCATTCAGACTCTATTTTGCTTCTTGGTTCCCCCTGGAAATCAGAGAAAATGTCTACATATGCCACTGACAGAATTTCCATTTCAGCTACTGCTTCTTCTGACCTTTTCCTGTTCTCACTTACTTTTTCAGGAAGAGCTTGCGCTTCTAGTACTTTTACTGATTTATATATTGCCCTTCACAAGCCTCAAAGTGTTCGACAGAATTAAAACTAAACAAGAATCACTTTACCTGTCATTGAAATATAACCGCTTCTGGAGTAGGATGTGGGAAATATTATAATAGAGCCATCAACTCTATGCAGTAGTTTAGAGGAAGGTGTCCAGATGAGTGCGGTGCAGCTGTTTTCTGAGACACTGATGACAGGTGTTGGCCATAAAGCCAGGAGAGCCAGCCACAAAAAGATTGCTGCAATGTAGATGGGCTACCTAAGTCACTCTGTTTCCAGTCCCTAGTAGGGGGTTCCAGGTTGGAGAAAGACAGTTTCCTTGTGCTCCACTGATCCCCAAGTGGTGATTACTGGAAGATGGGGAAAATTGGCTGTGTTAAGAAAACCAAACTCATACACAACCTGCTAAGAACAGTGCAGTGCAAAGACCACATTTATGGTCCTCTTCTAAACTGCACTATGTACTCCCTAGCCATAGATGAATGCATGGGCCAGGAACTAAAGTAACTGTACACAGTTTGAGTGAATATAAAATGTACATAGATGAAATGTAACTGAATACTCCTGACTAGATTTTGTCCAGAAGCCCAGGAAAGTCACCCCAACCTTTGCAAGGAAAGTATAATTGTCTATTTACTGACAACACCTGGCCATAAAACAGTGTTTTTCTGACAGTATTATAACGGAGCCTCTAACAGCACAGTTTTTACTGGGTGTGCCCAGTGCAATTCTAGTAAGCATGACATGAAAACATGACTTGCATGTCCAGAATCTGGAACCAACTTCCTAGGGAAGTGGTCCTCACCCCTACCTTGGGTAAATTCAAAAAGAGGTTAGATGAGCACCTGTCTGGGTCTTGTGAACCTAGCATTCATTCCTGCCTGTGGCAGGGGGTCAGGCTAGATGATCTGTTAAGGTCCCTCCTGACCCTAGCCACTATGAAACTTCTACCAGTTCTTTCCATGGTGAGTAGGGTGGCCATCATAGAGGACAGTCCGATTGTCCTCTGTCCTCTATTGATATGAAACCAGACGCCTTTATGTCAATAGACAATAGAGGACATGAAGGCACTGAGTTTCGTATCAATAGGGGACAGAGTAGCAGAAAACTGGAACGTCCTCTATGATGGCCACCCTAATTGGTGAGAGATGGAGTGCACCTCCTATGCTCTGCAGGTATCCACTCTTATATGAAAGATTCCAAAAACTTTTCATCCAATAACCATGTTTGCTTTTAGAATTTGCAATAGATTATCATGTGCTGGATTTTGTATGTTAATAACATTCATGAAAAATGGCTGTTATGTAAATAAAACTGAGTAACTTCATAATAAACCATGACAAATTAATCCCACAATTACATCAAGCAGCCAACCAGAATTGGAGGGCTGTTATTTAAACATCTGGCTGTGGGGTGATATCTTAAAGATGTGTGTGTCATGTATGGAACCAGGACGATTTGGCAAAAACTTCAGTAATAATGTTCCTGGCTTCTCAGTACTTGTTCCTACTTTATCAGTGCTTCCTGTTTCAGTACCTCTCCTTCTTGGTAGTCAGTTCAATAGAAACAAATGTACAGTAGCCAATTACTCCCAGAACAACTAAGAATCAACAATGATGTACTCCTGTAATCTGTAATACCGTTAGCAAAGCCAATCTATAGTAACTCTGCCAGCAACCAGCAAAAAATGATGTATACAATGGAGATTTTTGTTGCAAGATGCTGTAATAAGTTAGATATGGAAGGAACTGACAGCTTGAAGCCCTGTTTTATGTAATTAAAAACATGGGTTCCAATCCTTGGCTGAACTGTTAGTTTTATCCTGTGCTATTGGCACAAAGTGATCCTAAAGACAGTTTACCCAGCAGTGGAACAACCTTTCCAGTGGAGTGGGATTTTATGATAGGGTAGAGCTAGTAGACTATAATCCCTGGGTAGATTGTAATCCCTAAGGCAGAGAGTCCGTTCCCCCCCCACACACCCATTGTTTTCAATGTATACTGCAATGAGCATGAATCTTGACTCATGCCAAAAATCATAAGAGCAGCAAAATGTAACCTTTCAATAGTCATACATGTGCACACATGGGCATGGCTACAATGTGTTGGACATTGCTAGCCACATGAAAGCCCACCCCAACCACTTGCTCCCACAGCATGTGCACACACACAGTGCTGAAAAAACAGCTGTTTTTTGGAATATGCCCAAAAGTACATCCCTTACCACTCCTGGGCTTCCTTAGTCTCAGGTGTACTTACTAGAGTGCCACGGTACACACACAGGGTCACTCTAACAGTGCTCACACTCCAGTTTTTCAGGACTCATTATTCATGAAGTAGAAGCAAGAGGGAAGGGTAGAGCTGAAGCTAGTGGGAAGGGTATCATGACTTGATACAGTCCATGCACAGGCATGGTGTAGATATGCCAACACACTCACTTGCTCAGAATTGTTCAGTATAATCCTCATCCATAGCTAAGACTCAGGACTGTTCAACTGAGCTGATGCCTCATTTCTGTCACTGGAATTTCCCAGACATAATAAAGAATGTCAGACATTTATCCCCTCCCTCTGCCTGTAAAATGTCTGTAGTCTGTTTATCTTTACTTGAGAGAGATCTGAAAGACTACCAGTAAAAACTGCAAACCATGTAAAGCATTTCTGAAGGGGTTCTACATTAACATTAGTGACAAACAAACTGCATGATGGTCCAGTACATTCACTTCCACTCATTTGTTATGGCTTGTCTAACATTTATACTACATGTAAAGCCTACATCCCAAATTCATACCATTGTGATAGGGTATGCAGACCCCTAAAAGGATACAGGATATAGCCAGTATCCTGCTGGGTGGTTTAATCTGCCCTAATAGGTATCAGGCCTTCTATGAGGTGCTAAAAGGGAGAGTCCTGTTCAGCTGCTTTGGGAGTGGGAAGAGCAGAAGACTTAATTTTACTGTAGAAGAGCAAAATGCAAGAAATCCAGGACTGAAGAAGACTGCTTCCTGCTCATCCTTCCTCTGTGGGAAGGTGAGCCCAGCAAGAGATGATCACTTGTATGGCTGCCAACGAATGGGTTAGGCTTGCCAAAACTGAGGCAGGGTGGAAGTGTTTGTTCTCTTGGTGCTTTGCGCAGCCTTGGAAGGTTTGACACAAGTCTGCTGAGGGCTAAACCCAGAAGGAGTTGGAAGGTTTGCTTCTTTGTGCTTAGTTGGGACTTAAACTGTCCTAGAGGGGATGGGATTTCTATGGGATCTCATTCGAAGCCAGGTCACATCAACCTGGATTAGCTGAAATGCAGAAAAGAGGAGGAGGCATGGTTATTCAGGTAGTTGCCCTGGGACAGTGCTGCCACAACTGAAAGCTTTGTAATACACCTTAATGTTACCTATGTATGCTCTGTTCAGAAACACTCCAGCTGTGTGACTCACAACTGCTGGGATTATGTGGATTTTCATTTTCTTAATATTTCTTCCCTTAATGGCTCAGTCTGGCAGACATTGGAATCTATTGGCTTTTGGGGTACAGAAGCCTGGAGGAAGATTATATTTTTTGTCTATTGTGTATTTTTGTCTATTGTTCATTTACGTCTGTATACGCCTGCATGTGTGCATGCTACTGTAGCCAAATTAGTATCTTGTGGAAAATATAAGTTAAAGTCCTGTGATTCTGTGGTCATCTTGAAAGACCAGAATAGATGCTTTTCTATGATTCATACATTACACTGAAAGTTTTTCTGTCTGCTGTAAGCTGCTGTAAGAAGAAAATAACACAAAAGGTTAATATTACAAAAAAGATTTTGCTTAATAAATTGTGTGCACAATAAATCCATTTGTGCAAGGATCATGATGTCTCTAACATTTGCATGTTTTTTAAAGAATATTCTTAAGCAAGTATTTTATAGTATTATGCCCCAGAACAAATACTATTTAGAGGATTTATGCTCTTCTCAATCTGCCTTCAGATTTCCCATTGAAGCTTGTGGAAACTGACATAATTTTTTTTCTCAGCGCCACTAATGCAGTTCCCATTGAATTTACTAACCATTGTTCTGTTGTAACAGAGAACAGAATTTGGCCCAATTTATATATGACCAGAACAGACTGATTGGTTGAAATGGAAGATGAAAGCAATTTAAGAAAATATAAAAGTGTGTTACAAACAGTCTAAAAACACCATGCACTGTGGTTGGCAATTCTGAATCCTGCCATCATGTGTTTTCATTTTATGCAAAACTAGAGTCAGTTGTTCTGAGCAAGTCTCAACATGTCAACAATATAAACACTGTATTTACATCAGAAATAATTAAAATAATATATATTTTACAGATGGTCAAGAAAACTGAAATATGAGGTCTGCTATGCACTTTATATATATAATAAGTCTACAAGGGAGTCTCTTTTCTTCAGTATACATATAGCTCTTCTACAATCATCACCATATTGAAGATCAGTAATGGAGATGTTGGTTATCTTGGATTTGGAACAAAACCTCTTGCTGTTAAAGTGTTTCCCATCCAGATAATAAGATGTGGAATAGCTGTGATATATACGAAAAAAGGAGTGTTGGTGCAATCATACATTCTTGCTTGACTCCAGTTCTAATAATGAAGGGGTCCATTTCCGAGCCTCTCTATTGATTGAATCAAAGGCCTTAGTCAGGTCTTCTTTTTTTAATATAGTTGTGATTCTGGTATCTCTCAAGCCACTAGGAATCTATTCATGTTTCTAGAGCGTTTTTTTTCCCACCTTGCTTATACATTTCATCGGGTATTCCATCAGGACCACATGCTTATTTTTCTACATCTGCCAAATAGCTTCCAAGGTGTCTTGATAAATTAGTGGATCTGCAAAGTAGTTTTTAATAAGGTGCTGTGGAATGACTAGGATGGTATTGTGTTTGACATTTAATCTCAGTTCAGAAGCTCTTGAAAGTCTTTCTTCAACTGTGTTGATGGTGGTGCTGTCTCTAAAGAGTGTTGAGCCATCCTTGAACATCAGAGGGGACAGTTCCTTGTGTGCTTGACCTATGGGCAACTGGTGCCTCCCAAGTCTGGGTGGGCACTAGATCACCGACAGTGGGGAGGGAAGGGCTCCCCAGCAGCCGATCGCCAAGCCCGTAACTACCAGCAGCAAAACCGGTAAAACCAGAAGTGCACTTCCACCAGCACTGGCAGATTCATGGCTGGCACTTCCAGGGGGTGCACGGCCAATCTCAGAGAGTGCACGTGCACCCGCGTGCACCCCCTGTGTGCCACCAATGGCTTGATCCATAGCTAGCTTTGGTTGCACTGAAGAAATTATGCATGTTGTGGCTGTCAGCATACTATTGAATCTCGTTTGCTTTGTCCTCGCACCACTTGTTCTTTCAGTCATGAATTTTCCTCTGGTTCTAGGCTTAATGTGGCAATAGATGTCTTGATATGTTTGGAAATGATGTCATCCTGGCAAGCTTTGAAGGCTCTCCTTTTTTGCCAGTGAAAGCTTGCATTTCCCTATCATTTTCAATGAACCAGCCCTGATGTTTCTTTATGGACAAGCCTAGAGATTCTTCACATCCCTCATGGATGCTTTCTTGAAGCTCTTTCAGTGATCAATGGAATGAAGATCATCAGGGAGGTTGGAGAGTCACTCTTAACTGTTTCTGTGAAGTGTATGAAATGCCTGGACTTGCTATCAATTTTATAAAAACGAAGACCTTTAACAACCCATCCCAAACCAACCAGCTGCACATATTACAATTACAAGACAGTCCTTGGAAAATGTTGAGCATGTCCCCTGCATGGGTAACCACCTTTCCCAAATTGTAAACATAGATGACAATATTCAACACCAGATAAAAACTAGCAGTGCTGCTCTTGGACATCTTTGAAATCACGTCTTTAATGATCATGACATTAGGACCCAAACCAAACTTCTGTCTATCAAGCTGTTGCAATTCTTGCCCCATTGAATGAATGTGAAACTTGGACAACATATCACAAACTCTTGAAAGCCTCTGAATGTTACTGTCAATGATGTCCTCAGAAAATCCTCTGTATCAATTAGAAGGACAAAACAACAAACATCAGCAAGTTTCCTGCCCTGCAGCCTGAGTCAGCTTGGTAAAGTTCAATCAGGCTTCTGCGCTGCAGCCCTTGCTAAGTGTGACTGACAGTTACAACTAATCAAAGACAGTTGACACCAAGCCTCTTCCTTCTGATCAGTTATGGGGCTGTGTAACAGGGAACCCTAGCCCTGTCACTAGAAAGTAGGCCTGCCCCTTTAAGGCCAGAACCTTCTGGGCCCAGAGAACTGGTGCAGAAGAGGTTATAGCTGGGCCGGGCCAACTAGTCAGCTGACCGGAAGGGGCAGGACTATAAGACCCAAGGCAGAACAGCAGTAGGTGGGCCAGCAGCTGAAAGGGAAGGAGTGCATCCCAACGCTCCAGGGGGAGGCCTGGTGAGCAGTCCAAAAGTTGGAAGAGGGGACCGTGGAAACCCTGAGACAGCAGATGCCCTGGAAGCCAACAGAGGGGAGCTGAAACACAAACCTGACATAAATGTAAGATGACATGATCACATTTTTTTTTATTATTTTATTGAGGGCAGTTATTGCACACGGACGGGACTGTCCATATTTCTTTTGGTTATTAAGAACCAGTGGTTTGGGTGAGGCTATTAGGGGATGGAAGAGGCCTCATTTTGGGGACCCTCTACAGAGTGGGTACCCCAGCACCAGTGAGGGCGCAGCTTTTCGGGGCAGACTCTGGTGCCAGTGAGGGTGCAGCTTTTGGGGAACACAAACCCCGGTATTTGAAGGACTATCTTAAAAAGGCCAGGGAGGTCTAGTGCACTGGAGTGCAGTTATATTTTGTGGGTTTTCTGTTTGGACTGGCAGGTTCAGGATTGCACCCTGGTTTTGGGCACATGACCCTCTGGTTGTGGGTCCAGCTCCCATGCCTCTGGGCCAGGGAGTGCCAGGCTCTATAAGGGAGCAGCAAAAGCAGCCACGAGCCTCCAGCCACTGGAAGGAAAAAAAAAGCTAGAGCCTTGGAGTCAAACCTGGTTTAGTGGGTTTGGACGGGGAGGCCTAGCCAGAGAAAACAGGAGTCAAGCCATAATAGGAGAGACCCCAACATACCCAATATAATAGGCAGTCTCCTGCTCGCATAAAAATAATTTTCCATGAAAACGTGGCAGGCAAGATTAGGGTGGGACCAAAGAATTATAAAGTAAGCTCCAAGGGCACCCCACGTAAGGCGCGGATAACCAGAAAGATGGCACTGGGGAGGGTGACATTTTACAGGCTGCTTTAAGGAACTCCTGCAGCACCTGAGCCTTACTCCACAACATACTGGTCTCCAGTCTCTGAGTAGCTCCTCTCCTAGCAATGTTCCTGCCTTTCATGATTCTGGACCCTGCTTTTGGCTTGTTCCTGGACTGTGGTTTTGGATTTTTCTGCAGTTCAGTTTTCTGGCTCCTGACACCAGTTTGGCTCATTCTTGGACCTCACCCTGTGGATTGTACTTTGGATTTGGTAACTAGGTTTCTGATGCCTGGATCCTGAGCCTGACTTGGTATTTGGCTTCTGACTCATGGTTTCTACCCCTGCAATCCCTGGTCCCACTCCTGGCCGGCTTGGTGGACTGTCACATGGCTCAAGTAACCATAGCCACCATTAACATCATGTTTCTATGGCACCAGCCGTGAGCGACTTGTGCCTCCTGAGGCTGGGGGGCACAGTGACCACCAGCAGGCAGCAGCAGGGGCATGGTGGCAGTGAGCAGGGACTGCCATCAGACGGCCGTGGTGATGTCGGCAGCAAGGATAGGCCAAGTGGAGACTGCCCGCAGGAAAACATGGTGGTGTTGGCAGCAAGCGTGGGCAAGCTGGGACTACTCACAGGCAGCTGTGGCAGTGTTGGCAGTGGGCAGGGGGAATAGTGACTGCCTGCAGA
>NW_017729024.1:88180261-88189112 GCF_001723915.1 Gavialis gangeticus
TTGGCAGTGGGCAGGGGGAATAGTGACTGCCTGCAGATGCCAGTGGCAGCATTGGCAGCAGCCAATCTCAGGGGGGGCACATGGCCGCCCCCCTCCCCATGTGCTCCCGACATGTTGTCTATGGCACCAGCTCCATTGGACGTGACATGTCATAAGGATATCTGACAACTAGCTCATGAAACAGATCTTGTATTCCCAATTCACCAATGGTCACTGCTCTAGAAGTGGGCAAAAGAAGCTATTTGAGGACACCTTGAAGACCAATCTGAAGAAATGTGATATTAACATCAATACCTGGAAGATTTGTGCACTGAATTGCCCCCAGTGGTGCATTGATGTACAAGGCATCAATAAGTTCAAGCAAACTCAGCTCCCTATGGAGGCAGATAGGTGAGAGAGACAAAGGAAAAGAGCTGACCTCACCAGAATCCACTTTCCTCCCAGAACTATTTGCCACATCTTCAGTTAAACATGAAAATCTCAGATCCATCTCTTCAGTCATCTTCAGACTCATGATTTACTAGAAGACTGTCATCCCTGTATCAAGGGACTGCCAATAAAGCTACATTTAGGAACGTAGGACTAGTAAGTGCTTCCTGAGCCATTAGATCCAGGTCCCTCTGTGCAAATAATACATTTACATTCTTTTATGTAGGATAATTGTACTGTCCTTTTTTACATGATTAATATCTAATCCTACATGGAGTGAACTTGAGGTGTAAAAAGAGCAGAGAAGAAAAAAGAAGAAATTCCAACAGTAATATTAGGTTATGGAAAGCATATTTGAAGGTATAGTCAATCTAACACTGCATTCAAAGCGCACAGGTGAAATAAATTGGCTCCTGTTCTCTATGGTAATTCTCCTGAAGAAGTAAGCCCCATCTCATTCAGTTTCTTCATACAACCAAACCAAGAGCTTCTACAGAGGCCTTCTTCTCTGGCTATAATGAAGAAGTAGGAAAATGAATAACCACATAGTTCACATAGTTTCCATTGTAAATATTGTAATATGGTATGACAGTTATAGAGAGATTTGAAGTGTCCAGTTCCCTCTATTCACATGCCAAAAATAATACACAGAAAAAGAATTTAAGGCAAAAATTCCAAAATTTCTAAAAAAAATAAAAAATGGCTCAGCCTTAAAAGGACAGAAAGTTAGACTTATGACTAATGCTCAAGGCTGGAAGTCCAGAACCTCACTCCAAAACATATCACTTAGACAAATGCTTCCTAAACTGACTACTGATTTGGGTTGCCCTTTTTTAACTGTTCCCCATTTAGGTACTTCGGGCCTCTTTTTTCAGAAATGCTAGATACTCACAACTCAAAATTCTGGGGGAAAAAAGACCTCCACTTTTCTTCAACTTCTTCATCTCCAAAGAAGTTGATTCACTGTTTCATATACTCTGGAGAAGCTTAATTCATTCACTTTGTCTAAAGTGCTCTGCAGTTCTTTGATGTAAGGCCCAGTTGAAGTATAGGGTATTTTTTATTATAATATTAGGATCTTGTTTACAGCCATCTGTTTCTTCCACCACCAAAATTCCACAGAATAAAAGCCAATCTTTTTACTTGTTGTTTCATGTAATTGGAAAGGATCTGACTATTTTTTTCCCCCCAGTGTCAGCAGACAGGAAGAAACTATCACGCACATCAACTCAATATTTATGGGTTTAAAATAATCCTACCATCATTCTTTATATGGTATATAATGGATCAAAGTGTAGGGCTTATAATATGCACATCTCTCACTCCTCGACTGAATATTTTTCTAATGAAAACAAAATTGCATATATGATTATACAAACATACACTTACATATATACATATTCAGATCTATATACAGACTTATATATACACACACACATTTATAATTTTTGTTTTCATTAGCAAAAACGCCAAACTAGGAGTACGATACTGGCCAAAAACTCAAGTGGAGCCTAAAGTTAGTTTTATAATTATAGTAATTATAGGTGCTCTGCAGGGAAAAGCCCCATTCTTAAGTTACCTAAGTCTAGGTTCCTCTTTTTAAAAACTTTTGCCAGCATTACTAAAGTTGATTTTTGTAATATAACTCTGCTTAAATGTTAAAAGAATTGTGCACTGTCACTTATAATACGAAAGATCTTCCCAAGCATTGAAGTGAGAGAAATGATTATGGCAGTGGGAGTTTTGCCTGAGTAAATATTGCAGTGTTAGGCCCTAATAACCCATAACAATAACAACAATAGATTAAGTTTGTCAAAAGGATTACGTAAAAAGGGAAGTAAGAAAAAGGACAGTGTGATGGGGGGGAAAAAATAGAAGTAGGTTATTCCAGAAGAAGGATATGGGGCAGCATATCAATCCATGCCTGCAGTTCAGTCTCGCCTTCTTTTCCATTTTCTTTCTTTCCTTGACAATTTTCCTTTCTTGTCTTAGTGACATAAAAGTTTTAGCATTAAAAAAAAGCATATAACCGTATACATCTACTTTTAGGTCCTATTTCCACCTGTTCGGATTGTCTCATTAATTCTTGCAATATCTTTTTGGGGATGTTGCACATGTATAGCAACATAAACAAATAGTATACGCTTATATAAGTGTCCGGGACTATGCTGGCTTATACTGTGAAACGACTATCCGAGACCAGAGCAGCCTCAAGCCACAATAGCACACTCCAGAAGGAGACAAAGCTAGGATGAATTGTGCCATCACAGTTCTTATGAAACAATGGTGGTGAATTGCCTTCTCTGGTACAGGCAGTTTGACTGATGCAGGGAGCTGTTAATTATATCTCCCAGTGGCAACTTGTCTGCATCTGAATCTTTAATTGTAATTATGTGATGAATACATTTGCTTCGTTTTTCTCGTTTTAGTGAATTCAGCACTGATAAAGTTGGCAGATTCATTTTACTGGTTACAAAATGGACTGATAATATCTCCTAAGCACATTTTCCTAAGTTTTCATTTAAAGTGTTTTATGAGAATTTTAAACCAGAAAAAAAATCAACCATCTCCAAGTCAAAGCACAAACAGCAGCGGGGAAGACTTTCCCTTTCAGGCCCCACAAACCACACCTTGGGGAGTTATTTGTGATGTGTAATTGCCCACTGAAGTCACAAAATGTTGTCTGTGCTTTCCCACTGAATAAGTGAAACTTCTCTAAACAAGTGCGGAAGTATCAACACGTTTTTAAGGATGACCATAAGAGCACATTTCCCAGGAGGTTTTCACAGGATATTATTTTTCTGGTCATTACAAATTTCTCCTTGTATGAACATTAACAGAAAAACAGATCAAAAGTGACAAAATACTGAATCATATCTGCAGGTTTCATTTGAACAAATAGGTGCAAATGCTTTTAGGTGGCATATGCTCTGCTCAAGTTGGTGATAACTTACAACGTTCTCAGCTCAGGAAACCTCAGAAACTGGAGAATATGGGAGACATCAGCCCTACAAAACCTGTTGAAGAAGGCTGTGCAGCTAGCAGAAGGGCAAGTGTCAACTACTTAGCTGGAATCCACAGACTCACTCTCTGCTTGCTCACAGATACTGTGTGTGTCACAGCGGGCCATTCCTGGGAGAAAAATTGCCAGGTCTTGTCACCTGACTTTCATTTACTGCTGTTCCGTTTCCAGCATCTCTGCTGCTGGTTCTAAGTGGACAAGGAAATTAAATAAAATGTATAAAAATAACCCCCATGGACAGATCCAGGATTTTATTAAGGGGTATGTGGGAGCAGTGACTGGCACTGCTGGGGTGTCTGTACCCCCTCTGACAGCCTCTTTCCTCCTCACCAGGGTGGACAGATTGTTGTGGGAGCAGCAGCCAGGGACTTGTTTTAAGACCCTGAAGTAAGTATTCTTACTTGCTTCAGGGTCTTAAAACTTCTCCCCCCTCTCGGCCACCCTTCCCTTCCTCTCTGTGCTCAGTGATATCCCCTCCCCTTCCCTGCCTCCCCCACCCACTGCTTCCACTGTCCACACTGTCTCTTGCTGACCTGGAGGCAGGGAGTGTGTGGAGGCTGAGCTCAGCCAGGGACAGTGGCAGTGGCAAAGGGCAGGTTCCCTCTCCCTGGTTATCTCCCAAGCTAGTAGGGAGCATGCTGAGGGACTGGGCAGAGAGAAGGAACCTGCCTGCCACAGCCCCACCACCACTGCCACTGACCCTGGTCCCAGTGCAGCCCAGCTGGAACAGGTCAGGAGTGGCTCTGGAGCTCCCCTATTCTCCAGGTCAGCTAGAGACAGCAGGGACAGCAGCAGTGGCAGTAGAGGAGGGGAGGAGAAGTGCCTCTGACCATGGATGGGGAAGAAATACTTGCCTACTTTGGGGACTTAAAAAAAAGTCATCGTCTGCTACTCCTACCTGAAAGCAGGGTGTAAATGTGTCACTGCACCCCACTCTGGATCCACTCCTGACAACTGCCCACACTTTATCTTGCTTTGGAAACTGCTGGGCAAAGCAAGTCTGTTTTTTAACCCTAACATCCAAAGACAAAAGTCTTATTGTATAATCAAAACATTTGAATGAAATCTTTTAGAGTACAACATTAGAACTAATGTTTAAAGTGATAGCAGTTTATACATGTTTAGTGTAACCTGTCATTGCAAGGTGGGAAAGCAAGCTAAGTGCAGAATGGTGATTTTTACAAGAAATAGTTGTGGCCCTCAGAAGTCAGCAAGGTAATATAATGAATAATTCAGATTTCTAGTTCAATACATACAGTTTAAAGAAGTGACAAAAGATCATATTTCTTTGACTAAACATTTCTGTCAATGTGCTTCTATCTTATCTGTTCATGTCTCCTTTTTTGTTTATGCAAGTTGTTTTTATTGGACTAGGAACAGCAAATTCCTACAATTTTATAGCCATGTGACACTGTTGTCATTGCTTTTAGCACAGGAAATGGTACATCTGTTAGTAAAAGAGACTGAAAGAACCCTCCTATGAGTCACTAAAAAGCATTTGCCAAAACTAATTAAACCTATGCCAAATATGACAAGTCAGTTCAAGACCCTTAACAATTTACAGTACACTAGGTTATTTTGAGGGGAGGGGCGGGGGGAGAAAGAGGGGCCAGAGAGGATCTCTGCAAGTTTGGGATTAGAAAAGAAAATGCATTTATACATTATCATATCATTTCAAGCTCCCATGTTTCTTCTTCCCTCTCTGTCTCTCAGTCCTATCTTGGTTATGAGCCAGCCTTAAGATTGATTTTAAGACAGTTTTGTTCTTTAATCTGAGTCATTTGCAGCCTTAAAGTCATTCATCAATAAATGGAATTAAGAATGGAGAAATAATTACCCTGCACAAATGATGGATTGCACCTAAGTTTATATTTTATTCTTTCCTGTCCAAGTATGAAGTTTTAAATCTTGATCTAAAAGCAAAACTAATCTAAGAAGAAACTGGGATCATGGTTGCCTGGTAACAGATGTGTAATTAGCAATTTGGTGAGAGATGTTGGAGAGTGGAGGTTTGAGGCAGGTGCTAGGGAAGGTGCCAAGCACCAGAAAGTCTTCCTGACCCTGGAGACTCAAAAAACTTAGCTGTAGCTACTACAATGAGAGGTCCCCACGTACAGGGTGCTACTACCCTGTAAATCAGCACCTGTGGCTGGTTTCCTATTCACCCATTTCTAGTTATGCTACTGCCTGGTGAATACCATGATCCTCAAATAATTACTACAATACAAAGGGACTACCAGAATCCTCTAAAGAACTTGTCAGATTGTGATTTTCCACAGGGAATTCATGACAATACAATGATCATAATTTGCAGCATAAAATGTCCAAATGCTAGTTTTCCAAGTATGCCCTGTCCACTGGACATAGTCTTCAGCAATCCCTCAAAATCAAGGATGATTGTCTTCCATGATTATCTTATCCATGCACCCAAAGATGGCTGATGAGGCCAACTGGGATCGACAGACTACTGCAGCTGGGACATGTTTCCATGTAGGGGTGGTGGTACTGGATTCTTGATTTAGTCCACGAGACAGTGTTTCTGCCACTCCCGCTTATTCATCTGTTGTTATCATGAAGTTTCAAAGTACCAAGATTCTTTCAGCAGACTCTTACTCCACTTGGGGGTGGTCCTGGGCGATTAGCCTCCCATGAGTTGATATCAATGTTGCATTTTTTTAAGTTGGCCTTGAGAACATCCTTGAAATGTTTTCTCTACTCTCCTCTTGAGCAGACACCTAGGCTGAGCTAGGAGAATAAAACTTGCTTTAGGAGTCTGGAGTCGGATATCTAGATACATGGCTGGCCCCGCAAAGTTGATGTTGAATGATCATCACCTCAATACTTGTGGTATTTTCTTGCAGGACGATGTTAAAATTGGTGCATTTGTCTTCCCAAAGGATTAAAGGATCTTCTGCAAGCAGCAATGATGGCACTTCTGCAACAACTTTAGCTATTTCTTGTACATGTCCATGCCTCGGCTCTGTACAGCAGGTTGGGGATCACAACAGTTTTGAATGCTAAATCAAGATCTTGGTTTCTGATCTGATGTTGTGATCTTCAAACACCCATTCCTTCAGGTGTAAGGCATAATATTTGAGTATAGTATGGGACTGACACTCCAGCAGTCCAGCAGTACTGGTTCTTTTCTTAGCTATTAAAATATTCTTCAAGAATAAGCCAAGAAAAATAGCATAATTTTTGATCATACAGCTGTAAGACTAATTCTTCCTTTTCTCTATCAAACTAGCAAAGCCAACATATTACATACTAAAAGTCAGAAGTCTGGCTAAGCCCAGTTTGGGCTAAATTCAACTTGAGCAAAATGTTAATGCAATGTATAAAAGGATATTTCTTAAAAACATTGGCTTCAATAAAGGTGAAACATTAATAGCAGTTATCCTATTTCTGACAAGAAATAAAGTATATACGGTTCTTATTATGACGACAAACATTCAACTAAATAGGTTCTCCATTAATTGTAAACTTCAGACAACTTTCAGAAACAAGAATCTTTTTACATCATAACATTACAGTTATGCAAATAAAATTTTGATACAACTTTGGGTAAAATCCTTAAGGGCAAATTCTGGTCAGTATTGTACAATACATGCATAGAAAGGTGTGGAAACTGGCTACCTGGATTTTGTCTCTCACACAAAGTTGAGGAGAAACCACTCTACATATCTTCTGACAAGAGGGCACAGCAGCCCCCTGGCTCTCCAGGGATCTAGCAGACCTCCTGAGGCTAAAAAGAAAGGCCTACAAAGGATGGAGGATGGGATTCACCTCCAAGGAGGAATATTCTGCACTGGTCCGGTCCTGCAGGGAACAAACCAGGAAAGCCAAGGCTGCAACTGAACTCCAACTAGCTTCAAGCATCAAGGACAATAAAAAGTCCTTTTTCAGATATGTGGGGAGCTGGAGGAAAAGCAACAGCAACATTGGGCTCCTGCTGAACCAGATGGGACAGCTGACAATTGACGCCCAGGAAAAAGCCAACCTATTAAATGGGTACTTTGCATCAGTCTTTCATCAGTCCCATGGGACGCCCATGCCCACCACGGGACAGGGAGGTCCAGGTGAGGGAGATCCCCTGCCTTCCATTAACGCTGACCTCATGAAGGAACACCTTGAGAGGCTGGATACCTTCAAGTCAGCTGGCCTTGACTATCTACACCCCAGGGTACTCAAGGAGCTGGCGAGCATCATAGCTCAGCCTCTGGCATGGATCTTTGAAAACTCCTGGTGCGCTGTGTCCTGGGGCAAGGGGAGGACTCGGACCCCGAAGGGTCAAGGAGGGACTCTGGGGGACAACACACCCCAGGGAAAACATAAGAGAAAGAAAAACAAACAGAAATCCCCTACCTGCTGCAGGAACCACGGCAGGACGGGAAGCGGCAGCGGGACCCACACGGCTCGCTAGCCACGGTTTTTTTAAAGTGACAGCAGCTGGAGAGAAGGGGGAGAAGAGCCAGCACAGAAGGATAAGAAGGGGAGACAGCAGGACGGAAGGGGAGGAGAGGTGGAGGAAGAGTGAAGAGAAGGTAGCTCCCGGACCCACTGAGGAGGAGGGGGAGCTAGAGAACGCTGCCCATAGGGCAGGAGAATGCCCAGACAAGCATCAGTATGCAGACGCTGTTACCGGGCTTAGAAGGACTGAGGTATCCAGGCTGCATATTATTTTGAAGCCGCGAGGTGAGCATCCAGGAGGGTCCTCAGCGACAGAGACTGGTTCCAATGGATCGCACAGGAGAAAGGTGAACGGTCAAGGGGCTAGCTGAGACCAACTCGTCCTGGACGGAAGACCCGGGAGAGCCCGTCGAAGGAAGGTTTCTTCTCTGAGGCGGAGGGGACGTCAAGGGTTGGATGCACATAGGGTACACTAAGGGTAGGGAATAGGTAGCATGAAGGGGCAGTCGGTGGTGGGGGCACACTGTAACTTAGATACCATAGGATAGTAAGCAATGGATTATTGAGAGGTAGCAAGCAGTTTGTTGCTAGCATCTTTTCTTTGTATTGGTTAATTTTTATTGCCCAGGATGCCAGGGTAAAGTAAGGCAGAGGGCTACGACAGGCCAAGGATTTAGAGGGCCTGGTTTGACTCGGCCATACAACTCAGGCTCAAGCGAGGCCCAAAAATACGTTCTCGCATAAGGAGGGCTGGCCACAGAAGAAAACATCAGCACACCGTCGAGGCTGGGTAGAGGAGGTTGGAGCCTCATGAAGGTCATCACCCCTCGGCCTGAGATAACCGAACCCGGACGGTTGGACCCCTCCACCACTGATAGAATCATCAAAGTTGTGGCAGGCGGGATTAGGAGGGGATAAGACTGCCCGAGGTGAGAGCTCGTGGCCCTATTAAATTTGGGACGGAGCAGAAGACCATCATCAAGATCCAGA
>NW_017729024.1:88194112-88194941 GCF_001723915.1 Gavialis gangeticus
AAGTGGCGAGGGACCGGATGATCGAGGCCCGGCGGGTGCACATTCCAAACTGCATTAACTTTCAAAAGGAATACCCTAACCATGAGGCTGTTGGAGTAAAACATTAGAGGGTTCCTCCTACCACTAGGGGTGTGTGAAGTGGGCCCTATTCAATTTGGATTCCGCCTGAATCAAGGACATTGATTCGATTCGTTGATTTGGATCACTGTCCCATATTTGATTTGGCCGAATCCAAATCTGAAGATTCGATGCTGATTTGGAGAATCAGCGATTTGGACACAGACACAGCTTTAAAAGTTTTTTCTACATACCTCGAGGTACCAGCGTGGCTTGTGATTGCTGAGATGCTGGTTTGCATGGAATGTCCCACAGGATTGCAGGGGACAAGTGCTTGGCAGCAAACTTCTGGATCTGACAGGGAGCATGCTGGGGGGCCCCCCATGCCTCCCTGGCATGGCGATTAGCTACAGGGGGACCCCAGGTGCCCCCCCACACCCAGGAGGCACCAGTTACTGAGGCGGGGCCCCCAGCATGCTCCCCGACAGATCCAGAAGTGGACCAGAAGTGCTTCTGGTCCACTTCTGGGTCTGCTGCTGAGCACGTGGAGGGCCTGCCCCACTCACACTCCTGTGGGACACTCCATGCATCCCAGCATTGCAGCATTCATGAGCCCCTGCTACCTAGAGGTATGTAGAAAAAACATTTAAAGCTGTGTCTATGTCCGTTCTCTGAATCTGTCCAAATCTCTCCGAATCAATTCGGAGGGTTCCAATTTGATTCGGAGAGATTAAAGTGTCCTTTGAATTGATTCAGGGATTCGGCCACCGAA
>NW_017729024.1:88199941-88203044 GCF_001723915.1 Gavialis gangeticus
GTTCTCTGAATCTGTCCAAATCTCTCCGAATCAATTCGGAGGGTTCCAATTTGATTCGGAGAGATTAAAGTGTCCTTTGAATTGATTCAGGGATTCGGCCACCGAATTGGGCTGAATCTCCACCCAATCCAATCAGGGAACCAAAGCTTTGCACAGCCCTACCTGCCACCCCTGGTTTTTCCAAAATTTACATGTGTGCTTATGTGTGTACATACATAATCTATATCTGCAGATTTAGACACCCATAGGCAGCAGAAATGGTCAGGTAGATTACTAGAAAATTACCACCTCTAGTTGTGCAAAGGGAAATAGAAAATGATTTTTAGTGTCTCCAAATCATGGCTGGTTCCTTTTGTGAAACATGGTTTTAATCAAAAGGCAACAATCAAGCCTAGCATGTATACAAGAACCCATTCTGGACCTATTCCTGCTGCACTCTTTCCCATGTCTGTCATCTCCTTCTGTTCTTTCATAGATCAAGAATACAAAAGATGCTACAGTAGCAGGCCAGGAGGCACAACTGCACACTACTCAGACAGAAGCATGAAGTTGTAGCAGGGTGGCTGATGGCCTGACAGGGCTGCCACATATGAGTGGAGAATTGAGCTGGTGGGTACTGAAGGAAGGAACAAGTTCTTGGCTCCATTCTCAATCCTCTTCTTCAATTGTTCCTCTCCTCTCCCCTGTACAGTATACTAAGTTGGGGCATTGAGTGGTTAGGTAGCAACTGCTTCTGCACTTACTGTTGCCTCCCAGCCAGCTCTGTCTGTCTTCAGGGCCTGCAGCTAGGGAAAAACCTATGCAGAAGCCAACTCTGAAATAGCCCCTATAAACAGCACTGGAACTGCAGTCCAAATCTGGCTGCATCTAGTGGCTGGAGCTATGTTACAGCAGCTATTAGAAATCTTGAGCTTCTAGGAGTTGTCTTGGAAATTAGTAGAAGCCAAAATAGTGCTGCAAAATAGGACTGTGCAAAATTTCGATGGGCGTTTCGATTCGACACTGTTTTGACTCATTTTGAGCTCAAAACAGCAAAATCGAATCGAAACAAAGGGCTTTGAAACAGCCTGAAAACAAGGCTAGTCAAATGTTTTGAAAGTTTCAAAACATTCTGAGTTTCGAAGCAGCCAGCAGCAAGGTGGTGGGAGATGGGAGAAGCAATCATGGGGCTGGGGTTGGGAACAGAGCAAGAATAAGGGCAGGCAGGAAGTGGGGCTGGGCTGAGTTCCTTTCCCCAGTGCATGGTTGGGCTAGGGAAACGAACTCAGCCCAGCTGGGCTGAGTTCCCAACCCCAGCCTGACTGTTTCGACTTGAAATGAAATTCAAAATAAAACACTATGCCATCCAAACCTTGAAACTGAAGTTGAAACAGAACAGTGCCATTACACATAGCCCTACTGCAAAACTGCAGAGCTCATGGAACTACTGTGAGAGCTGGCAGTGCAGTCAGTAATTGCTCAACAGCAACTCATTGTGGCTTCACCTCCCCACAGCTTTCATGTCCTGGGTATGGTACAGAGGGAGACTTAAGTGCTTTTGAGTCAGGGCAATCTATATCAGCCTAGGGAAGATAAAAGGGAGTACCCAGGGGTAACAAAGGGCACAGTCCTAGCAATCACCATCTCCTTTCAGTTGTGTGAGTACCATTTCTCATTGGCAACAAGGATTCACTCTCTTACCTCATAGAGTCCTTCCAGGCAGTGGAAGCCATGGAGGTGAAGGAGCGGGGGATCTTATTAGAGTTGATTAAAGCTGGAGGATCCAGGGATTGTGAGACTGTGGAAGTGCCTGAGGCCTTTGGCCAACCCTGTGCACAGAAGTGAATTTCATGCTTACCACAAAATGTTTTTGTAGCTTTGGTTTTCTTTCAGTAGCTTCACTCTGCTTTATGCTCTCAGTCTTCAAAGTCAGAGTACTTAGCTCCTGTTTGCTCCAGAAAATGGGCCCTACATTTGCCTCTGAAATTTCTCTCTCAGCTAGATGAGCCACATGGAGCTGGGTTGCTTACAAGCCAAAGAGGTTCCTTTTTCCCCATGAAGTGTCTTGAGCTGCAAATATATATGCTGGTCATAAGTTTCTTGGCAAAAATAGCATTCCATTTTCTGCGTGGAAGGGCCAAGATAGTCAATCATTCCCAAGCATCCCAAGGGCTAGAAATTTTTCGTTGTAGCATTGATCTTTTCTTAATGGTTAAACATCACAAGCTAAAGTTTGTACTATAGCAGCCATTTGCAATATCATTGATCCTGGAGACTCAGTTTAGCAATCCCTTCCTTTAAAATCCTGTCCTGATGGTGGACTAATGTGTCTATCAACCAAAAGCAGCTTCTCCTAGTACAAACATAAAAATTCAAGTCCCCTGGGAACAGCAGAGGGACAGAAAGAAGGACCAGACAGCATGTCAAGATGTTTCATTTGTGAGAGAAAACGGAGCAATTCAAAGAAGTTACCAACTCCAGCAACTTTGAGGTCCTTGATAAATGTCAGCATGGGCCAGCAGCAGCAGATCTTTTTTATCTACCTAAACAGGTAGCCAAAATTAAAGTCAAACACCCCTCTCTTCCCATCCTAGAGGGCAAATTCAATACCAGCTCAAGCCAAACACTTTATTCTTTGCCTCTTTCAACTTCATCTACTTTATGATTAGTGGCAAAGAATAAGTTTCAAATAAGACAGATTAGTGGCTAGTTCTTGCAGAAGATAACACCTATATTTCACAAATCAGTACAGTTGAACAGTTTTCATGTGCCACTTGGGGAAGTCACAGTTCTTTAGGAAGCCTAAGTAGTTTTAAACTTGTCTATCAAGATACAAATAATCACTTAAAAAGGTGGCATTTCATTACTGTCTCATTGATAACACTTGGAGAGGTTTCAGACTGCAAGGACTTTCAAAATTCTTATTTGCTTTTCACACAGAAAGCTGTTTCTTTAAGTCTCAGATGCTTGTAGACAATCAAGTCAAACTAGTCATTTTCCCTTTCCATTTTTAATTAGTTTCACAAACTTCATGCAGTTAAAACCAACCCCAAGCACTGTCAAATCATTCATTAAAGCATATCTGTTCTAGGTTGGCGGACCTCCTCTGGCGGGCTTTAAACTA
>NW_017729024.1:88203055-88204292 GCF_001723915.1 Gavialis gangeticus
TGATCTGATGGCCACCTGTAAGTTTATCAGGGGTGACCATCAGTACCTGAGGGAGTGTTTGTTCACCAGAGCGCCCCAAGGGATCACGAGGTCGAGTGGTTATAAACTACTGCAAGACCATTTCAGGTGGGACATAAGGAAAAATTTCTTTACTGTCTGAGTCCCTAAGGTCTGAAATAGCCTGCAATCGGAGGTGGTTCAAGCACCTACATTGAACACCTTCAAGCATAAATTGGATGCTTATCTTGCTGGGATTCTATGACCCCAGCTGACTTCCTGCCCTTCGGGCGGGGGGCTGGACTTGATGATCTTCCGAGGTCCCTTCCAGCCCTAATATCTATGAAATAAGCCGCTTAGTGCTGGAAGAAATAACATGAATACAAACATACAACTTTCCTGGCAGGAATAAGCTCCTCAGTAAACAAAGGTCCACTGAAATTGTCATGGGGCAGATGCTCCCACTTTACTTACCTTAAGTAACACACTGTTGTGCAAGTAGTTGCCCTGATGTAAGGTAGCAAAATATGGCCCTACATTATTTCCCAACTTTCCTCTGCCTCAGTGGATTTTAATATTTCTGTGCTGAAAGATTTACCTTTAGAAGTAATATACTCAAGTAATCACCCCAAATACTGAAAGTATCATGATAATAAGATTCATTGCCCTGCAACATTATTATAGACCACTGTAGAATATTATAGAATACTGCATTGCCTTAGGGAGATTAATATGTGCTTGGCTGACTTCCTCTTTGTTGATAAGAATGGGAACAATCGTACTTCCTTGAACTGGAATTTGTACTTTGTGAACCTTTTTTGGGATGCATGTTTGTTTTCCTTCATTCATTACCCCTTGGTTTTGGGACGTTCAATTTTCCATGAATACGTGATCCTACGGTTCCAAGAACTGGTTCAAGAATGTTCTGTTCTTGCTATGCTCCAGTGCAGGTGGCCTGAAGTAGACAGCCTGGGCTGGATTCTCTCATCTGGTAAATTCAGTACAAAGTGAAGCCAGGGAAGGGGAAATTTCTGTTGGTGTAAAGGTGGAAGAAGTGGCTCCACTGCTGCCTCCTCCTCCAGCATATCTGTGGTACCAAGGGGAAAGGGGGCATACAGGTGTCATGCTGGAAAAGACAGGTCAGGTGAAGAGATGGAGCAAGGCTCCCTTAATCCTGATTCTCAGCTGGCAGAAGGTCTTTCCTTGCTTTCACCTATATCCGTCTCAGCACCATGCTTTA
>NW_017729024.1:88209292-88218439 GCF_001723915.1 Gavialis gangeticus
TGCTGCCTCCTCCTCCAGCATATCTGTGGTACCAAGGGGAAAGGGGGCATACAGGTGTCATGCTGGAAAAGACAGGTCAGGTGAAGAGATGGAGCAAGGCTCCCTTAATCCTGATTCTCAGCTGGCAGAAGGTCTTTCCTTGCTTTCACCTATATCCGTCTCAGCACCATGCTTTAGCTCTATATCAACTCAGTAGAGAATTGAGCCTATGTGATTTCTCCTTTATTTTGCATTCTTCATATCCTGATTCAAATAATTTTCCCTCCTTTGGTATTAGAGAGGTCATCCCTTTCTGTCTCTCACCTTACAGTATAGTTGTATTTATCACTGTTGGGAGAATTATCTCACTAGGTTTCAGTTACATCTCTTCTTCACTGAGTAATTATTCTATTGCATTCTGCCTTGTTTCCCATTCATGTGATTGTATATTCATATGCAATGTTTTAATAGTTTTCATTATTATACGCTGTTTCAGATTAATTCTGTCTTCAACCTCATTATTCATGTGAATGCATCTCCTAAAATTATTTGAGTTCATTTGAACTAACTAAGAGCTGTTTGAACAACTATTGGCTGCCCTCTACTCTATGCTTTGGTTTTCACTTAAGTTTTTAATTTAAGGCCCATACAAAAAATCTTGCCCATTTCAAACATGGGAGTCTGAGTCTCTCTTCCCCTTTACATGGAAATTTGTTTTATCCAAAGCGTTCTCTTCATAAAAGTTATTCCAAAGTTCAGCGAATCCAAGATTCTCCTTTATGCTCCTAAACACTCATCACCATGGTATATAAGCACTCCTGTGTAAACCAGATTAGTTTTGAGTACGAGCTTTCTCCATTTTTTTCATTTGTAGTACCAAAAGGCTATCCATTGCATCTTTAATTCTCTTTCCAGGTCCTTGAAGCAATTCAGAATAGTATTAAATCCTTCCTTGATGGTGTTGCTTTTCCCCCCACATGTCTTATAGTTAGGATGAATTTTCCCATATTCCTTAGAATAGTTGGTGTGCTGAGGGTAATGCTGTTTCATTTGATCAGCACACAGAAGGAAGTGTGCCATACCATTTTAATTAACTGATGTCTAAATCCAAGTTTCTTAGGATGGGGTCAATGATCAAAATTATTTTCATCTTTCTGGTGGCTTCACTTTCATACTCATCATTATTTTTTCTTGACTTTGCCACAGTTATCCCTGCCTTTAACATATCCAGACTGGATTATGTCTGGATGGGGCTAAATGGTGAAGTTCATTAGCAACAGCTGGTACAGACTATAACAGACTCTTTCATAGCAGTGTTAGCCACAGGGAACATAGTGTACCAGCTCTGCAAAGACTACACTGACTTTGTATTCACTTCCAAGCAAAATCTGGAGTCTTGATATTCAGAAGACATATACAGTCTGAGCCACTCCCTTCCACCCACCACCACCAGATTATATCTTGCTCCACCATTGGAGACATGAAGTCTAAGTTGTCCAACCTTTATATTGGACTATTCAAATCTGACTACTGAGTACTGCTTGAAGAGGTGATAGATAAGCTGTGTTTTTACTCAACCATATCTTTTAACAAAATGTGGCGTGGGATTTTAAATTACATGTTTAATAAATAATACAATGGGTTTGTTTTAAAAATATTAGAAAGCTAAAGAGCTATTTTATACGACAATATCCACTATCTCCTTGGCTTGGCATTATTGGGGGGAAAAAGATGCCACTCTTAACTAGTGAAAAAGGATGAAAAAAGTTATTTAAATCTATAGCCAAATTCTTTATATTATTAATACATATATTATGAATAATCTACACAGGGGTACAGACCTCTTATTTTACACAGACATTGAGAGGGGAAAATTGCTTCCCTCTGATTATTGAGAACTTTTAGTTTTTGGTAGTCTGGGAATAGTGCTGGGCATTATAAGAGGGCTTCAGTTCAGGGTTTACATGAGAAGTTGTAAAGATTTATTTCAGAAGACCATCTAGTCAATCAATCAAACCACATTTATAGCCTCTGCAAAGTAAATAGAAAGGTAACATAATACAGAAGGCATTTTTTCTCTGTATAAGTATTAAGGCCTCTGTTAAGAAATAATTAATACCTTGCAACTAATTTTACACAATATTAGACAGAAAGGCATTGATAATCCATTTATCAGCATATTGTTTGATATATAATGACTGTTAGGAGTTTTATATGTGGAGTAAAGTAATTGCTTATGGAATAAAGGACAAGCTAGATTATTTTGCAAATATTTAAAGAGCTTTATAAAGAGTGTAAGTAGAAATGTAATCCCCTTGCATGAGAAAAACTTCAGTAAGGCGACTTTGGTAAGGTACCTTTCTCAGTGTAAAGTCAGGGCTAAAATAATTAAGCACCTCTTGAAAGCTAACATGGAATTTTTTGTCTGTGGCTTATTGTTAGTAACAGTTAAAATTGACTTGCACACGTTATATTTTGAAACAAAGCTGATAATAGGAACTGTAATGGGATTTCTGAGATTTTTGCAGCTGTAGTTAAGCAGTGTTTTTATGTATTTTCACAAGGCAAATACTAGTCTGTTACACATGTAAGTCCAAAAGAACTCCACTGACTTCTATTTTACATAACTGCAACTAAGAGCACAATTTGGCTCAATAAATTTTACAACTTTAAAGCAATCCCCATAGGTGGTTATATCTGTTGTTCATGAATGACACCTTCTCATCCTCCCATGAGCCCCTTGAAATACAAACACAGACACTCAAATGGAAATTTGTAAAAAAAAAAATATATATATATATATATGTGCAGAATTGCAAATGATCCTCATGTTGTAAGAAAAATTAAGGAAATTTTTTCTTACTGTTATCTCCCCAAAAATGTATTTGAAAGACTAGTTAAGGTGAAATGAAGTCTCCAATAAATGAGTTTTTTTAATGAAAAACTTTTAAAGACATACACTAACTTACAGAATAAATAGGTTACAAATTAATAGAGCACAAATAATGCAGCTTTTGATACAGGATTTGTTTGTTTGCTTTGGACTAGAATAGCTCTTTGGTTGGGCTTCAAATGCTATATTTTGCCCTTCTCAGTATTTCTTTCCAGTTCTCTAGAGCTATAAACTACGAAAACTCTTGAAATTGAGATCTGAAGAAACACAAATAGCAAACATAGCTGGCAAACAAGTCAGCCTTTAAGAACAAATATTAGCCTGATGTTTTTACACTCCAACGTATTGGAAAAGAAAATATACAGATGCAAAGGTAGGTTTTATTTCAGTCACTTCGTAAGACAGTTTATTACAGAGCCACAACTACTACACAGACAAGGGAAGGTGGTGGAGCTTTGCAATGGGAAGCCACTCTGGTCAAAAGAGATGTGCAGAATTCTACATTACGTGCCACTGAGATTTCTCAGGCCCTGGGAAAACTGAGGGTACATCCACCCCATAACAACAGGTCCTGCCTTAGGGCCCAGGTACCAATTTAAAGAAGAAAGTCAGCCTTTATGCATATATTTTAAAATGCTAAGACACTAATATTTTTCTTTGCAGAGATAATTTACATGTATGAACTCTACATCTGGGCTCTGCAGTTAAAAAAATATATATAGATACAGTTATATATATATACACATCATCTAGCATAAAACTTTCTATCACACACCTTAAACCGCATTAAGAAACCACACACCCATTACAATAAATGAACACACCTGCTCCCTTGCACCCCCGTGCATCCACCCGCTGTCCTTTCCCAACCCAATCACAGTCTAAGCCCTGATTTGGGGTTTACTTTCTTAGGTCATTCACTGTCCTTATTGCTGTCGATGTCACTGTTACTTCCGCTGCTGCTGATCCTGTTGCTATCTTCCTTGCTGTCTCCAGGTCCAGTTGCATCGTTGTCCTTTTCGTTCTCCTTCTCCTCTTCCCCTCCTGGGGGAGGTTCTTGAACAGCCTGTGCCAAGTGTCTCTTTTCCAGGTGGAGTTGGCTGTGTCTTCTCCATCCTCTTCCACTGCTTTCTGGTAGTAGGACTTAAGTTTGCTCAGAAACATTTTAACACAGTCTGTTTCCTTGAGCTCCATGTGTCTGTACATCAAAAGGTTCCTGCATTGCCACAAGACACTCCTGATGCAGGACACAAACTGGTTGAAGCGGGTTGTCTGGGACCCCTGCTGTTTAGTCAGATGTCCGTACAGTGCCACCTCCCTTGTCATCAGCCCGACCTCTGTCATCTCTTCATGCAGCTGGCTTACCTTTTTCCATACTCCCTTGGCATTGGGGCAGCTCCATAGGAGGTGGTCAATGGTCTTGCTTTCATTTTGGCAGCTGTCCCTGGGGCAGTTGGGGCTAGTCCCTTGCCCCTCTCTGTATCTCCATATTTTCACTGGGAGTACACAGTAAGCTATTAGCTAGTTCAAGTCTCTGTGGTCCTTTTGTAGGTCCTTGTGAAAGATCTGGTCCCAGGTGGCTTGGCAATTGTCTTCAGGGAGCAGCTCCACAGTCGATAGCTTGTCTCTGACTGTCTTCCGTATCTTTCTGTGGTTGGTCATAGTCACCAGGCTTTCCTTCTTTAGCCCATACTTGCTCCAGAACTCATTTAGCACACTGTAGAACCAGGGGTATTCCATGGTACATGGTCTCCCTTTGGCTGGTGTGTATACCCCCTATGGTCCCAGTAGGTGACCTGCAAAATATTTGAAAAGACAAGCTGTTTTGGTCACCTGCCCGGTCACCAGCTTGTAGATCTGGTTTGTGTACCATGCTCTCAGGAACAGGGGGATGTCTGGCATTCCCCTGCCCCCAGTCCATTTCTTTTCTATAAGTTCTTCCTTGCCACCACCTGCATTCTGAATCCCCAGAAAGAAATGCACATGGGTCTCTGGATTTTGTATAGCAGTGGACTAAGGATCTCCCCAGTGCATCAGCTGTTCTGTAGCAACTACCTGCATTCCTGTTCCTATCCTGTGGTAACTAAAAGGATGTGGTAACTTATCTGTCTTTTATTGACAGATAAGCTTTTGCATGCAAGTCCAACTCCAAGGTGCCTCTCCCAATTATAAAGTTATTACTGTTTAATCTTAACAATGCCTACATTTCTGCTGGTAAAGGTCCCTAATCCCCTCATTTTCTGTTGCTGGGCATGCATATCAACCAGTGGCTTTCAAGCTATATGTTGTCTGCAACACCTTCCATCATCACTTGCAGCCACAGAAAATTATCATTTACAATTGAGGTTGACAATAACAGCAAAGCATGTTGTTTCCCACAGCATATTACTTACTCAGTATTATTGTCCATGGGCCTCTAAAGATCAGGGCATTTTTTGAGGGAACTGTTGTTAGAGATTTTGCAGCACATCACTATTTAAAGGTCAAATAGTACATCGTTGGCTTCAGTTCTGTGTTAAAATGAAGGCAACTACCATTTACTCTAAATCAGGTGTGGCCATCTAGCTGGACTCAGGGAAACTACCCATTGGTAAATAATTTGAACCCTCATAGTTAATGGAAAGTGAGCTGAGGTGCACATTCCTGAGAAGTATAATGCTCAAGGGCAGACAGAATATGCAAAAAACTCAGAATGAAGAAAGCATAGCTCTGTCAGGCTTTGGGTCAGCACAGATGTAGTTAGGGATCTTCTGGAAAGGCTGGACATTTTTAAATCTGCAGGTCCAGATGCCCTCCACCCAAGGGTGTTGAGGGGGCTGGCAGGGGTCATCGCAGAGCCCTTGGCCCGGCTGTATGAGCATTCGTGGTCATCTGGCCAGGTGCTGGGGTATTGGAAACTAGCTAAAGTGGTCCCCAGTTTTAAGAAAGGGAGGAAGGAGGACCCAAGTAACTATAGGCCCATAAGCCTCACCTCGGTCCTCGGGAAGATCTTGGAGAAAATCATCAAGGAGCACATCTGTGGGGGGCCAGGAGGGGAGATCATGCTCAGGGGAAACCAGCATGGGTTCATCAAAGGCAGGTCCTGCCTGACCAACCTGATTGCCTTTTATGGCCAGGTAACTAAATCCTTGGATGATGGTGTCGCTGTGGACATAGTCTTTCTGGACTTTAAGAAGGCCTTTGACACCATCTCTCACCCTGTTCTCATTAATAAATTAAGCAACTGTGGCATTGATGCCTGCACAGTTGGATGGGTAAAAAAAATGGCTGATGGGGCACACCCAGAGAGTAGTGGTGGACGGGTCGTACTCAACCTGGCGAGATGTGAGCAGTGGGGTACCCCAGGGCTCAGTCCTCAGGCCTGCCCTGTTTAACATCTTCATCAGCGACTTGGACGAGGGGGTTGAAAGCACACTGTCCAAGTTTGCTGATGACACTAAGATGTGGGGCGAGGTGGACACACTTGAAGGGAAAGAGAGGCTGCAAATAGATTTAGACAGACTACAAAAGTGGGCAGATGAGAATAGAATGGGGTTCAACGTAGACAAATGCAGGGTGCTGCACCTTGGGAGAAGGAATCCACAGCATACATACAAGCTGGGGAGTTCCCCACTTGAAAGCACGGAGGAGGAATGGGATCTTGGAGTCATTATTGACTCCAAGATGAACATGAACCACCAATGCCAGACCGCAGCCAGCAAGGCCAGCCATACCTTGTCATGCATCCAAAAATGCATCTCAAGCCGGTCCAGGGAGGTGATATTCCCCCTCTATGCGACACTGATTGGGCTGCAGTTGGAGTACTGTGTCCAGTACTGGGCGCTGCACATTACAAAGGATCTGGCCAGCCTGGAGAGAGTTCAGAGGAAGGCCACCCATTTGGTAAGAAGGCAGCAGGACAGGCCCTATGAGGAGAGACTGAGGGACCTGAACCTGCTCAGCCTCTGCAAGAAGAGGCTGAGGGGGGACCTGGTGGCTGCCTACAAACTCACCAGGGGAGATCATCATCAAATAGGAAGAGCCCTTTTCTCCCCAACACCACATGGGGTATCAAGGAACAATGGTAATAAGCTGATGCAGAATAGGTTTAGGTTAGCAATCAGAAGGCAATATTTTACAGTTAGGGTGGCCAGAATCTGGAACCAAGGTCCCAGGGAAGTGGCCCTTGCCCCAACCTTGGGCAAATTCAACAAGAATTTGCCTGTCTGGGGTCTTGTGAACCCAGCATTCATTCCTGCCTGTGGCAGGGGGTCAGGCTAGATGATCCTGACCCTAGCTACTATGAAACTATATTAAAAGGTAGTATAAAATACCTTGTTAATGTGCTGTTATGTTAGTGTTGGAATTTGCTAAGAAAATCTGTCTCTGCATATTTCTTTACATAGGAACCAAAAGGTGTATATTTTTCAAATGTCGTAAGCAAAGACTTGGCAGATATTTGAAATGTGGCAGCTGAAAATATTTCACTTCTATCACCAGTTCAGAACAGTATTGTGAAAATTAAGTAGTAAGATCTTTCAATAAATAAAACAACATTTATTCATTTTCTTTCTTAAATTCTGCTAAGTGTTCTTGAAAGTACCCAAAATGGCATATTTTCTCACATATAACACATACCTTTCCAAGCAAAATCATCCTCTCCAAAACTAGGGAAGCAGGGAAGATGATTTTCTGACTAGGATAGAATCACCCTGCTTTGATTCCTGGTCCACAGTGCAGCAGCTATTGCAATTACTATTCAGGCAGCTGAGGGAGTCAATTGACTTAATGGCTCCTTATTTTTCACTTAAGAGGTGTTAACAATCATCTTTCCTTTTTAATGGTTTTGATAGTCTACTTATCAAACTAACCTTTCTTAAGAAAATTTACTTTCTGCTAACTACTCCTAAACTCTCCTGCTACTTCAGAGCCCCAGAGACTCTTTAGCTCTTTCAAAAATCATAGATTCATTAATGGAGACCAGTCTTCAGGAGCAGCCAGATTTTTAACTTTAGTTAACCAGGGAAGGGAGGGCAAGTCAGCTGAAAGTTAGGCTCTGCCTTTGAAAATGAAGGCACACATTATATTCCAAGACATGTCGTATGTGAGAAAATATGGCCATTTAAAGGTGCAGTTATTACAAGTCATAATAAATCACTTAGTAGAAGTCCAGCTGCAGAATGTTATTCATACTGTAACCTCTATTCCACAGAGTAAGGGTGTCATATATACAGTCCACAGGCAGGATGGATCATCTGGCTCACAGGTCTTCTCATGGTCTGAAAGACTCCCCTCTGGATCAGCCCCCGAGGGCTGGAAATTTAGCAGCAGCAGCAGTGTTAAACCCACATGGCTGCCAGAGTCAGGGTCAGTGCAGCCACTATCTAGGGAGTTAATGCCACAGTTGCTCACCCAGCCACCAAATGTTTTGGGTCAAGATCCCTGTTGAGGACTGTGGCAGAGCACAGGTTGTGCCTGACACTTGAAGGGGTTTGAGCAGGCAGTAAGCAGCCAGCTGGTGGAAGCAGGCCCAACCAAGCAGTTGCATATTAGACAGGAGGCCGCCTGATTGGTGGAGAGGCTGGGAGCCTGGCTATAAGGCTAGGCCCCAGAGCACAGCTGGCAGTGGCTGCAAGGAGCTGAAGGAGCAACATCACCCAGCCAGCTGCTGCTTCCAGAACACCTTGGAGGTTCAGGGTAGGAACTAGGGGCTGGAGGAGGTTCCTGGTCCTGGGGCATGACTTAAACTACACCCTGCTGGGGAGGATGGTGTGGTGGGGATGCTTGTGGCAGGGCAGCTTCCAGGAAATGCTACATCTGTGCTTCTTCAGTGAAGGGCGAGTATGGGGTGCCAGGAAGCCTCAGCCCCCTCTGCCTTGCGGGTGACCCTGTAGAGGGGAAAGGCTAGGGGAGCACATCCCCGACAGAAAAGCACAGGGCCAAGGCCCACTGAATGAGGCCTGAGGCCTCAGGGGCATTAGCAGTTGGCAGTCCCAGATGCACCAGTGTGGGAGCTTGAGAAAACAGAAGCCCCAGTAAGCGGGGCATGATGCAGCACACTTACACAATGGGGAACTCCTTACTCGAGAGCACGGAGGCAGAAAGGGATCTTGGAGTCATTATTGACTCCAAGATGAACATGGGCCGACAATGCGAGGTCATCGTTGGCAGGGCTAACCGGACCTTGTCGTGCATCCACAGGTGCATCTCGAGTAGAGCCAAGGAGGTGATCCTCCCCCTCTACGCGACGCTGGTCAGGCCACAGCTGGAGTATTGTGTCCAGTTCTGTGCGCCCC
>NW_017729024.1:88218704-88234595 GCF_001723915.1 Gavialis gangeticus
CCTGGCTGGACTCGTTTGAGTCCCGTTTCTCTTTTTGGGGTTTTTTGTTGTTCTCCCGCCCTGGCGGGGGGTCGGGCTAGAAGATCTACTAGGTCCCTTCCGACCCTTAATCTATGAATCTATGAATCTATGGCCCAGCTAAGGGGCCAGGGAGTAATGATGGTTATGGATGCCAGCTGCAAGGCATGGGACATGTTTTAAGGGAAGGTTTGGAGCCATGTATTCGCCTTGGCATAAGGACAATTAAATGGGCAGCCTCCCACCTAAGAACATGTTCAGTTACATCAAAGGCGTGGTAGGCGAGGCAGGTGGGCGGACTGCCCTAGAAAAGTGGGTGGGCCAATGTCTGGACTGGCCCCAGGATGGCCCAATTCCTACAAGGACACATATCAGAACAGTGATGGCATAAGCTCCCATGTGCTGGTTGCACCAACACAGTGACTCAGGCAGGTGCAGGAATTAATACCACCACCATTCACCCAACAGTCCAGATCCAGCCTGCCAGAAGCTCTGAAGCCCAAATTTGGCCCAGGGATCTAAATAAGTTTGCCAGAATCGCACCCTAAAAAAAGTATACTGAAACTGAGTTGAGTTAATCTGAATTAACCTAATAATTTCACTTTGCTCATAAACCACTCTAGAACTAGATACATATTTGTAAACATTTTTATCAGGCTCTGAAGAGATTTTTGTTTATTATATTTTACAGCTTGAAGAGACTAATATCAAGTAAGCCACTATTTTAAAATACAAAGTGAGCAATTAGTATTCCTCCGTAGCCTTGCCCTCATAAAACACAAGCCTTTTCTACTTTGTGTTGTGGCCACTTCAAATGTAAAGCTGATGTAGTAATTCTAGCACTTTTCAGGGCACTGTAACATGTTTGGATTGCTCTTAAACACTGTATTAATAACATTGAATAAACAGTTGATGAAGGTAACATTATGGTAGTTTAAATCCAGTAATCCTGAGAATCATCCCAGGAAATAAAACAAATAATACAGGACTTTGGGTGAGCCTGAAAATCCATATTTAATCAAGAGGGCATCAGTGAAAAGTTACCTTCTTATGTGGCTGCAGAACTTGAAGTGTTAAATGATATACTTGTGGGGATGTGATGACCATAGAAACCTGTTTTCCTGTAGGACAATTCAGTGATCTTTCTATTCCTCAGCCAGGGATCTCTTGTTGACATTTTACAACTAATTTTTTGTCTTTCCATCGGGCAAATCCCTAAGACAAGAAACCCCCAAAATGATATCGGAAGTAATTTTGAGGGACAAAGGAAAAACAAAACAGGATTGATTCATATATATTGAGTGCAGAAATACAACAAAGCTCAAAGGAGAGATCACCAATTAAGATTAAAGAGGGCAGTGACAAGCATTTGACATCACAGCCAGTGTCAAATGTATCAGGAAGCCTGCTTCCCATGAAATGGGGATGCTTAGCAGACAACTGATGACAAAAATTATTTTTCTCATCAAATGATGATGTTGCAAAGTGTTGACCTGAATTGGGACGCTCTTCTTTGTTCTGCACTGGGACGGAAACATTGAAAATGTATTTACAACTGAACTGTGGCTCATTATACAGTGACCTCGTACAGAGACCTTTTGTTTAGCAGCAGAGACAAAGTGAGCATGCCAGCCAGAGAATATAACTGTCTGTTTCATCTGTCTCTTCATGAAAGGCTTTTGAGTCTCTTTTGGCTGCAACTAAGCTACAGTAGCAGTTGAAACTGGATAGAATTCTATACATATGAATGAATATCCTGCACAAGAATCCGGACTCAGACACGCTACATTCAGCTTATTCCAGAGGTCATGCTAATATAAAACTTCTCATGAAGAGTTTATTTCAAAATGTTCCCCTATCCATCTCCTCCCCTTCCCCCAGTTTTTGGCACTGGTTAATGGCGGGGAGAAGGGGGGAAGTGCATGAATACCATACCTGGTGTACTTCCACAGCCTAAGGAACATTTTTGAAATGTCCAACTCCTTTTATGATCTTGATGATAGTAGTAGACCCTCAAAAGATAGATTTTGAAGTTCTACGAATGTAGGAAGGCAGAATGGAAAGGGGGATCCCGAGTCATGGAGCCCAGTTCCTGACTATGGCCAGCACTATGTGTTATAATCCAATTACAGGCAACCCTCACCACTCGCGGGGGATACTTTCTCGTATCTCCCACGAATGCCAAAATCCATGAATAAGGCGCTGCGTTCATGACAGCGGGAGCACAGCAGCGGGAGCCTGGCGGTGGCAGGAGTCCAGCAGCAGCAAACGCAGAGCTCCCAAGGAGCTCCTGTAAGTGCAAAAAGTGTATTTAAAATGCGGGTTTGGCATTCATGAACATTTGAAATGGCAAATGCCGAACCCACGAATAGTGAGGGTTTCCTGTAATAAACTTACCAAGTTCTATATGAAAACTAGTTAAGGATTTCTTATAACCCTTTTTTCCTCTTGAAGGCTCTTCTAGAACCTCAGTCCTCTGATAGTTAAAACACTTTGTCTAATTTTCAGTCTAACTCATGGCTGTTCCTAACTTGTTCCTGTAGCAATATTTTTCTTTCCTTTAAGTATTTTCTCCACATCTGGTGTTTACCCCCTAACATAGTAATAGAGAACAATCCTATCCTCTCTCAACTTTCATTTTTCTAGAATACACAAGTTTTTTTAATCTTCTTTTATTAGACATACTCTCCCTTTTCCTTATCCCCATAGCAGCCCTTCTCTGTTTCTGCTTCAGTCTGAATTCATTGTTCCTGATTACAGGTTACTAGGACTATCTGCAGAATTCCAGAACGGTCTTACCACTTGCTTGGACAATGGCATTAACACTTCTCTATCTCTGTGTGAAATCATGTGAAGCATCCAGTCATCCCATTCGCACCTTATAGTGACCCTAAGATCAACTAATACATTTGTTTCCAGCCTTTAATCTTCATCTTAGAGCAGAAATTTGTGTTGCTAGTCTCTCTAAATGCATGATCTTTCATTTTCACCAATGGAAATTGAGCCCTTTTTTATTACTCTGGTTCTCAAGGTCATTTAATTAATCCCACGTGAGATGCTGATCCTCCTCTATTTTGACAATGCCTTCCAACTTTGTGTCACTAGCAAATTTCATTAGCACCCTCCTAATTTTTGTACCAAGATCATTGATAAAAATATTAAAGAAACTTGAATCCTAAAGCAGTTCTTGAGGAACTAGTAAGCACTTTCCAGCCAAAAAAATATTTTATTAGCAAAACACATTGTCATCTTTTCTTTAGTAGGGTCAAAGTGTTCTAGCTTTGATACTCCAGGTAATATGTGAGAAACAAGGGTTGTTTTGGTGATATACAGTTGGGCCAATAAAGCATAGTTGGGAAAGATGTTAGACAAACTTTTGGGCAGAAAGTGCCTGAAACAAAGGCCCAGCCTTGGAGAGTGGCTATGGCACCCACTGGTGGCTGTACTAATCCTGTTCCTTCCATCTGGTCTCTTTGCGGGTACCACAATATCCTTACCCGCCATGATTTTGTTGTTATTGTGACTTCTGAGAGGCTACCTACAGAGAACCACAATGTGGCCTTGGGTGTCCTGCTCTGCTCTGTTCAATCCACTGGGCTCTCTTATCTTCCACTCAGTCCACCAGGCTTGCTCACCCCTCTCACAGTTCAGCAGGCTTCTGGCAGCACATTCCCAAAAGTCCTGGGCCTCTTGACTTTGTCACCCCTTACTCTGCTCACTGGGATGTGCTTCTCCCCTAAGAACAATCATAAACCACCCCTCCCGAGGGTGCCCTCTGTGGCCTCCAACCTCCCCTAGCATCGTGCCCACGCCTCATGAGTGTAACAGTAACATAAATCAAAACCCAAGCATGATCCATTGCAGCTAGAGTGCCTTCTTTTAAGTTCTTCCCACAAACTCTTACTAAGTTCCAGTGGCTTCTTTCAGCTCAGACCCCCCCTGGGCCTACTCACGGTTCTCCCGGGCTCCAATATTGCTTTTCTACTCAGTGCAGGGAGCTCCTTCAGTTAGCATAGCCTGGGGAATCTGAGGCTCCCACCTAGGATCCAGGCTTACATGACCTTATGTTGCATTCATCTGTTCAGCCCAATCACCTGACTTCTGATCCTCAGGGACAGGCTCAAATGTTTCCCTTTTTTTTTAACAATTAGTAGGCTTATTGCTTTGGTCTGCCTCTTCATGGCCTGCATCTGCCACCTGCCTCTCTGGCTAACAGGCTCACAGCTTTGCAGCTAGCCTTCCTGGAAGCTGTATCCTGTACCCTGCCCTCTGTAACACTGTACTTGCTCACTCCCAGTAACAGGAGTTGGCGGTCCCCTGTTATAGTGCCCTTCAGGTCATGAAAGATGGGCAACTTGGTGCCCAAAGGCTTGCCTAACATCTCTCCTGACTATACAGTTGGTCATATATATATATATATAAACCCTTGAGCAGGAAGAATATATATTCTTCCAACTATACAGTTGGTCCTAGTCTATATACACATATACACATACATATACACATATACAGGTGACTCTCACCATTCGCAGGGAATATGTTTCATGAACACAGTGCCACCAGCAGCTGGGGGGGAGGGGCATGGCTCTGGCGGCTCTGGGGGGAGCCTGATGGTGGTGGTGGGAGCCTGGCGGCAGCAAGCGTGGAGCTCCCGAGGAGTCCCCAGTAAGCGTTTAAAGTGTATTTAGAATGTGGGTTTGGCATTCACAAATATTTGAAACTACGACTGCTGAACCCACGAATACCGAGGGTTTCCTGTATAGAAAAGCAAGAAGATAGATCGATACATAGATTGATAAATCGATCAATTGATCGATCAATGTTCTTGTTTTGAGAGAGAAAGAGAGAGACTTCCTAATCCTATATAGATATATAGCTTCTTGCTTTTTCTTCTGCATCAGTGTGTTCTCATACCTTAACTAATAATTTTCTGTGTGGAAATGCATTACTGAAATTGGACACATTACTGAATTCCAGATAGACTAGAAATGGGATCAAGTAAAAAAATCTGATACTTTATCAAAGAACAAATAGATGTTAGCTGGTTACTGTATCATGATATAAAAGACATTTACAGAATCCTAAATGACAGCTATAGCTATTGGATTTTTCAATAGCAGCCTCCAGGACCAGATGGCAAAATTATTCTACTTGTTGCCCACTGTTCGAAGACCCTGATTCTGCAAATACTTACTCATGAATTTAACCAAATGATTAGTCCCATTGATTACAGTGGAAATATTTAAGTGCATCGGTATGTTTCCAGCATGCCAAGATGCATCTAAGGCTCAGGCAGAATTCAGGCCTTGAGAACTTGTAGACATTGAGCCTGTTTATCTCACCCATGCTGTGGTACATCAGGAGTAAGTCTGCTGAAATGAGTGGAAATATACCAGTGTAAAATGAACATGAGAGAAGAATAAAGCCACAGAGGAGTTCCCAAAGATTAAAACAGATAAAAACTTTGCCCAGATCCTCAAAGAAGTTGAGGCACCCAATCCCTTTTGAAATCAGTCTCTTATAAAAATAAGTCAACTGGAATTATGGACCTAAATGTCTTTATGAATCTGGTCCGATGAAACTGACATTTCAGAGCTAACTTACACTGACACTGATAGAGGCAGCTTATCCCTTATGGACAACCCCTGCCCTCATGTCTGCAGTCATTGAAGCTTATCTGAGAATAGTAGTGTGTGGAAATGGGATATGCCCCCCTTTATGTCACAAGGCTATATAGGTCTCTATGGCTTGAGTGTTTGGCAAATGGATAACTGGACATCTCAGCCAGATAGCAGGGGTGCAAAGGACTTAGGACCACCTAGGTTCTAAGTCTAGAAGAACCACCTTGATGCTACTCTGCTGCTACACAGATAAAGGGGGAAAAATGAAGACACCCTTCCAACCAGCAAAGGGACAAGATCCACCCAATCTCCCTAGGCCCTTCAAAAATCTTGACTCATTTTGGTAAAGTATCCTGCTTGCCACTGGAAAGTTGATTTCTTAGTCCATGTGGTGTATTCTGTGGTGAGCAGGGTCACTCCAAGAGGTCAGTGGCCAAGATTTAGTCCCTCTCTTGAAGACAATCTTCAATGGTAAGTCTATACCACCTCCTGATTGAGCTGCTTAGAAATAAGCCCCATCCACTCATGCACACACGGTCCCACAAAGTAGGCTGTGAAGGAACTGTGGGGCTTGGAATAGACATGGATGCATTCCTCCACATGAGCTGCTGGAGCTTATATTATGATGGTATGCTCATGTTTGCAAAGGAGGGTTTACAAACATACCCTAAACACTCAAAATCTAGCTGCATTAAAATTCCTTCTTTCATCCATGATAAACTTTGCTGCATTGGTCTACTGTCTCAGATTTGATGAAGCATGCCTTGCATTCAAAAGCTTGCCTAACTATCCCAACCATGTAGTTGATCTAATAAAAGCTATTACCCACAAAACTCCTTCCCTCCATATTCTCTTGACACTTTCCAGGTTGGACTTCTTTAGATTCTATCACCTTTATTTCTGTAGATATCTAACTATGTAGTCTGTAAAGACTAACATATGTTCTTTTTCACTGGGCACTTGTAATGCAAAGAGTCTTTCCTGAGGAAATGTTTCCAGGTTAGTCTAGGGTAAAATCAAGTCTTAAAGGTATTTTAGTAGAGTGGTTTCCATTAAAAGTCAATGTCTACCCCCATTCTCCTATTGGAAATTTACCATATTTCCCGTATTCCTTTGTTACAATTTTTTTTTTCAAATGCTGCCTTTTAAATGGAGACCACTATCTTACATTCTAAAAGATCCTGGAGGGTAGACTTTCACTATAAAGAAGTCTCATCATTCACCTATTAATAAACATTTCTAGAGTATCTCAGAAGATATTTCCAACAGTGCAAAGCCCCTGAGTGCATATGGAAACACCAGAAGCCCCTGCTGCAGAAACCTGGATCTCAGTTCCACATACTGATGTAAATGACTCCTGCTTAATTTCTGAAGCCTGATTACTTTCTGAAAGCTACTCTTGAAACTCCCATTCTAAAGTTCTTCCACCCTGTGGGAAAGGAGGGATTGCACTATTGCCCCAAATGGTAAATCATACAAGTTTCATTGATCATGCAACAAAAGGCAGGGTTGCAAGCCCAGGCACCACAAGCATTTCTGTTAAAAGGATGAAATCTGTTAAGACTCCTGCTAGGAGCTGTAGCCTCTACATCAAGGCACAGGATGCAGAATGTTTCAGCTAACTAGGCATTATATGATGGTCTACTGGGGACTCCATAAAATAATGCACCTGGCTCAGTCTGACAAGGCAAAGAGTTAAGATGAGACCTTGAGGGAAAGCCCTCTGTGGCAGGATGCCTAGGAGAGCTAAGAGGAAGGACACATCCTCTCCCTCTTGGCTAGCTACTGTGGGGAAAGCCTTTGGAGACTGAAGCTGTGTTTTTTATAGTTGTTTTCTGTATAATAAAACAAGCCTTGAGGGAAAGGCTTTAAGTGAACTAAATGTTGGCTTCTCCACTCCCATACTGTAGAAACCACCCAGCAGTTTACACAGCCTAGAACAGATTTCTCTGAAGTACTTCACTGCAGTTAAAAGTTGAGTTTCCCAAGGCTGGAGTTCCCTTCCTTGTCTTTCAGTAAAATCTCAACATCTGCCATCCATTTAAATGAAATAAGCCAATTTCCTATATAGTTTAAAGCAGAAGTTTCAGCAAGAAACATAACCTTTTGCTGACTTTGCCACTGACCCTTCATAAAGTAATTTGAATATACAAAGGATTGGTTCCTGTTCAAATACAAGGAAAAAAAATCAAGGTAAGATTGCTTTCAATCTCTTGAGTAGCTAAAGCTGTTGCAAAAGCATTTAAAAAGAATTTAAAAATTTAAAGAGTTTTAACTGCCAGTTTCATGTGGTTTGTCAGAAGATGAACTCAAATATTCATAGGTGAAAGAGACCAGCTTGAGGTTCGTGGGGACTGAATGTGCTTTTTTATCCTCCAAGCAGGTGCGGCAGGGGGGAAATTCCACCATCTCCCTCTCATCCAGCACAGTTCAGTTTCGTCTTGGAGGATCCAACCCTAGGGATGAGAGTTCATGGCTCATATTGCCAACTAAATGCCAGCTTTAGCTGTGTTTTTTCTCTAAACTGGACAACTGTTCATTGAGCACATGGTCCATCAGACAGCTTTCAAATGATTATACTCTTTAACAGCTACATCAAACAAGGTTTATTTTTTCCTAAAAGTATAGTATCCCATTACCTAGCTTGTTAAATGTAACTTTTCTGACTGTAAATCCCTCCTCCCATTTCATTAAAGTGATATGCTCAGACTAAAAAGGTCTTTCTAAAAAATCTTAGAATTGTGGAGTGGAATTCAATCCTTCTTGGCATTATTAAAATGGACTTTTCTGTTTTTAGGGAGGTACAGCCTTTTGCTTTATATCTTGCTTTTTTCCACTTGATCTTCCTCGTATACCTTCTTCTGTGTTGCAGCACATTGTTCAGCCAGAGGCAAATTGATCATGAAGGCCCTTCCCTTTAGAAAAGCCCATGAAAGGAAGAAAAAGGTAGTCTTAAAACTCTGCTTCCAGATTTCTTCTCCTCTCTAGGGAGGGAGAAGATTTTACAGTCATGAAAAAATGCAGAAAGTTGCCCAAAATCTAAAGATTTGTGATCCTATCCCCAGGGGAACATGAGGCATCTGAACAGACAGGTAACCATTTCATACTGCTCACTGAATCTGCCTTCCTGCAGCATTGCAAAAGCAAAATGGAAGGGGCAGATCTCAAATATGGCTTCTCTAGTCACAATTTGTAACTAAAACAATACAATGATATTAAATTATTGAACTTCTTTTTACTATAACACTGCATAAAAGAAATCTAATGAGGTTCAATAAGGACACATGCAAAATCCTGCACTTAAGATGGAAGAATCCCATGCACCAACCAGTACAGGCTGGGGACCAACTGGCTCTGCAGAAAAGGACCTGGGGGTTACAGTGGACAATAAGCTGAATATGAGCCAAAAGTGTGCTCTTGTGAAGAAGGCTAACAGCATACTGGGCTGCATTAGTAGGACCATTGCCAGCAGATCAAGGGAAGTGATTTTTCCCCTCTATTCACCACTAGTAAGGCCACATCTGGAGTACTGTGTCCACTACAGAAAGGATGTAGACAAATTGGAGAGAGTCAACAGAGGGCAACAGAAATGATTAGGGGGCTGGGGCGTATAATTTCTGAGGACAGGCTGAGGGAACTGGGCTTATTTCAGTCTGGAAAGATAAGACTGAGGTGGGGATTTAATAGCATCCTTCAACTACCTGAAGGGTAGTTCCAAAGAGGATGGAGCTAGACTGTTTTCAGTGGTGACAGATGAGAGAGCAAGGAGCAATGGTCTCAAGCTGCAGCAAAGGAAGTTTCAGATTAGATATTAGGGTAAAAAACTCTCTCACCAGGAGGGTAGTAAAGCACTAGAACATGTTACCCAGGGAGGTTGTGGAATTTCCATTCTTGGAGGTTTTTAAGACATGGCTAGACAAAGCCTTGGCTGGGATGATCTAACTGGCGATGGTCCTGCTTTGAGTAGGGCATTGGACTAGAGGAACTCCTGAGGTCTCTTTCAACCCTAATTGTCTATGATTCTATATGTGCATGACTTCATGGATACATACAAGAAACAGTCCTTGCTACAAAATACAGTAAAAGCCCTGTTATTTGGCACGAGTAGGGCATGGGGGTGCTGATAATCTAAAAAATGCTGGTTACCTGAGGCACAGGGGTTTCCGCTTGGACACAGAGTGGGGGGATGGGCAATGACCACACACGGAGCAGGGGTGGGGACGGATGGCGGTAGCTGTACGCAGAGTGGCAGCAGCACAGGGTGGTGGGTGGCAGTGACAGAGATTGCCTGCAAGCTCCCCCCACCCCTCTCTTCCCCTGCATCCGGCCAGCCAGCCAAAAATTCCAGTTAATAGAGATGCTGGCTAGTAAAATGCTGGATATCAAGGCTTTTACTGTAGTGACATATGCCTAGTGTAGCCTGTAAACATGTTGAGTGTTAACAAGAGTAGGCAGAATGGGGATCAAAGAGTAACACTACTAGCACCATGTGATTCTGGTCCCTCACATATCTTGACAGATCTGCTACTGTTACAATTAAGTTCCTTGTCAATCTAAGACAAGAGAAATGCATATTCAGTAAAAAATATAATTTTCATGTGAGGAAAAGGTGATCCTTTGATTACATTCATATAATTGTTTTCATGATCAGGCAAAAATCTATGGAAACCTGGTCATCTGCGGTGAATCTCTGCAATAGATGCTATCATGCGGAAAGTGTACAGAGGAAGCAAATTCAGTATGTGTGTGCAGGTTCTGCTTTCAGAGCAAAAGGTTAAAGCAATGTGATCAGTCTCTGAACTGATAGGAATGCTCCTCCTGTTAAAATGAGGTGCTTGCTGGGATCTGGTAGATCAGCTGTAAGAGATAAATTGAGCATTCAGATATACAGTAAGATATGAGCTGGGGTCTGCTCACAATAGTAGTAAAAGGAGTTGTTCGCTGATTTAAATCAAGGATCAAGGCCTTTATAATTAAGCTTGAAGCTTACTAGCAAATCGCTTTGCAGTTTCATTAAGAGAAGAGCCCTGCCTGAAGACTTGCCAATTTCATCATCCTATCATCAGCTCATATGTTTTGCATGTGTCTAGCACATAAAAAGAGAAAAAACCTGCCAGCTAAAATAGTAATATTAGGTCTCTAATTTGTACCTTTTGGAAAGGGAGAGCGTACATAGAAACTGCAACCCCTAAAAAGCCACAAAATGGGGTTGGATGATTCAGATTTACTTCTTTTCTGTCATAATTTGAGAAGCACCAAAACCAGAACCTCAATTATATTGCTAATTTAAGGTGTAATTTTGGACAATAGCTACATCTATACCCAAGATTTTTTCTTCATGGAATATGGAAGATGGACAGTGATAGATGGTGATAGAAGACAAAGGTGATCCAGTGATCTGGGAGACGTTAGGCTTCAATTTTAATATTGTTTCCTGCTTTTTGCTTGCTTCTTGGCCATAATCCTGCCAATTGAATTTATTTAAATTGGAGTAAATTACACTGGGTGTGTCTACACATGCATTTGCACCACCTTAAATTTACTGCACAGTAAATTACTGCGCAGCTATTAGGAATAGACCAACATCTACACATGCAGGCAACCTGGGACTAAATTTAATCCCAGATCAGAGCAGTCTGCCATGTGCCCCTGTGGCCACTGGGAGGAGCTCCAGCCTCTGACCACATGGCTGCCAGAATGTGGGACTATTTTTAGTCCCAAACTGAAGCCAGAGCCAGTTGCTAGCACTTGGGACTAACTTTAGTTCCAAGCTGAAGCTAGGAGAGGTGGCCAGCCAGAAGCCCTGGGGTTGGACTCAGGCTGGCCCCCTAGTGGCTGGGCATACCCAGCAGGGAGGCCCCCTGGGTTACTGCACAGTAATGCATCTACACGTGCATTATTGCACAGTGACTAATCAGGCATACATTTGATACCTGCATTATCCACCATGCAGGTATTAAATTTAAGCTCAAGTCACCGTAAATCACTGTGTTTACTGTGCAGTACGGGTGTCCACATGTAGACATGCACCTGTTGCATTTAATGATGTTTTGTTTAATACAATAAAGAGGTAGGATAGTCTCCCTCTGACCTGCTACAGGGGTGACTGGTGTTCTGTAAATGCCTACAAGAGATTTAATTGTAACTGAGAAATCAGTTTTGTTTAAAGACTATTTATTTCTAGAATTTGTCCTCTAATTTATATAAATCAAAGGAATGAATTTGTGTGATACTGATATCAATATAATTCAATAAAATCATTCTACTGAATTATTTTTCTTTGAGAGGTTCCATTCCAACTTAACAATATTAACTGAGATGCCTTTTTCAGTGAAAAGAAAGTCATTTAAATATTATTTTTAAAATAAGGCCAGTGCTGTTGCATGAATCTTACATCAATGGGTGCTATAAGAGGCTGCATTGAGTACCCTCCTTTCCGCACCATGTTACACTGACAGTGTGCCCAGCCTCTGGTAGCGCTGGCCTTGGTAGTCAACAGAGGCTGCCAATTTTCTCCATTTTATATAGTAACCTAGGTATAGCGCTAGTATAGTTCCCATCCAGATTTGCACATGCACAATTTACCTCGTAGTGATTTCTAGCTTCTTGCCTATGCTGCATTACTTCTGCCGGACAGTTCATAAGCAATCAAAAGAATTTTAGCAGAAGACACTAGTCCACATAAACTTGTATTCAAACTGACAGCAAAGAAAACCAAGGATGGGTTCCTAATTTGTGGTTGTTTAACAAAGCTAGATTGTTGACAACACTATAAACATCTCCTCAATATGCCAATGGTTTGTCTACAATTTTTCAGAAATGGAAAAAAGCAAGAGGGAACTCAGGAACACATGTTCCAATTCAGCTGGGCAGAAAGAGGGTCACAGGAAGAGCAAAGCCTTAACGTTTATCCCTGGCTCAGGAATTCAAAGCTATCAATAAATATGCTATGCAAGTGACTGCTAAGCTTTGAGCTGTCTCAGGCACTGGCACTGTCAACTTGGGGGAGCTGGCAAGGAGGAGGCAGGAAGTTTGACAACAAAAAGAGCAAAATGAAAAAAGGTTGTAAGATAATAGGTATATTGATTTACATGCTTCAGTTGCCAGCTCTTGCTTAGGAGATGAGAGCATCTTGCATTTGTATAGCTCTGGCATTCAGAAAACCTCACAAAGCACTTTTCAAACAAACTGGAAGGAAATCACCTACCCAACCCACCAATGAAATGCAGCCAGCTCTGGGGTGGAATGCAACTGCTGTTTGACAGAGCATGAAACACCATCGACAGTGTAAGGCAGAGAATGTACTATCTGTTCTGAAAGCACAGAGGAAATGAGAGACTGCAATTACCCCACCTAGAATATGAGCAGTGCAATGGGGCCAACATCCCTCCTCTTACAGAGTACTGTGGGACCCTTATTTAACATTATTTTTTCAACTTGTCTGGAAGTGACACATTCAGCAATATAGTGCCCCCTAGCGCAACACAGACACTAGTTCAATAGTGAGAGGTTGTAACTCCCTCGCCAAACACTGAAACTATAAATTCCATACCATTGCAGTTCCTCACTAGTAGGAGCATCAGTAGAGGCTGATGTGTAGTGGAGTAAAGGGAAGTTTATGTGCAAAGAGCTCAAATCTCTTCAGCAATTACTGTGGCGGCTAGAGCAAAGTACATGAAAAGGGCAAAACAGATGTCTACTTTGAGCAGTTAGATGATGTGATAGTAGGAATGCCTCTTGAGAACTGCAGCCTCCACTGTTTCTACATCAGTGTCCAGCTGTAACAATGGGGAGTCATAGATCCCAAATTGACCAGTGTAGATGCAGCCAGAGTGCCACCTACTGAATCACCAACACCACTTTCTCCAGCACATCAGTGTTCATTTGTAATCTTCCATTCAAGTGTAGACTCAGCCCAGTCCTGCTTAGCTCGTGCCAATCAAAGTACAATTCATATGACTGTAAGCAGTCAGGTGTCAAGAAAGCAGAAATTATACTGCTCAAGATTTTTGTATGGTTTCACAGAAAGTAGCAAACTCCATCTCTTCTTTTTTTGGTGCTACCTCCCACATAGAGCAATGACACATGGCAATATTCAGAATTTCATGGAATAATACTATTTGCATTTCTGAAACAATACAAGGCTTTCCTTTCAAAAAGTCTTGTGTTATCTAAAGCTACTACTGAATGAAAATCTGATTTCATTTGTATATATCATACAGTCATTTACAATGCCAAAGAAAGAACCTTAAAGTAGAATTAGTATAATGCTATTAATAGGCTTAATAAAAAAAAAAAGTTGAAGCACCTGGAAAATAACTCTAAAATTGACATCTCAGGTTCTGTGCTCATCATCTATCAATAACTTCATATCAGTTTTACTCAGTTTGCAAGTAAAGAGAAGTTGGTAATTGTATAGGAGCTGTAGAGATGGTATAAAAACCCTCATCTGTAAAATAGGGACAATATTTTTTACCATAATCAAAGCTGAAAATATATAATCTTTGCTGTGGAAGCATTTTTATCCACATTTTATAAGCGCTAAGACACAAAGGAAGAAATCTGGACACTATTGGGATCAATGGCAAAACTCTTATTGAATTGGTACAGAAGCTCAATGTACTGGTCTTACCTAGATTGATCTGATTTGTGTATACCACAAACCAGGTCTATCTTAGACTGCTTATACCCTTTTTTAGACTGGTTTCAAACTTCTGTACAGTTATGGGTTTAGATCAATTTCCAATCAGGTAACAGGTCTGAGTGTAATGTCTATATATGGCCATTGACTTCAGCTGACTTCAGTTGCACTCTGAGTTCTAAGCAATTTGACCAGCATGCCTGTGACCTAGGTACTTAAGTATTGTGTTAAGCTGACCATGTGACACCACTCTCTGCGCTATTAGCTTGTGACAATTTCATTTAATGCCTTTAACAGGAGTAATCTGCTAGGATGTAACAACACTGTTTTCAGGACGTAATCCTGCGAGGCCCCTATATGCAGAGCTTTGATTTAATTCTGTAAAAGGTCCAGACATGGGAGGCCTTGTGGCAGTAGCAGAACTAAAAGAAATGAGGGTGCACCAGTCCAGGGTGCTGACTTACAGTGGGCATCAGAATACCGCCTCTGCCCCACACAGTCTTTGCTGCAGCAGGATAACTCTTCACTAGCTGGTTGAAGGAGCTGGACTGGGCTGGAACAGCCATGCACTGGCTGGCCACAGGGGCCAGCTGCAGCGATACCTGGGGCAAGTAAAAAAACCCTTCTCCCTACTCCCCCACACTCTGGAGCAGGGGAATGTTGCATAGGGCATGAAACACATTAGCTATGCCTCTGCTTTATGGGACAGCAGCCTTTACAAAAGCACTGAAAAGCATCAGGGAATGAGTATCCCAACCAGTGAGCGTGTAGTAGTCAGTGGTCATGCATAGAGGGTACACGGGGGTGCATGTGCAGCCCCTGACCGGCTGCACTCACCGCTTAGACGATGGGCGGGGGGGCAGGCAGGAGTGCTGGTGCCCCACTGTGAGCACTGGCCGATCGCTATGGCTGCTCCCGGAAGTGGCCACAGCTGCTCCCAGAAGCGGCTACAGCAATCAACCTCAGCGATCAGCCGTTGCGGGATTGGCTGTGGGGGCCCCCCTTGGGCAGCAAGATCGGCCACAGAGGGACCCCCCCAATGCAGCAAAATCAGCCATGTGGGGCATCCCCCCCGGTCAGCGGGACTGGTCATGGGGGGGGGCATGTGCCCCCCCGACTAAGGCGGCACCAGTTGCCCATGGTAGTAGTTATATTTTGTTTGAGAGAAATATGCAAGGGTGAACAACTACAGCATTTGCGCATTACCCCCAAGTTCTCTTGTGAATAAAATGGAAGAAAAGGGTGGAGGCCTTGGAAATAGTTACTACATGAAAAGAGAAAAAACAGATGAAAAGAAAGAATGCTTCTCCACCCCGTCCCTTGTGCCCATGCTATGACATTAGAGGACTTTGGGACATTGCTGGGAGAAATATGCACCCAGACTAGAAAGGATGTTTACAAAGGCTCACGGATGGGAATATACAGAAGGAAGATTTGACAAATAACCATTCTCTTCTATTTCTCCTTAGTTACAGTACAGAGAGATGTTTTCCACACAGACATAGAGGGTGGTTTAGAAAGCCTTCAGGGTAAATGGCACTTTATATTCACAGAGGCAGGCCACACACAGGGATCATGCACACACGTGCGTGAGTGCGCGCGCGCGCACAC
>NW_017729024.1:88239595-88257227 GCF_001723915.1 Gavialis gangeticus
TTTCCACACAGACATAGAGGGTGGTTTAGAAAGCCTTCAGGGTAAATGGCACTTTATATTCACAGAGGCAGGCCACACACAGGGATCATGCACACACGTGCGTGAGTGCGCGCGCGCACACACACACACACAAATACTTATAAAAACAAATCCTTTATACAGCCTGTCTTTCAGCAAACATCTTAAAAATCTCCACTTCACACACAGTGCCAGAGGATTCTTTGGAACTTTTATTTGTTATTCTGAGAGCAGACCTTGTAAGACAAAGACCAAGATCCTATAAATTTAAAAGCACAAGCAGTACAGCATTATGAGCAAACATAGCATATGCTCATTGTATGTGAAATGCTTTTTGAAATAGGTGGGCTCCCAGATGTGCTGGAAGGAAGAGAGGAAGGAGTTTGACAATCTTTAATTTACAGCTCTGTGAAACCAGTATATAATCATTAACTCTGTACTGATTGTCTAAATATTGCACGCTAAACCCTACTGTACTTCACAAAGCGAACACCTTTGTACTTGATTTCCAAATGAACTACAGCTGAAAAATCTTCTGTGTAAAGAAACTTAGGCCAGGGGAGATGTGCATACTAGAAGCAGATGTAAGAAGCACCCATAGGAACTGCAAGCACTGAGCTCATCTCCAGTTTTCCTTCAGAAGCTCTAATATAGGGGTTTCAAACTCCTCCCAGGCCCTGGGCTGGATCTGGACCACAGGGGCTCCCCGCAGCCTGAATCCACAGGGCCAGCAGTGACTGTAGTTGGTCCAGATCCAGGCAGCAGTGCAGATCTGGGGGAAGGTGGCAGCACAGGGCCACGTTCGGGTGGCAGCATGGAGCTCTGGCCAGACAGCAGTGCAGAGCTGCGGGTGTGTAACCACATGGGACTCTGGCCACATCACAGCATGAAGCCATGGCTGTGCAATGATGTGGGGCTCTGGCTGGGAAGCAGCATGAAGCTGGGGATGTACAACAGTGCCGAGCATCCAGGCAGCAGCACAGTGCTGGGGACTACCACTGATGGCCATGTCCACTGGGGCCTAGGGACCCCAAATTCTGCAGCAGGCAGTAACAACCTGCAGGGTCCTCCAGGTTAGAGCACAAGTTGTAGTGGGGATGATTTGGAGGGTGACACCAGGATGCAAATTGTGCTTGGAGAATTTCACAGTAGCTCTGGCTCTTCTGATAAAGATCCATGTTCTTGCAATCAAAATGGTGTCCTTTTATTATTGCATGGAACTCTGTGTATGAAATATGGGCTAGGTCCCACAACTTCTGGCAGCCCACTAGACTAGTGGCAGGCCAGATGAAATGGCTCCATGGGCCAAATCCAGCCTATGGACCATATGTTTGACACCCCTGATATAATCAGTTTTATTTACAAATGAGATTTCACTTTCTTCAGACCTGCCAACAGCTTTTTGTGATGCAGCTTTTGACTGGAGATATGCAGGGGCACAAGGTTATTGCTTTTGCTTGATCACAAATCTTGACTAGAAAGAAAAAACTAAGTAGTTCACAAGGATTTCTTTGGGTGATATCTTTTATTGGGCCAAATGCATAGTTTGTTAAAGAAAAAAGCTTCTTGTTCAATATTAGAAGAAAGTTTTTCAGACCTACAGAAGAGTGTTTTGCATCTGAAAGCTTGCCTGACTTAGTCCCAACTGTTCATTTGGCCCAATAAAAGATATCACCCAAAGAAATCCTTGCCTCTAAAAGAAAGTTCTACATTCTGTGATTCTCAGCCAGTCACATAATGCTGCAAGGCATTTTGAGGACACCTGATTACCAGAGTTGACAACACATTAAATGAGCACCCAACCAAAGAGTATAAGAAGGTGTATGGGAAGTGTACGGTGCTGTTCTTAGTGTAGATATTGGGACTGAACTTGGTAGAAATAAAAGCAGAGGGACAGGAAAGAAAGAAGGCAGGTGTTAGCTCAGGAAGTTTAGATAATAGCCACTGAAACAGTACACTTTTGCAAAGTATTTTAAATTAAATGTTTTTCAACTGGTCAACTTCTTCTGAAAACACATTGCCAAGTTCAACTAAGAGTGTCCTGTTATAGGCATGTGAAATATTTGCAATGAAAAGTGACACGGCTTACACCTTAAGATTTCTCACACTTTGTTTTTAACTTATAAATGAGCCCATTTTGCCAAAAGCATTGACGCATTTTTGTGAATTTTTAATAAGAGCTTTTACTGATGGAAAATTAACTGTGTTCCAAGAAAACTGAATGTATTCCAGGCAGGAGGTGAGTTTAAATTGGAAAGGCTAGAATAGTGCAAGAGCTTGGAGGGCCTAAGTTAACAAAACACTGCAGGCAGGTAGCTCTAAAATACATCTTTCATACATGCAAAATCAGCAGATCTTGCTGGGGCATGGGAAATCTCTATCACCCTGGACAATTCCCCTCCTCCCTATAACCAGAAACATACAAATGGTCCCCTAAGCTGAATTTGCCCATGTCACAAAAACAGTTAGCTCTTGTACAGGGGTAATCAGGGGAGTGAATATATAATTACTAGCACTTGTTTGTAAAAATGGTAAGCTTGAAGTTTCTACCTACTAATAAAAGCAGCAGTGGAACAAAAACTAGAATGACACCAACAGCTCTTAGCTGTATATCATGTGAATAAGTCAGCTCTGTTTAAAGAGCATGAAACCAGCTCTTCAAGGCCAGTATAATGGCACAGTAAGGACTACATTCAATAGCTGAATGACACTAGTACTGAAAGCTGGTAGTGTGGTGCCAACAGGGCTACAGTCTACAACTTTCAGCTTTCACATGGTTTCCATGTGTAAATAGTCATTTTGTCAAATTTAGCCAACAGGCAAACTAGGAGTGGCTTGAAATGCCAGACACAAAATAGTAAAATATTCATGTAAAAAACTCATTAGCAAAGTTTTCACCCACTCCAGTTAGTTAGTGCTACAGCACATCCTGATTTTCTGTTCATCCCATTTATAACAACTTGTATTTCCTGTCAACAAAGTATAGCTGCACTTTAAAAAATTGCCATAATTGTCAACCCAGGTCCTTTTACACCACTGCTGAGACATAAAGGGACATAGTAACAGAGCTTGATAGAAATTCCAAAGATAAATTAAACTACATAGGGTTCATGCTAAAATTCAGTGGGCTTTTTGTTGAATAAGAAATATGAAGATTGGCCTTTCAAAGCTATTTGCAGTGGGTCTGTTCTCTTCCCTTTCAATGTTAGCAAGCTGCATTCGTATCCTGGGCTTAGGCCGCTGATGAGAATGGGCTCAGGTCATAAAGGTCCATATCTAGTCACAAGTGAATTAGGTGAGTACTCGTAGCAAGCACGTCTACATGAGACGCTTAATGTGCAGAAGACTAATTCTACTGTGCCATTAGCATGGCTGGCAAAAACCGTGCTAATGCACTAATGTGCAGTAGATTTAGTCTAATGTGCATTAATGTGACTTAAAAAGTGTTCACCTGGGCTAATGCTACTACAGGTACTAAACTTAATGCACCATAATTACGGCACATTAATGAATGTGTAGATACTCCCAACAAATGCTAGTGGGCATTAGTCTACATCGCGAAATATTCCACATAGCTGCAGGCTCTGCTCAAGGGAGTTTCATTTATTTCTGCAATATTACTGGTCACATTTAAAGCTTCTTTCACTGATCATTATAGAAATTATTCTACAGCTTCAACCAGGTATGGAGGTGGCTTTTAGTTCATGCTTAGGCCTACTGAATTCATACAAATAATGTAAAACAAACAAAAATTTCCAGATTTTCTTACCTTGTACTGCTATGTAGAGCCAGCATAAAGAACACATTTTTCAAATAATATTTTAGGAGCATGAGGATAATCACACTGAACAAAATGTTTTAAAAAGATTTTATAAAGCCCCTTGAAATATTTTTCTTTTTTTCAATTTTCACAGTATTTATAACCTTATGAAATAAGTCCTCCTCCCCCTATCCTCCAGAACTGACTTTTTTTCCCTACAAATACTGTTTTATGTTGTGTTTGTAACCTAACAGGGCTGGTCTTATTTGGCATTCATATGTAAACAATGTTTTAACAACAGTATCTCAAATTTGTGGAGCAAAAACCTTAGATGATTATATATGTTTCTTTTGACAGCTAATTCCTTTGTTGCTTTGATTTTTTTTATTTGATTTATATGTCCAGTCTTAAAGTGATTTGAAGATTATTATATTGTTTACATTTAATGTAAATTCATTCCATGTTGGCAACTAATAGTATTTTATTCTCTATAAGAATAGATGAATAGACTGTTTAGCTTAGAAAGCAAAACAATCAAAATCAGAGCTTTTGCTGTGATGTCCTGGTATGACAAAGACTCATCATTGGACTTTAAGCATTTACACTCTCTAGCATAACATTACAAGGGCCAAAAATCCTGATACTTCAGGCAATAAAACTGGTTAGCAGTGATGAGATTAAAAATGTTCTTACATGTGACAATATTGCCTTAATAGGAATTTAAACAATACCTGTTCCTCCCAGTGCAAGAGTATTGGTCATGCTGGGGTCTATAACTCTTCTGATGATAGACTGAGTAATTCCATGTTCTACAGACTCCCTTGCGTAATGTTTCTGTTCTGACTACCTGCCACTTCCAAGTAGGCTGTGACATGGATGCAACAGTGGCTTCAAACCATCATCCCTAAACCATGCTTTCACGCCATGTGACAGCACCGCCCAGTCAATATTAATGTTACTGCGGCACAATGGTTAAAAACACGTGAGCGCACATACACATACACCACATACCACCATCCCACAATGGGTCAGATCCTTGGCCTGTTTAAATTGGGTCGTTCTATTAAAACTTCATTTTATCCAACTAAGTGTAGGCTGCCTGTGGAGCTAGGCCATCTGCACTAGTTGGGATCTGGCTTCATAGGCGGCAGAAGGCTGAGACTAATGGAGCTTGGACCCCCCAAATGCAGTTCCAGTCATGCCACCACCCTGCCCCACAACCAGTGCCACGTGCAGCACCCCCACTGCACGCTCCTCTGCTGCGTACAGCAGCAGAGTGCACCACCTCCACTACGGCCATGCAAGAGGGGAGGGAGGTCAGGTGGTGTGTTCCACATGGCACCCTGCACCACCCCCAATCCTGCCAATTAATATTTTCTCCTGATGCATATGTCTGGCTTCATATTTTTCTTGAGGCCTTCAAAATTCTTGAAACTACTGATTACTGGTAAAATCATCAAGCCACTCATTTTATAATGCTCTCCACACTAAACTGAATACTAAATCCACCAGATAAGGCATATTGTAAAGTTATTCTGCAGTTTCATTTTATTGAAAAAATACTTAATATGCCCTTGTCTGTAACAGCAAGAAATTGATCATATGGGCAATCCAGTTCTAACTGTTCCACTCCCTCCCTGCTCTCCAAAATGAACAGCAAATTATTATTTGTATTATTAGAGCACATAGGTGCCATTCCCTCCTCCACCCTCCAGGCAGACAGTCCATTTCCCAGTGAGCTTGCAGTGTTGGTATAACACAAGACAAGAACTGGATACAATACACATGGGCGAATCCAAAAAAACCATTCAATGGTACTGGTCAGCCAGATATACGGTGGTCTTAGCACCTGCACCCTACCTGTTGTCAGATGCTTAGCAAGTTACTACAGACATTCTTTCCAACTCTCAAATGCAAACAGATTCAAGTGAAAAGCACAATTAATATATGCTTCTATGTATAACAGGGGTGGACAATTATTTCAGGTGGAGGGCCGCATACTGAGTTTTGGCAAGCCATCAAGGGCCTCATGACAGGCAGCCGGGGCAGATAAATATTACTTTTCTAAATATTTTAGGGGCCCCGCAGGCTGGATAGAATGGGCTGGCAGGCCACATCTGGCCCGTGGGCTGCATTGTGCCCACCCTGATGTATAATGTAATGATAACCCAGTAAATGCTCGTTTCTTACCCTGCAAACCACGTAAAGAATTCTAATAATAAACTGGGAAAGAGAATCCCCCAAACCAATTATTGTTATGAAAACACTTTCTATAAATTTAACACAAGCTTTTCTGATTTGTTTATAATTTGCAGCAATTTTCTTTGGTCATATAGACCCTTATGCAAAATAAAAAGAAAGAAAAGGTCTTACAGCTGTATTTATAAACACGCTATTCAGGGAGACACAGTTCTTTGTCAGCGATTTTCTAAACTACAGGGGTAACTCACATTCATAAAATGTATTACAAAATATTTGAAGGATTGAGGCCTTAATTTTCATAAATTAATATGTTTTAATATCCTTCTTTCCTTTATGTTTGATACCATATAAACAAGTAGGGTAGGTAAAAGATGACTTTTTTAAGGACTATATGGGCTCATCCCAGCCATGGTGAGGGCTGAGATATCAGCTTTGCAAGACTAAAAGAACACCCCGGAAGTCTGTGGCATGGTTCAGAAGAAAAACTTTTCACATTTGAGCAGCATACTCTGGTACGGATGAATCAAAAAGTACAAAGAAAAGATCTCTGACAGAATCGGTTAAACAAGAAATATCACCTAAATGCATTCTCCCCCCTACACCCCACCTAAAACAGCACTTGTGACATCCTGTAACTTGAAACCCATCCTTTAAAGCAGTTGACTGTCATGTAAATTACAGAGTCTGCAAAAATAATTTGCACCAAAATGTTTATCAGCTCCTTGACATAGCTGCTTCCATTTATAGCTTATAAACCGTTCTTTACTGCTCCTTTCACATCTGATAACGTGGCTTTAGAACAGGTGGTGAAAATGTTAGGCAATTATGGGAGCCTCTGTTTGTGCATGTGTGGTCTCTTTGTTTTGAAGGCCAGTGCCCACATACGAAGATATTGTAAAAGTCTCCAATTAGGAGTATCAACTTGTGTTGTCCATGTAAAGTACTACCCCAGTTACAGCTTGCTGCTCTGTAAACAGCATTTGGAAGGGTTAAAAGTTCAGAATTAGCAAAACCTATGTTTAAAAAAAAAAAAAGAAAGAAAAAGAACAGTTTATCCAAAGCAATTGTGGAGTATTTTATATTTTAAGCAGCTGGGGCATTCCAGAATGGGCCAAAATTCAAAAATAACATTATGTTTTACTAAGACAGAGGGATGGAGTAATAGGATGGTATAGGCAGAAGTGTTTATTTTGAGGCTTTTGCTGCTCACCATTAGAGCTTTGATGAAGTTATTTCATAGTGAAACATGTTAACTGGGTTCTAGAAAGTGAATAAGCTAGGATCTCCAACTAGTGAAGTTTAGACTTTCCCTGTGTGCAGGTTATTCCATAGTGCCTTTCTAAATGGCTTCAACTCCCTCAGAAGCACCTGAGGATGACAATTATTAGTGAAGGCACACTGACCTAGATGGATCACTTGGTTGATCTAGTCTGGCAATTGCTAGGTTCCCAAATATTCCACAGATGCCTTTAATATCAAAAGAATACACAGTTGGTCTCTGCTCAGGTAAATGATTACTTATGTGTGTAAAGTCCAGTACCACTGTGCTGAGTCTGGGACGCTCCGACACTCCTAAGCCCCATAGCTGCCAGTAATTTAATTTAAAAGATAGGCACTGACAGTCATTTCCGTGGGCTTATCGGTGACAAAAAATTTAGTCATTGTACGCTTTTATAAGGTAGTTCATCAAGGAAATTTTCTATCCCTTTTCACCTGGGCACTTTAGTAGTTTTGGGGAAGAGGCCTCATTTTTGCTTACAGAACGATAAAAACCAGTCTTCAGAAGTTTCCTGGAATGCCAGAATAATTGTCGGACCTCTTAAATTTTGCCAGAAGAATAAATGTGATCTTTTAAATAGCAATAAGGGAAAGCAAAGTGATAGAGAGGGCTTTACAGACTGAAACATCTGTAACTTTAGGCCACAGAACCTCAACTTTTTTCTATATGGGGCCCCCCTGCCAGAGTTCTACCTAGCTCTAGGCAAGACCCCTTCCCATCTAGCAGAACTGGAAGGCCAATGGTCATGAGCCTGTGACACCTACTCACAACATCCAAGGTAAGAATATATGCTCTAGGTCAACATTAAACAAAATGAGCCTGTTGGATTTCAAGGAACCAAGAAGGCTTCCAACAGATTCTACAAGTTCAAGTATTTTTCTAAAAACCATTTTAGGGACATGAACCAAATGACTGAGCTGAAATAAATTAACCTATATCTGTACATAGGAAGCAAAATATGAACCATTTTGAAAGAATCAGGCAACAAGGCTAAAAGTCTAGACAAAACAGACCTGTGTGATCTAATAATGCAATCTGTAACTACCATAATTACACTAATCTGCTGAAATATTCTGTTAACACTTAATATATATTTATAACTTCCAAACTGCATTTCCAAATTTGGCTTTTTTTCCCCCTCACTTTTCCATTTTCAGTTGCAACTAGTGTTAGGAGTGGATGAATAAATGATGACAATAAACATCCTTCAGTATTACTCATTATATATGTTTCTAAAATTTCAGGCAAGAAAGCATGCCAGATGAGATGTTTCAGCCAACAGAAACCGCATCAGAGCATGATTCCAAATGCTCACACTTGAATATTTTATACTTACTGTAAATGTCAATGGTAAGCTGTTTTGGCATGAGTAGCTTTCCACAAATTAGAACCTATTTACAGACTTGATATAGTTGTATCTCAGCACCCGTATCCTCTTATATATTCTAGTCTCCCATTTCCTTTTAATTTATTAAGGTATGCCCATGTGCATGTGCACAAACACACATACACACACATGCACAGATGCCCAAATGCACACACGCAGGCTTTGACTGCAATTTGCAAAGTTACTAAGACAGAATAATTGCCAATTATGTTTTAAGAGGATATTGTAGTAATATCTTCAGCAATAAATTGCTGACCTTTTTGGTTAATTCTCCACAGTATATTTAAATAAAAACTTTCTTTTTCATTTCATTTTGCTGTTGTTAGGAAAAAGTGTATTTTTTAGCACAGTATTTTATACCAAATCTAAAACCTGTGTTGGAATATTTTTCAAGTTACAGAATCAAGCACTCAGAGAATAGTAAATGCCAAAATTGTAGCATTTAAAATAACCCATTCTGTACACTGATTGAGGAAAGGGGAAAAAATAAAACGGGACCTTGCAATTAAAGAATGTATCATAAGGCATATCTACAATATGTCACTAAGGTTACCGCAGTTTCAGAATTTTTAACACTTGAATGCTTGACAGGACTGGTCATGTTATTATAATGCTTTGTTTTGTATGGAAATTTCTAGAGTTTTTTTAACACTGAAATTTTTTTTAAAAGGAAAGATTTTCCATCAAGGGCACGTGTTGACTCACCTGCAAATAAGTATGTGGCAGCAAAAAGTTGAGTACAAGGACTAATGGGGCAAGAAGGGAAACAATGCCAAATGGTTTTATTATAGGACTGAGACTTAGGATATCTGAGTGCAGTTGTTCTCACTTTTTAGACTCAAGGGCCCCCTTGGAAAATGGCAGGTCTTAGCTTTCACTTGGTTTTTGACTATAGAAAAATAATAGAGCAATTATTCCATTGCAAAGAACTCAGAAAGACCACAACAAATCACTGTGTTTTTGACTATGGACTCATATTTGAGTTCAGTATGATCCTGCAGTGTGACGTAGCTGCCAGAAGGCAACTATGGTTTTGGAATGCAACAACAGAAGTATGCAGGACACAGGAGGTGATAGTGCCTCTTTACTCACCAATGTTTAGGCCTCATTTAGAGTACTGCATGCAGTTTAGGGCTCCACATTTTAAAAAGGACATGGAGAAGTTAGAGGGGGCCCAGATGTGGGCAACAAAAATGATAAAGGGCTTGGAAGGCAAGTCATACAAAGAGAGATTGAAGGAAAAAAGCATGTTCAGCTTGTGGAAAAGGTGCTTAAGAGGAGACATGATACCAGTCTTCAAATATTTGAAGGGCTGCCATAAAGAAAAGTGAAAACACCTTTCTTTCTTGCAGCAGAGAGCAGGACACGGACCAATGGCTTGAAGTTGCAGCAAAGTAGGTTTAGACTGGATATCAGGAAAAGCTTCTTCAGAGTTGGAACAGTGAGGCAGTGGAATAAATTTCCCAGAGCAAGTGTGGACTCTCCATCACTGGAAGCGTTCAAGAGGTTGGATAAGCATTGATCATGGATGATCTAGGAGTAGTAGATCGCTTCTCGGCCTCTTGAAGGCTCAGATCAAGTGTTGTACTTATGTACTTATTATCTATAGTGCCTGTGTTTCTGGGCTTTGCTGGTTGTCACGGGACCAGAAAGAAATTTTTCTCTTCCTGTTGTTACCTGGGTCAGGGATTTTTTTTCACCTTCTCTGGAAGTGTTGGGTGTCAGCTGCAGCCAGTGCTGGGGATTATGATTGGGGGTGTGCCATTGCTCTTGCTGGGACTAAAGCCTGGATGTTCCTGGTTAGAGGGCCTTACCCCTTTGTTCAGGGTCAGACCGATGACCATATTTGGGGCCAGGAAATAATTTTACCCCATAGTCGAATTAGTATTGATTTTTTTGGGGGGGGGTTGGGGGAGTGTTGCCTTTGCACTGGGGGGGCATGGCCCTTTTTGGATCTCTTGAGCATATTTTAAACAGCAGGACATTGGTCACCAACCCCACTTTACCTGTGACAGGTTATGGTGTTATGTCTTGTAGTCATGTCAGGGTTGACTGTGTAGTTTTGCTAATAGGTTAGACAATGGATTTGTATAAGATGGCTTGGTTAGGGATGAATCTGCCTCAAGCAGGGGATTGGACTAGATGACCTCTGGAGGTCCCTTTTAGCCCTACTTTTCTATGACTATGCGTCCGGGGCAGGGGTAGCTGTCTATTGTTTTCGGCAAACCCCGCCCCTTTCTTCAGGGTTGTCCCCCTTATGACCCACTCAGAGTTGCTCCCCGTCGGCTGTACATGTCCTGACTTTGATGATCACTTGGTTCAGTGTTTATTGGAAGATGTGTGTCCGTCCGAAGTTGAGACTCCAGGGTCTTTGGGGTGTCCCACGTAGCCGAGGGCTCCACCGCCCCTACACCCTTGCCTGTTCCACCAAAGTAAAGGGACCGCCCATCACGCGTGTCCCTCGTCAGTTCGTTAACACCGATTCCACAACGGAAAAGGTAAATAACAACACAAAGTTAACAGCTAGGGTTTCTCACCCACTGGGGAGTGACCTGAGCACCTTGATGGCCCCCTGGGTGTCTCCCTGTCCGCTGTGGGCGTCGGTGCCCTCCCTCAGGTGCTCCTCGAGCCTTTCAGTCCCCTTCCAGGCTCCCTGGGGACCCTTGATCCCTTTAGGCACTGTTGAGGTCCATTCACCTCTTCGCTGTGCTCCTCTATCAAGGTAAATGCGGCTCCCGGCTCCCGCCAGGACGAACCGCTCCTCTGTGGCGTCTGCAGTTGCAGGGACGGCAACGCCAGAGGTTCCCAGCTCCCGGACCCGCAGGGGTTTCCCTTACCCCAGAAGACCCGGCTTCGGTGCTGGGCTACTTCCCTTTGCCCCCGAGGGTTCCAGCCAGCCTTTCCTCTGCCACCACTTGCTTCCGGTTCCTCCCCGCCGGCAGCAGTCGGCATTTCCTTTATGGGGCCCCGAGCTACTGCGAGCCCCTCCTCCTGGGCACACCTGCAGAGGGTAAGTAATCCAGCCCTGGGACTTTGTGCCGCGGGGCGTACCACGGCTCTATTAGCGCCACGGTGTGGGGTTTTAGGGCACGCTGGCTCCACTCCTCCCCCACACTATGCTTCTATGTTCTTCAGATTTATCTTGTGAATCACATATAAGTGCTTGCACACCAAACAATGCTAATAATATGTGATACTTTGTGACACCCTTAAAAGAAGCTCACAGCATCCCAAGGTGCTGCAGAGCCCTGGTTAAGAATAACTATCTTAGTTCGGTCAAGTACATAGATTTAGTACAGTTATTTTCAGAGGTATTGAAGTGAAGAAGCTAAACTTGTCCCTACCATATTAGACATCTGGGGTCAATTTCCATTACTTTCACAAATAACTCTCAGATGTTCAGTTATCCCCCTTTGTAAAAAGGGGCCAAATAAAACTTGTCTGTGTCCTATGTTAAGGCATAAGGTCTTGTTATATAAGAAGAGTTAGACGGTGCCAGCCAAAACAAGAAGGGTGTGTCCACACAAGCGAGCATATGTGCTTTGCAGCACCTCAAAGGCTTTTGAGGCACCACAAAACACGCCCCACACACATGATTTGGTTCTCTATGCTGCATATTTGCAGCGCAGAACCCAAGTTAGATACCAAAAAATCCCAGTATCAAAAAAGAAAAAGTGTGCCAAAACAAAGTGGGGCGGCGCATGTGGCAGCAGCATTCACCACTTAAAACTGGAGCCTGGTCAGCCAGAGCCATGCTCTGGCTGCCAGCCAGGCTCCGTGCACCTGGATTGCTGCTGCTGCAATCCTGGGAGGCCACCAGGACCTCAGGTAAGGCTGCTGGGGCCAGCTGAGGTACTAGCCCCAGCCTTCCCTTCCCAACCCAGGGCAACTTGCCCCCTGCCAGAGCATGTGTGCAGGAGTGCACCCTGGGGACAGCTAGCAGTGGCACAAATATGTGCCACTGCTAGCTGTCCCAAGGGAAACACACATACGCACTTGTCTGGATGTGCCTGAAATGGCAGTAAAATCCTCACTGCTTGACCAAGAGTGTGTTTTGATGGGAGAACTCCAAAGCAAAGTCCATATGCTCTGTCTCAGAGGCCACTTCAAGTACAATGCAGAGTTCAATCTGACAGGAATAAATAAGTTTTGTATCTTGTACAAGTGGTGATGGGCTACTGAATGCATCTAAGGTTTCTGGGATTTTATGTCTGTGAGCTGGACTAATGGGTTTTTGGTCCTGCATCCTGTATTGAGCACAGGCAGTGTAAATGTTTCTCACAGTCTACATTTTACACATGCATTCAGTTTCCCCAGACCCCAAAGCAGTGTTTCTACATAATAGTGTACATAAACATGCTGATGTACACTTTGGGCATGTACAAGTATATTTTTTTATTTCCATTAGGGAACTTGCTCATTGCCAGAAATCAGTGCAGATGAATCAATTCTTAAGACAGGTTAACTGTAAGCAGAAGAAAAAGAGCAGCAAACCCCCATTTGGCATTTGCTCATCTGCCCCCATGACAATATGCAATAAGAGAAATTCAGCAATAAACAGTTTTCTTTGTGTGGATGGATTGATTTATGCTACTCAGAGGGAGGATGTGGATGGGCCTAGGAATAGACACTTCACTGACTCTAGACATTGACAGCCTGGGGGTGGGGCCAGCCCCATGCTCAGACAGACCACATGAGCCCTGGCCAAGGCTAGACCACTGCCTTGGGAGCGGAGTGAGCAGAGTGCCGCAAAGTCCCATGGGTTGCCAACAGAATGCAACTTACCATGAGTTGGAATGAAATGTGGTACAGATGTTTGTTATGGCACTCTAACCTACAGCACTGAAGTCTGATACCACATCCATCCAGGGTTATCTTAAAGCAAGATCCACCATTTTTACAGAACCCTGACCATCTGTTTGGCTATGGCTGTAAAGCACTTTCTATGCACCCATCATGCAATAAGTGTAACTTCTATACCTGGCCTTAGGCTATAAACAGACTTGCCAAATAAAGAGTGGATCAGCTATGTCAGATGTGTCCTGGTACAGTTGATCCACTTCAAAACAAGCGAGCTAAACCAACATGGCCCATTGGCCTGCAATGTCGGGCCCTTGCCACTTCCTGTAGGGGAATTCCCAGGTCATGCAGGACCCGGCCCCCAAAACCCCAGGAGCACCTGCCCAGAGTGGCTAGAGAGCACAGAACTTCAGGGCTCAGGGCTGCCCATTCAATACTGCTTTCAAGCAAATAAACTTCCATCACAAAATAGCAGTACAAATTAATACTACCTTTTGTTGCAGCCACAAATTTGGCCAAAGGCATGGATGTTTGTTTGCATTTGCTTTGTTTGCATTTACTTTGCATAAAAAAATTTCTGGCAGCACAAGGCAACATCTTTTTGAAGCTTTAGGCAACTTTAAGGTAGGTGAAATTACCATTCCAATTATAAATGCATATTCAGAATAGGTCAAATTCACACAGGGTATTGGGATAATGTAACACCAATGATATAGTGCAACAATGCTTGCTCTTCTGTGCTAAATGTGAGCAGCTGTAGAGTAGAAATGCAGAGGGGGTGATTCAGAACAGCAACATATGTTTACACAAACCCATTGGCTACAAACACTAGTACTGGGGCTGTCCAAGAGTTATTTTCTCTCTATTTTAATAAACTTCCTTGTTAAGTGTTAAAGGGAGCGGATACAGGCCAATCTGGACAGGTTGGAGTAATGGGCAGAATGAAACAGGATGCAATTCAACAAAGACAAATGCAAGGTACTCCACCTAGGGAGGAGTAATCCCCAGCACACCTATAGGTTGGGGGATGACATCCTCAGCAGCTCAGCGGCTGAAAGAGATCTTGGAGTCATAGTTGACTCCAAGATGAACATGAGCCGGCAGTGTAACGAAGCCATCAACAAAGCCAATCACATCTTATCGTGCATTAGCAGATGCATGACCAACAGATTGAGAGAGGTGATCCTCCCCCTCTATGCGGCATTGGTCAGCCCACAGTTGGATTTCTGTGTCCAGTTCTGGGCACCATATTTCAAGAGGGATGCAGAGAATCTGGAGAGGGTCCAGAGGAGGGCCACTTTTATGATTAGTGGCCTCCGTGAAAAACCCAAGAGAGGAGGTTGAGAGATCTGGATCTCTTCAGCCTTCACAAGAGCCGTCTGAGGGGAGACCTTGTAGCAGCCTATAAGTTTATCAAGGGAGGACAACAGAGAGTTGGAGATGCGCTATTTACCAGGGCACCCCAGGAGTAACTAGGAATAATGGGTATAAACTAGTGGAGAGTAGATTCAGGTTAGACATTAGGAAGAAATTTTTCATGGTAAGGGTGGCCAGAATCTGGAATGGGCTGCCAAGAGAGGTGCTCCCAGCACCTACCTTGGAGATCTGCAAGAGCAGGCTAGATAGGCACCTGGCTGGGGTAGTCTGACCTTGGTCGTTTTCCTGCCTGGGGCAGGGGGTCGGATACGATGATCCTTCGGGGTCCCTTCCGACTCTACAATCTATTAATCTATGAAAAACAAGTTTTTCTGTCAATTTCTACCATTCACAAATGCCAATGTTGTAAACTGATCATAGAATCATAGGATAGTAGGGCTAGAATATATGTAGTCATGTAGTCCAACCCCCTACTCAAGGCAAGATCATCCCAATCTAAGCCATTCTAGACAAGCATCCAACAAGCCTATTCCAAACAAAACTGTATGAAAAACATTCTCATGCAAACAACAGGCGCAGTGCTTGAAAACATTGTGAACACCCTGATCACAGGCGTTACATGTACAAGCATTACATTTCTACTGAGAAAATAGCCATTGTCTTGGTAGAAATGACAAGTATACAAGCCTTCGGCGCATTTCTCCTGGGGGAAAAATGTCCCAGATCTCAACCTCTCATGAAAGTTCCTTTTGCAATTGTGAATGTTTCTATGCTTCCCTTAACATACCATATATAAAACAGGGGCGAGGGCAGTGTCAGTGTCCTGCAAGGGCAAGGACAGGAAGTACTTAAAAATCATACAACTATTTAGAAACTCCGAAGATGCTAGAATATGCATATAGCACAGGAAAGTGAGGACTCGGTATTTGAAATGCAAGAAACAAATAGGAACTGCCCCCCTCTCCCCCCTACGAAAAACAGCTTACCCAGCCAACTTTGTAAATCACTATGGCACAATAAAATGCAAAGGCAACTTTAAAAAATTGCCTCAGCACTCACCTTTAAACCAATTTGCAGGATTTTTGGCACTGGGGAACTCAGTAACTACCAGTTATGCTGCCTCCCATAAACTCAAATATACTTGGTGGAATTCACCTTTTGAAGCATTATGGGTTGTGAGACTTCAGACCAAGCCCAAGGAAAGAGGCAGAATTTTTTAAGAAACATGTTCTAAAAGCTCTTACTTGCCAGCAAGTTCCCAGCCAATAGGACTGAAGTCACATAAAGGCGATATTACTAGCTCTAAGCTATATCTTCACTACTATATTTAATAATTTCCTCATTCACAATTATATCCAACTTTAAAGCAAGCCTAGGTATCTAAAGTCCAGTAGGGATTTGTTTCTGCATCCTGTATTTTGATTTGCTTTTTAAAATTCTCTCTTGCCTTGTACCTAGAGGTGCTATAAACTAAACATTATAAATTAAAACTCTGACTTCTAAATATTTTAAAGTAAACTCTCTGAGGCACATTAACTAAAATAGCAGTGTTTCCCAAAAGGAGGAGAGGCAGCAAAGGAACAGCTGAAAGCAGCAAACAGCTCTCAATTGCAGTAATAAACTCAAGAATTTAAAAATAATGAGTCAGACCCCCAAAAATCATGAGATTGGCTTAACATTATGTGGTAAAAATTATTCAGGGTTCATTTAATTTGCCTTTTAGTCTTTGAGCCTTCAGGAGATATTCAGGTTATGCTCTCAAGATTTTTCTCCACCACCCGAAGAACTAGGCATTTATTTATTTATTTATTTATTTTAGTGAAAGCAGAGAATAATCACAAGACTCCAGTATCTGGAACTGTAAGAGAAAAACTAAATATCATGAGGCTTACAATGCAATCAGGAGAGCTGGCAACAATACAATTGTTCTCCAAAGTTTCAGCTTTCATTTTTAAAAGCAGGGAAGTTTCTAGCTGTTGGGGTTGCATAAAAAATATTGAGCACATTACATTAACATAAAAAATGCATCTAGTGTAGAGAGCCTAAAATAATACTTCAAAACTGCCCCATTCTCCCCATTAAGGGCTAAATCAGGTGGCAATTTTAATATGTTAAATCCCAACCTGATTAACTATTTCACTGCTCAAGCCATGTCAGAAAGAACTAAAAGAAATGTAATATTATGAAAAAAACTGTTTTAGCAAAGATTGTTTGTGTGTCTGTTCGGGCACAAATGTGGAACATAGGTAAGGTTTGGGACCTTGCCAACATATGGCAGGGTTTTGGGAGAAGTGGATTTTGTTTTTCTGGGGAGTGATTTGTCATTGAGAAACACTGCCATAGAGAATCCATGCCCAACTAGTACATGCTTTTGGTCTCACTATAGTGGGAAAGGCATAAGGACATTTAGCATACAAGCCACAATGCACTACAAAATCTACACTTTAAAGATGAGCTGAGTTTGGAGACTGCACGTAGGGTGCGATAACCAGGGAGGTGGTTTGCTGAGGAGGTTCTGGCCTGCAGAGAAGTGTAGTATAAATAATGTATGATTTTCAGGAAATCACAAGGGGGATCTGTAACAGTCTGCTCTTTGGCGAGAGAAGCAGCGAGCTGCTGGGAAGAGATGGCCTCCACCTCTCTCCATTGGGGAGGAGGCTCTTCTCAGCCAGACTGGCTGACCTGTTCCACCAGGCTTTAAACTAAGCCCGCCAGGGGATGGAGGGACTACTGCCACTGCTGGCCCGCTGAGCAACCCTTGCAAAGCCAGCAGGCCAAGGCACATAAGTGATCCCACCCCAGCCCCAGC
>NW_017729024.1:88263304-88264088 GCF_001723915.1 Gavialis gangeticus
AAGGCTGTGATGGAACTCCAGCTAGCTACAAATATCAAGGAAAATAAGAAGTCCTTTTTTAGATATGTGGGGAGCTGGAGGAAAAGCAAGGGCAACATTGGACCCCTGCTAAACCAGATGGGGCAACTGATGCCCAGGAAAAAGCGAACCTGCTAAAACCTTGCATCAGTTTTTCACCAGTCCCATGGCACAGCCCTGCCCACTGTGGGTCAGGGAGGCCCAAGTGAGGGAGATTCCTTGCCCTCCATCAAAGCTGACCTCAGGCTGGAACACCTTGACAGGCTGGATACCTTGAAGTCAGCTGGCCCCGATGAGTTACATCCAAGGGTAGTCAGGGACCTGGCAAGCATAGCTCAGCCCCTAGCATGGATCTTTGAGAGCTCTTAGCACTCTGGTGAAGTGCCCAATGATTGAAAGAGGGCCAACGTCATGCCTATCTTCAAGAAATGGGGGAAAGTAGATCCGGCCCATCAGCCTGACCTCTATCATGGGGAAGGTCTTGGAAAAGATTATCAGAGAGGCTATCTTTTACAGACTAGCTGAAGGCAATATCCTGAGGGATACCCAGCATGGGTTTGTTGCGGGTAGGTCTTGCTTGACCAATCTCATTTCCTTTTATGACCAGGTGACCTATCACCTGGACAAGGGGGAGAAGATCGACGTTGTATATCTTGACTTTAAAAAAGCCTTCGATCTGGTATCCCATGATCACCTCTTGGCTAAACTGGCTAGCTATGGCCTCAACCTCACCATGATCCACTGGCTGGGGAACTGGCTCCATGGT
>NW_017729024.1:88265160-88276403 GCF_001723915.1 Gavialis gangeticus
GGCAGGGGGCTGGACTCAATGATCCTCCGGGGTCGCTTCCAGCCCAAATGTCTATGAAATCTATGAAACGTTAGGGTGAACATTTTGCTAGTTTTATCATCTGCTTCAAAACTTCTACATGTGAAGTGAAGCCCACTCATAGTTTACATAGCTGTATAAATAATGCCAGCTGTAGAAGAGTTTACACAACACTGACACTAAAAGAAAAAAAATACATAAAAACTCAATTACTCAAACATTGCCTTTTAAGCACAGTAAATTAAAAAGTGCAATTTCTTTGAACTAGCACCAGAGTGGAAATAGACATGTTAGACTGTAATAGAAACTTTTGACTGCAGAGCAGGTTATGGCCAGTTTAGGGTTAAACGCTGTTGGGTAAATTGTTTGTATACAAAGATCAGAGCCTAAACTTTCAAAAGTGGCCACTGTTCTGGGTCCCTCAATATTCAGGTTCAAAACTTAAGACAGTTTGGTCCTGATGTCCTGAAACTGGGTGGCCACAACTCCAGCTGAGGTCTGTGCCATGGTGAATTCTGAGCACTCAGCATTTCTGAAATTCAGGGGCATGGGCAAGATTGATGAAGGATCAGGAAATTAGAAAGGAGTATTGTCTGGCACTCCAACTCCTTGTTATGTGTTGGAAGGGCAGTGTTTTTGAAAACCCTGTTTGTGATGGGAGTTCTCTCTAATTTTGTTTTCTATGAGAAATTAAAAAAAAACCACAAGGTGCTTTCACTTTTCCCCCTAATCCCAATTCACAGTGATTTAAGGGCTGTATAGGATCCCCACAGAAAACCTTTCAAAGTCCATTAAAAATTCCTATTTCATAACATACAGCTCACTAAAATCCCAATCCTAGTTCTAGGACAGCCCACTGGCAACACCACGATTGAACAGGCCTTAAAGCATAACAATTTTAATTTGTAAGTATGGCTTGAGAAGCTCTCTCTATTATCAGATTTCTCAGCTGAGAAGATGAATGCTATTGAAATGACAGGGATGTATTTAGTAGCCATGTTGGTCTAAGACAAAAAGAAATGCAAAACTAACAGTAAACTCAAAGAGGAATAAAAGTCAGAGCTATACAAAACATGGAATGGAATATGTAGGGAAGATGTACATCCTACATCCATAAATTTTCCAACCCATTTCTTTGGCCTTACCACAGTCTGGTGTCTTTAGTCAAGACTGCTCTGAGAGCTGAGCAAACTAACATCTTAGTGGTCTTTCAATATTTCACTGGATAGCTGTACAAAAACACAAGAGAAAGAGATGATCACTGGTTAGCAACATTTTGTTCAATGATTGACCTATATCTATCATCACAATTTGAGCTTGACTTCATTTTTACCTATTAGCAAAGGCAAATCCAGAGTGCATGTGGTGGCACAGTTGCAACCCCCATTTTGAACCACACTACAGGAGCAGCTGGGCACTTCTTTAAAGTCTGAGAAGCAGGTAAGAATTCCCCCCTCCCTTCTCCTCCATGCTCAGTGACAGGTGCCCTCCTCTCCCATTCTCCCCCAGAGCTACTGCTGCCACTGTCCCCTGCTGACCTGAGGAGGGGGAGGGCAAGATGTGTTAGGAGCTAGGCTCAGCTGGGGACAGCAGCAGTGGCAGCAGCAGGTAGGTTCGCCTGCCTGCCTGGTCCCCCACGGTGTTCTTGACCAACCCAGGAACAGGAAAAGGAACCTGCCAACTGCTGCTGCCACTTCTGCTGTCCCCAGATGGGCTTGACTCCCCAGACAGCCCAGATGGAATGAGTCACAAGAGGCCCCAGGCCTTCCCTGCCCACAGGACCAGCCAGAGACAGCATTAGCAGACGGTAGGGGAGTGGGGAAAGGGAGAGGATGTGTCACTGAGCACTGAGGGAAAGGGAGGGAGGGCAGGGGGCAGGCAAGGGATGGAATTCTTACCTGATTTGTGGACTTTAAAAAAGGCCCTGGCTGCTGCTCCCATGATGTGGTCTGCCCACTGTGGTGGCAGGGAAGGGAGGAGCTGCATTAAGAGAAGACTGTTTTCACATAATAAATAACCCTGCATTTTGAATGAAGTATAAAAGTGCAACTCTCTAGTTTACTGATAAGTGTTTGTTTTGCTGACATGAGTGTGATTCCTGCACAGCCTGGCCGGGGAGGGGGTGGGGTAGGGGAAGGGTTTGGGGTTTTTTTTGTCCCTGCAGCCACCCCGACTCCAAGGTTCACTGCAGCCTGGCCAGGGGAGGCTGTGAGAGAAGGGCTCCAGAGTCTCTCTCCATAGCTGCCTCTGCCAGGCTGTGCCACAGCACAGCCTGGGCAGGGAGGCTATGGGGAAAGGGGTCCAGGGTCTCTCCTCCCAGCATCAGCCCCAGGCAGGCAGTGGCTCTGGGGAGCTGCAGGGGAAGGGCTCCAGAGTCTCTCCCCCTCACAGCAGCCCTGGCCAGGCAGTGGTCAGGGAAGGGCTCCAGGGTCTCTCCACCTGGCAGCTGCCCATGCTGGGCTAAATCACAGTGCAGCCCAGGCAGGGGATTTGCAGGGAGAGGGGTCCAGGGTCTCTCCCCCCACGCCCAGTTGCTGCTGACAGTCACCAGCTGGGGAGAGGGGCCACTCTGACAGTCTCCTGCAAGGCATAAGAGAGCATCCCCAGTGGTCAGTGCAGGCAGGCTGCAAGTCCCCTGTCCTCTGCAAAAAAAATAACCTCTGTTTGGTTCAGAGTGTTTTAAATAAAACACAATAGAGTGCTTCCACCAAGGGCCTTTTGAATGTGTGTACTTAGCCGTTGTCCTCAGTACTTTCTATAGTTCCACAGAAAAGACTTCCATTTTACCTGGGGGTTAGTCTTTCTTTTCTCTTTGTATTAGCCTCTGCTGGCTATCATTTTCCCCAACTAGCTGGAAAGCAGGTAGAAGACCTTTTGGTTCTAATCCCCAGCACTTTTTAAAGTTTGGATTGTTTCTGTATTTTTTTAGCTTCTCTGCTATATTGTCTTTATTGCTTAACTATCCCAAGACATCTCACATAGAGATTAATGGAGCTCCCTCTGCTTTACCATGTTTTCTCACATAACCTCCACCTTTCCTCCCAAAACCAGTTAGGAGAAATCAGGGTGCTCATTATATGGGAAGAAAAAGGGGCCCAGGGGTTCAGAATATTGGCAGAGGAGAGGTGGAGCAGTAGCAGCTTTGATTGCTGTGGCTATGAGAGCCAGGGCAATTAATGCTATCACTATTTCCTTCGCCTGAGGCCCCATCACTAAATTTCCAGACATAAAGGGAGTTCCCCTACCCAATGACATGCCAGATCAGGCTGGTACATGGAGTTGGTATTTGACTAGACTCAGTGCAATCCAGCCAACCTGGCACATGGCCCCAGACCTGGTATGTCATGTCTGACCTTGCATGCTGACTCTGGAGCCATGTGCTGGGTTGGATCCAGTGCTCCAAGTCCAGAACCACATGCTGGGTCCAACCCCACGCACTTCCTCCAGAGCTATGCGCCAAGCCTCAGACCATGCAGCAAGCCTGGGATCGTGTGCTGGTTCTGGAGCCACCAGCTGGGTCTGGCCCAGCCAGAACGCTGGGTTGACCACATCCCCAGGAGCAGGCTCAGCTCCGTATCTGTGGTCACTCACTTTGACTGAAGTTTTTTTTTTTCAAAATCAAGGTGCATACTATATATGGGGGCATGCTATATATGAAAAAAAATTACAGTATTTTCTGGTTACCTACGTAACATACTACAGGCCTGTATGATGCTCTTTATGCCAGCCTTTTCTTCTTCCCTTCTGGCCTCCTTGCTAAGCACAGAATCCATGGCTACAAGCATTAAGACATTACAAACATATTAAGACCTCTAAAAAAAATTACCACACTGAAACATTTCCATTGGCTGGTGCACAGGAAGACATCTGCACCACATCTACTTCCAGGCCTTGCTTAGACCTTGAGACCTTTTAATACATTAGCAGATTTCAAGGCCAGAAGGGACAAATGGGAACATTTAGTTTGTCCTCTTGAACACTCCAAGCCAGAGAATTTAACTCGGTCATTCTTACACATAGGTTTATATGCACAAAGCTATGAAGGAAGCTTGCAATCAATGGACTGAGTGGATTTTACTTAGGATTGCCAATAGTGTTCAGAGCCATGCCAAATTCAAATCCAGATTGCTTGGACAGTGATTGTGTGTGCGTGTACATTTAACGAGCTGCTGGACTCCATCTGGGCATGCATTACAAAAATCAGCTGGCACCCCTCTTGAGAATTTCAACAGAGGAGCCAAGGAATGCCTGGGAGACTGACCTACTTGCTCAGTCTCTAGGTGGTCTGTACAAAAGGCTGAGTTGAAGTACTTTGATGAGACAATGTGGAGAAACTTGTACTTAAAGCTACTTTATTGTCTTTGCTCTGGGGACAAATAGGATTTCCTTCTCCAAGACTTGTGGTCTGTCACGTTTCTTGGCACTATACTCATGTGAAAAAATAAAACTGAAACTAAAATTAAAGTGCATGAAGTATCTTGTGGAAGCTAGTTTTAGCGCGCGCACACACACAAAAAAAAACAAAATAAAAAATATAAAAAAGAACCCCACAAAGCATCTTGGTTTGCTTCAGCTTTCTTGTTTCAGTTCATAAATCTTTATTGCAGAAGGTGCCAAATCAAATATTAGAAGTAAGGAAGTTACGGTTGCTAAACCTCATTCAAGAACTTCCAGCAACAAGCAAAACCAAATTGTAAATACAGCTATACAAACCAACAGCATTTCATGAGCAGCAGCTCAGTTTAAATCAATATTAGAGCTGCATAGGAAACTTTTCAATCCCACAAAAGTTTGAGATGCTATATTTTTCCCATTCCTATTTAAGACAAACTGGTGGCCCTTCACACACTTCCCAATGTCTTTAGATTTTTAGTGTTAGTAATACAAAAGAAGAGAACAAAGAGAGGAAGAGGGACGGGGAAAGAGAGCAAGAGTGAAAGAAAAAAAGAGTGAAAGAGCGAAAGAAAGAACCATCCCATGTAGAATAGCCAATAGTCCAGAGCACTCACCTGGGATGCGAGAGAGTGAAGTTTAAGTTTTTGGTGCAAATCAGGCAGATCGGGAATATCCATACTCTACAAAAGCATCCTGGCTACTGGGCTGTTGGCTATCCTGGGATAGTGCTCTGTGGTTTGGACTGGAAATCCCATCCTAGTAAAAAACTGGAACATACATTCTCAGGGTGTGAACAAACTTGTGCAGGACTTGTCTCAGGTTTAGGCAGTTTAGTTTAAACTGCCTAAACCTGAGTCAGAATCATAGCATGTGTGCCTTTGCTACTTGCCTGGAGAAAAAGTGCAGGCAGCTGGAGGCAAGTAAAATCAGGAGGGGTGAGGCTGGCAGGTCTGCAGCAGGGGTGCCTGGTCTGGGGGAGGGAGGCAAGGGTTCAGGAAGCTGGGGCTGGGGGGGAAACCATTCAGTGTCAGGGGTGGGAGGGTGGTATTAAAAACAGAACAGCCCCAGGGCAGTGGCAAGTAGCTGGGCCTCCCAGCCCCAGGGCTCTGCTGTGAATATGTGCAGGAGTTTGGTGGGCCAGGTTAACTCTTGCTAGGTCAGGTTATCATCATGCCAGTCTAAAGTTAGCTTTCATCTGATGATAACCAACTTTAGAAAAAGATGCTCTACTTAAAAGGCAACCTAAGCCCTGTGAACACTTGCAAACCCAGGCATTTAGATCACCCTAAGCGTGGTTAGGGTGATTTAAATGTAGTGCTTGTACATACCCTCATAGAAAGTTTCAGTTTTGACAAACTGGCATTTTCTGATGAAAAATAATTGCATCTGAAAGTTCTTGACTAGCTCTAATTGGTATACCATATTATACTGTAAAAGCTTTGATTGAGTGCCTCAGAAATCTGTTGAAGGCCTAGTATCATTAGTGCCCTTCACTAGGTATCTTATGAATGTTTAAAAGGAAGGTAGATCAGTTCCAAACTTATTACTGCAAGACTAAGACCCATTTACAATTACCTTTTAATTAAGCTAAACTCAGGTCTAATCCACTATTAAATTTAGTTTATCTAATTTGGCTTGAGGCCCCCATGTGGACAGGGGTCTTCTGTTAAGAGCACCTTTATAGTTTTCAATAACCATTTATTTTGGACTGAAATCTAAAATTTATGTTAATTTTAACACACCTCCTTTGCAGATCTGAACAACTACTGCATAACCATGAGGCTTTTGGATTAACCGAGTATGTGAAAATGCCTTATCATTCAATTCATTAACTTCAGGAGAGGGAGGCTGTATCTTTCTGTTTATATTAAGGGAACTGAATGTCAAAGATTGCCATGTGTGTGGTGTAAATAAGAAAGGCCACCAGTGGAGATCTCCCATTTTTGTGATGAGAACATAAAAGTCAGTTGCTTCTGTTCCAGAGGTGATATTTTATTTAGACGTCTTTTTGTTTGCAAAAAAAGAGGTAAAATGTCTCTTGTTTTCGATTTGCAGACTGAGAGTTTTTGGACACCAATTAAGTTGAAGCCTTTTCAAAGTCCTTCTGTAAACCTTCATGTTTTAATGACAGACTGAATACTCCTTTGAGAAAATACAGCTTAGATGAGAGATAGAGAAAAGAAAAAAAACAGAAGGTGTGGGTCATCATAAGAGCCTGTTGGAACACTGAGCTGCTTGCCATTAATTATCCTGGACTATAATTTTATTAGGAGAACTTTGCCATGGGAAATTATATCATGCTATTATATAATCTTAACCACAAACAAATGCAATCTTTGTGGCTGTTTATTGGAGAAAAACATCTTGTATTCAAAAGCTTGTCTAACTATGCCAGCTATACAGTTGGTCCAATAAAAGATACCACCCTAAACAATTCTTGCCTCCCACATAATTTCTGGACCATCACAGCTACAACATCACTCTTATATTACTTGGAAAAAAAGCAGACAAATCTGTCTTGTTCAGGATGACCAAAGATGACAGAATTTTAAAAGCATGAAATCAAGGCCTTTCACATGTTCCGTTATCCATCCACATCTTCAAGCCCAGGCCTTTACTCTTTGTAGTAACCACTGGCAGTGCAAAAGCAAAGACAATGATGATAAGTATTAGGATTTTTATATGGTTGATGCAGCTTGGAGAATTAAAGTGCGCTTTATTTATAGCAAAAAAGAAACACTTCTGTAGCATATGTTATAATCTCTGAACTCATGCTTAATTGCTTAAAGAACATTTGATTTACAAGGAAATGATAGATGTTGGCTTGCTTTTCTCGAAGTATGCACTTTTCTGAAAAGCCCAGCAACAACAAATTTCCCAAGGCACATGCAAGTTAGTTATTAAACATTCTTGATTTTATTATTCTTTGCGAGAAATGTATCAGCACTCCAGTTTTTTTCTGTGCCATGAGATACTCTCTTGAACCCATTCCAGTTGTAACTGAAGGCAAAGAACTTCACTCACTTGAGTAGGAGTTGGTTAATCAACACTTGACCTCTAGCCCTATCAAACAAAATTCAGAATTAAGATTCAGTTGGGCTGTGATTTTTCCAATAGTGTAACTTGAGGTAGGTAAGCAGGTCATGCCAACTTAGGAGAGGTGCAAGAATCATTCCCTATCCCCCAGCCCAGTAGCAAAAGCAGTCCCACAGCATTACTCTTGCAGCAGCTGCTAGGACAGGCAGACCCTGCTGTAGCAGTGTTGGCAGCAGCAGCAACCATGCAGGACTGCTTTTGGGTCCCTGATGTAGCTAAGGCTCCTGTGGCCTCCAGGCCATCCCCTTGGTGGTGGAATACAGGACATCCCCTTGGTGCGGGGGAGGGACACCACTGGCCCCCTTGCCCAGTCAGTGGTGAGGGGCTGTGCTTCTGCCTCCTCTGCCAATCAGTGGCAAGGTGTGGGGCCACTGTGCCCCTTGACCAATAAGCAGCAAGGGGCAGGCACATCACAAAAAGGCCACCTCCCACCCTCCCTGGCTGGCTCAGAGCCCTGCTGCTCCTGGCTATGCACTGCCCTACCTATAGACACAGCCAATAGAATCACAAAGGCAAATGATAGACAGGTACTTCCACCAATGAACTGAAAAACAGGACTTTTTGCTGGCTATTCCTCATCTAGACATGGACAGGGGACAAAGGGTTTAAAAACAGGATGGTCCCATATAAAATAGGAACAATGGCCACCATAGGCCTCACCCCCCAATTCTTTAAACTCCCGGCCCCCTGTACCTTCCTGCCTCCCCTAAGCCCTGCTCCCCTACACCATTTGTCCGGGATACAAGCCCTGTTTGTGACACCTCTGACTTTTTCACTGCCTTGCATCCTGTGTAGTTGCTACCAAAGGAAAAATTTCCCAATCATGCTATACCAATGAAAGTGATAGAAGCCCAACAAGCAGAGAGCAAGCCCTCTTAACTGTTCCTCCTGTATGCAGATGATCTAACCTTTCATGGAACAATCACAATATACTGAGCAATCCATCAAATAACAGGTAACAGTGAGAGAAGGTGCTATTTGAAAACTATAGGTAAATTTATCTTGAGATGATATCTTGCTCACATCTCCTCATGTAAGAGTTCAGCACCAGAAGAGGAACATAAAAGGCAGAGAGAAAACCCAGAGCAATTTGCACTGTGGACCATCTGACAGTGCAGTAAGGATTCATGTCAACTTAAAGCAACAGAAAAGAGGGCCCTGAAACTAAGATTGTTTCAATTTCTCACTGTATACTTGTGTGTGTGTGTGAAGAACATATGGCATTGCCTACTAAATGTTTTTTGATACAGTCAAATGGAAAGCTGTAATTTGTATGTATTTATTTTGTGATAAACCCATTGTTTATATTACTAGTCATCCAGAAAAATGGTTCACTACAAAGCTCTCTGACCTAAACAAAAGACAAGCCAAATCAATAGTTGGTTTGCTGTAGGAAATTTGCCACCATGTGTTTAACAGAAATGGCTTTTGTTTGACAGCTTTAAAAGTGATAAATTATACTTAACAAAAACAAAAAAGAAATCCAGAATGTGCAGTGGATAAGCATAAAGAAAACTTGTTTGAATCTTCTCTTGGAACATTTTTTGGAAAATTAGTTTCAAAGACAGATAGCAGCAGAGAAAAAATTTAATTTTCTTCTCTTTACAGGAAATATTTTAGCTTGATGTCTCTCAGTTCTAACTATATATATATATATATATATAAAAATCAGCTTATAAAATCCTTTATTAAGCTACTAAGAACCTGATTCTTCCTTCAGTTACAAGCTATCATCACCACTTAGTCAATAAAGAGGTAACACATAAAATGTAATACAAAATTTCACTAGGTCCTAACATTTTGGGAAAATGCTAATATTTTACATAGTCAATTTATCTTGCTTGAGGGACTTACTATGTTTGAAGTGAATGGTGAACAAGATGGTTATATATGGCGCCCCATAATACTAAACAAATATCCCTTATGGCCATTTGTCATCTCTAAGAGCTGTTTATAACACTGTACACTCATCACTTACATCAATAACTGCGTAACAGTTTGCCATTTAACTACACCAAACTATTTCAATGACGTTAAAACAACTTAATTTTAAGATAAATTTCAATACATGAGACTGTAGAAATATTTCACCTGCCTAGCTCGATTGATGATAGATTCCTGACATGTAAAATGAAAAATAAAGACTATATGGGTTACACTGAGGTTCTTCTATGCCTATAACCTGTGGATGGGCTTTCCCTCAGAAAAGCCTCCTTTAAAAAATCCCCAAACAAATCTTCCTCACAAAAAGAAGGAAACAAAACAAGGGAAATAAAGGTTTTACATTTCAGGGAAAATAATTTATGAGCCCGAATTTTTTTTTTTCTGAATTCCCAAACTTCCATGGGTTTTCACTGTTGATAACACTACAGAGCCATTACTCTTCTGCCTCTTGCGTCAGCAATAAAATGGTCAGCTAAATTCGAAGTGCAGAATCTTTTATTGTTACTGATGATGTAAGTGGCAGAATATTCCGCTGTCAAGTTGTTTGCAGGGCTGACCATTAGAAGGAACGCATTTTAAACTTGTTCAGTTTCCATGTTAACACTGAAGCCATTGAAAGAGAATTAACATGGAATGCTACAATGTACTAAAGCAAGGTCTTGAAATGTCTTTTTACATTCCACTGAAGTCAGTGGAGTCGCATCATCTTACTTTTAGGTCTGAATTTGGCCCTTTGTTGTCAAGTAATTGCAAATGTTGTTTGGATCTTGTTTTTGCTTGTTTTAGTTTTACCACACCAAAACCAGGAATTGGGTGCAAATGTCTCTAAAGAATAGGATGAGTGCAGCTTTCCTCCATCTCCATCTACCCTATAAATTATTTTATCCTCTGGTGCTGATAATCATATATATAATCTCATACTTTCTAGTAGTTACACATAATGCAAAGACTCCTTATAATTTTTAACCTGAAATCATGATTTTCCCCTTTATTATTTCTATGTCACCTGACTTTCTTTTGGGGGAATTTGTAAACATGCCACAAATTAGTCATTTTGAAGTAAAAGAACTTTTTCACACACAAGCAGTTTCAACTGTGGAAAAAATGGCTACTAACTGCAGAAACAACCATAAAAAACTTCAATGCAAATATAATTCACAGGCTTTATAATGTATCATTTGACGACACTTGGCCCAGAAAAAAGGAGGGGAAAAGTGGTAGGAAGGAACCCTATGTTCTTTAGATTTTAATTGTAATACTCTGTGTTTTGCATATGTTCCAATATCAAAGCAGGACACCTTAGATAAAATGACACAGAAAAATGCAAATACACCACAGCACTGATGAGCATTTTCTGTTGTTTCTGAAGCTGTATGAGAAATTGTTATCCCAATTCCACATGTAGCATGCTATATTCACTCACCCTGGAAGGGTTAAACTAACCAGGCTGGGTGTGGAGGGGAGGGGGGAAGCTAGGTGTTCAACAGTTAAAGCAGATACTGCATTTCTGCTCAAGCTCTAAAGAGTCAAGACAATACTCATTCTACAGCTTGCGCATCCATGCTGCATGTGAAATAGGATTGCACATTGCAAATAAGTGCCAAAAATAGCATTATGTGGGTGGCTAAGTGCTATATGAACACATAGACCACGTCCAGATGAATGCGGATGTTTGTTTGCCTGGGGCACACTTTGTGCTGCAGCTACTTGTCCCTGGGTAATATCTGTGCCATGCGCCATGTGGCAGGTTACCCTGGGTGGGGGTAGGGGTGGCTGGGATCAGCAGTCTT
>NW_017729024.1:88281403-88287507 GCF_001723915.1 Gavialis gangeticus
GTTACCCTGGGTGGGGGTAGGGGTGGCTTGGATCAGCAGTCTTTACCTGGAGCCCTGGGGGCTGGTGAAGCTGTAGTTGTGGTGCCCCTGCAGCTAAGAGCATGGCTGGCAGCCGGAGTGTGGCTCTGGCCGGCCCAGCTCTGGTTTTGCATGCCAGTGCCCCCTCGCTTTTTTTTTTTTTTGGGGAGAGGGGTTTTGATCCTGGGAGATCAGGGTAAAAAAATCCACTCCAAAACAAAGCAGGGTGGTGCATGTAGTAGCTGCACAAGCCACCCAAAACCAGAGGCTGGCCAGCCAGAGCCACACTCCAGCTGCTAGCCAGGCTCCCTGCTGTAGGGGCACTGCAGCTGCAGCTCCCCAAGGACCCCAGGTAGGGCTGCTAGGGTCAGCAGTTGCTGGCCCCAGCCTCCCCTACCCCACCCAGGGTGATCTGCTACCCACCAGACTGTGAGTGGTGTGGGTGTCCCCAGGGAAAATGTAGCAGTGACACAAAATGTGTCACTCCTCCTTGTCCCCAGGGAAACAAACATGCACACTTGTCTGGACGCGGCCAAAGTGGAATAAAATTCTCCCCTAAACGTTTGTTTTACTAAGAAAATATATGGGACTTTCTCTTTGAAAGTTGACTGGGAACTATTAGCACCTAAATATCAGGATTTTATATAAAATAAGTTTATGTAATGGTTTCTGACGAGTTCTGAGCAGACAGAACTCCAGCCTGTACTTCGTCAAAGAATTAAGATAAGGTTCAAGGAAAAGTGGTATGTTGTAGGGTTATACAGAATCCTGTTATAGAAATCTATACTTCATGTCATTCATAAAAGTGACAACAGCATTTATCTTAGTTTTTGTCCAAATGACAGGTGGTTCTTATAGGTTTAAAACTTATCTGATTCTATATTAGAGTAAATGTGTAATCAACCTAAATTCAGCATATTAATTCCAGCTCTAATGAATATTACGCTACATGCTTTTAAGGAACCTGACACTGATGTGTCTTTTGTCTATTTCTTTCTAAATTCATCTCTCACGTGTCACAAACATATTCCAGACACTTGCTGGAATCTCCTATAATTCTCTACTTGCACATGAAAGTGGCAAGGTTGGAAGAAAAGTGCATTAATCAAGACTATGGCTATTATGATTAATGTTTCTGAGAAAATAATCTAGAAACTGAAACATATGGAAAGCTAATTTGAATGCTTTTGTTTACAAAAGGAAAATGTCATAGTTCATTCCCTATAAAATCAGTTATTAATCATTGTTAGCTCCTCAGCTGTCACTTATTTAGATTTCAGCCTTCTTCACTCTTCTGAAAAATTCATATTTTGCCAAGATTGTCATTTTATGTATTCCTCAATGTGGGGAACTTGTTTTCAACCAGACAGGGCATTTTACTGTCAAACTGCTTGAGCAAAGTTTATCACCAACAGTCCCATCCCACTAAAAGCTCTTTGAAATCTAACAAGAGAAAAGGATTGTATAAATACAATCAAGAATTGCTCTCATTTGCCTTGGGCAGGCAAGGTTCTTTGAGTAGATGCAATATCTTTTATTAGACCAACTGAGTAATTGGAAAAAAGTTCTTGGCAAGCTTTTGGGCACAGTCACCCTTCTTCAGGCATAGGGAGTCTCTGCTGTTCTGAGACTCCAAGAAATTCCCCCCTTAAGGGTTTTATTTGTTTGTTTGTAGAAAGGGCTTAAGGGATTGGCTTTGTTGCTATAGGACAAATTTTGAAAATATGGTCAAGTTTGGGTTCCATCTGACCATTTCGCGCATTGCTGAGATGTGGCCACTGAGAACTCGCTGCCAGTGAGGGAAAAAAAGAGACACAACTGGCTGTGATTTCATAATCATGGATGGGAGCTTATGCTGTCTCCTAGGCTTCTGTTACTATTTCATGCAGATTGATATTAAAAGAGTGAGGAGATGGCATTTTGCTTTATGAGACCCTGCAAAGTAGGGATTTTATTGTTAGGGAGAGTTAGTGCCTCTCTCCATAACCACCTAGGATCTCATTGGTGGGAGTGAATGGATGCCCCATTTACTCCCATAATATCAATTACTTCCATCAACATCATACAATCACTAATGTTAAAGGCTGAAGAGAAATCAGTTTGAGTATAAAGGGGTTTTCCCAGTCAAAGGCTGCCTACCAGCTCCAGAAAGACTGTCTGTGTTGCCTCTTGCTCTGAAACCAAATCCAGAAGGCCTGTCATATAACAAACGGCCCAAGTTTATGTTATGAAACCAAAGAAAAACAAGAATCTTGTTCTCATAAATGTCCTAAATTCAGAAGATCTCTTCCATGATTTGACAAAAGCTGGGAGTTGGAAGAGGTTCAGGCAACTGATTTAATTGCTTGACTTAAATCCATAGCCAGTTAAATAGATTGCAAGTTTTGCATTTGAAACTTTTGTCTAAATAGCAGTCTTTATAACCAATATCAATGGCTAATCGTTTCCATATTAATTTTGTAAGTGAAGGAACTATGTTAATCATCTCAAAGTAATATGGCCCACCCCAGATGTAAACCTACGTCAGTACTGTGCGCAAAGTTCAGTAAAGCTGTTTACTGTAGTTAGGGTTGAATAAGGTCAGCCTGGATTTAGCTCTTTTTTTCTGGAGGTTCATATAATAGAGCTGTCTGAAAGGGGAAAAAAGAGTAACTTCATTTTAAATGCAAGATTGTCTTGGGGCAGATCAAGGGATATGCTGTATGGAACCCAGCGTTCAAACGCCTGGCATCTATTGTGGTACAGCCTAAAGGAAATGTGTCTGACTGAACAAGTGAAATGATTCAGAGATAATTGCAATCATCAACACTTCCTCGATGACCACAAATCTGACATCACCTATGCATGCAGGCCAAGAATCTCCCAAAAAATACATCAACGTTTTATGGTTTGGCTCCCTACAGCATATTCTTCATAAAAATGAAAACTTTAGTTTCAGATCAACATTGTACAATTCCTACTGCCTTGATCTGATTCCTAAGGTTTTGCTTATTACTATACAGCAGCTGAAACCAGCCAAACCCAACCAATAAGCAAGACTTTACTGTATGGGGAAAGTAATATTTAGTGTCAGTAAAAGTCCATAGAAGTCCCTAAGGCTGGCAGGAAGAACCACCACAGGCAAAAGATTCTTTTTAAAGGTCACAGTCTGCATGCAGAGCCAAAGGACAGAATTTCTCATAGCTATTTTTTGCCCTTTTATAAATAGATTTGGCTTCTGCATGGATCTGGTTAGGTATTGTGTTTTCTTCTTTATTTTTTTTTTACTTTGCTTGTATTGGATTTTCTGAGTTATACAAAATATTACTCATGCACACCCAAACCCTCAAAAAAGAAAATCATGGGCAAAAAACTTGACACACAATACCAAAAACAGGTTTTTTTTTTTCTTTGTAATGTATACATAAAGCACAAAATAGAAACCCCAAATGGAACTTATTCAGAACTCCCAGCAAACTCCTTAGTCAAGCAGATCTCTCAAAGTCAGTGGGACTCTTTTAACATGGTTTACTTTGGGGTAAACACTGCTTCATTGCACAGCTGGTGGTGGGTGAGTAGTGCAGAAGAAAGCATCCCAGTGAGACTCTCAGCTTCTAGACTTCTTAGACCCCCTAGTTAATAGGAAACACCTAAGGAACTTAAGATCCTAATACCAGGCTTCAAGGAGGGACCTCCCTCCCTTTAAGATGCCACTACGTGGCAAGGTACCTAAAAGTACTTCTATGAATCTAGCCATGAGATCTCTCTTATAGTTAGGGCTATCTTTCACAACATGAAAGAAAAAAGAAAATGATGATGGACCTCCCGTTTACTCAATAGCCAGAATGCTAATCTGGGGTGTGTGAGACTTGGGCTTAAATCTCTTCTGACGTCTTCATTGAACCCATATCTCCAATCTGTGAGGATTATGCCCTAACCAGCAGGCTGTCTCAGTCCCTCTCCCATTGTTCCAGATTAATGCATATTTATTTATTTAATACAAAGCAGATCCACTTTAACACAAGACACTCAAAGCATTCAACCCTAGAACACTCTATGGCAGTTAGGGTGCAGATAGGAGTTTGGCCATGTGGGTTTAAGGCCTCCTAGACTGAGTAGATCTTTGAAACTGGGTATCACATATCCCAGCTGAGTGCTCTAGCTCTAATTTTTCAACTACTTGGTGTAAAGGTAGACCATGGTACTATGTCTATGTTTTGCGTGAAGCAAATCTATTGCTGCTCCTACAGCCTACAGGATCAGGCTCCAAATGCAAGACAAATGATAGTTTTGACACCCTAACTGGGTTTAGCCAATTGATAGATATTTAGCTGCTCAACAGTGTCAAGATTTAGACAGTGGTGGGTATGTACAGCCTTTAGATGCTTTGAGAACTTTACTGGTTGAAATTGAGGGCATTGTTCCCTTGGCTGTCTAATGAATGTAGGAACCTCTGGAGTTAGGTAGTAGCTGAGCAGAAATTTTAACAATCTAAATATTTTGGACTTGGGTCCAAATGGCAATTAGGCAACAAAATTATTTTGTGAATCCAGCTCAGGGTGGTTTGCCCGGTCTTTTACTAAGTATAGTTCTGTTCTACCAGCTGACAATATGCTTCCAAGCACCTAGTAGCTATGACCAACATTTCTGCACCAGATAGAACTGAGACATCATGCAATAGGCAATCTGAAAATTCTGTTACTTTCTCTAAAGATAAGAATGATATGTCAAAAGGCATAGCCTGTCTCTTCTGTTAGAGCAGTGAGCCAACCAGAGATATCCTCCAGAGAAGTATGCCAGAGTGATCATTTCAGTTTAGTTTGAAGGAGCATGAAAGCATGAAAAAAAAAGAAATTTTAGTCTAAACTAGAGACACAAATTATAAAATAGAGAAAGTAGTCTAAGGGTTCATAAGATATAATCGGCTGCTTCAAGACAGCAGAAAAATCAGTTTTTCCTTTAAAAGTTTTCAGAACTTGAAGTGACAAAACAATCAGTCCAATTAACATGAATCCTGAAAAAACAGAAAGTTTAATATCTTTATTTCACCAGTTTGCAGACAAAGAAATAAGAACTTCTCTAAAAATATGGAATTCTTGACTAGGCACAAGAGTATACAAGAGACTTTGCATTTCAGTATATTCCCTATAGATATAATCATGCAAGTGCTTACAAAGGTAAGTGTTGGTTGTAGCTGTGTTGGTCTCCCTATGCCTGAAGAAGGGTGTTTGTGTCCAAAAGCTTACAAAGAACAATTTTTCCAATTATTTAATTGGTTTAATACAAGATGTAGTTACCCAAAGAACCTTGTCTACAAAGGCAAATAATATTTTTCATGAGTAGTACCGTTCATGCAGTGTCTGATGCTACCAGCTGTTGATATAGGATTCAGCTACCTATAAAAAGGGTTTCTGCCCAAACTAAGTGTTTAGAACTATATTCAAAGCACTGTATTGGGCCCTTATCACAACTGCATTAAACCACAGGGCTGTCTGATCCATAGACCCAAAATCTCTTCTTTTCCTGCCTGTTTTTCAGACTATTCTGCAGTCACTCTTAACTTTTCTTTGCAACTTTTTAAGAACCTGAGGACATGAGGTACTGTGTTTTATTTAAGTCACATTAATACGATAAGAAGGATGTGGCAAAGAGATGCATCTTCTAGGTTTTCCTGAAGGTAGACAACTTTGTGATGTTTCTCAGTTCTTATGAAAGACAGGTGGTCTACTTCATGGCCTGATGCTAAAAAGTCTATCTACAGCTCCTGTCATTTTATCTTTACTGGTGAGACTTTCTGAGAATCATAAAAGTCTTAAGAGAATTTGGTTGCAAGTCATCTCTAAAAAAGCACAGACCAAGCCACTGAGCTCTTTGAGAGCCAAGACCAGGTATTTAAAACTTGATCCAAAATTCAGTGGATACTGAGTGCAGTACGCACCACTGTGCTGTGTCATAAATTCATATCAATCTGTGCTTGCCAGCAAGCGGGCTACCTTGCTTTGTACCTCCATTCAGTGGTTTTCCAGCCCCCCTGCCAAGTACAATATGTTATAAAGATCCAAGTATTTCCACATCTGTTAGTGCAGGTTGATGATTGTGGGCCCTAA
>NW_017729024.1:88292507-88300924 GCF_001723915.1 Gavialis gangeticus
GAGCTCTTTGAGAGCCAAGACCAGGTATTTAAAACTTGATCCAAAATTCAGTGGATACTGAGTGCAGTACGCACCACTGTGCTGTGTCATAAATTCATATCAATCTGTGCTTGCCAGCAAGCGGGCTACCTTGCTTTGTACCTCCATTCAGTGGTTTTCCAGCCCCCCTGCCAAGTACAATATGTTATAAAGATCCAAGTATTTCCACATCTGTTAGTGCAGGCTGATGATTGTGGGCCCTAATCACCATAGCATTTGAAAACTGAAAAAATGATCTCTCTCTCTGTCCTCCAGGACTCCAGGCACAAATGCTCATAATCTCATGATTCATCATCCTCTACTGGTTACATATACAGTGCATGCCTATTTTGGCTCTTCCATTAAATCTGTAACAGAGTATGCCACCATACCACTTGCTTCCCATTGTCATTGCCAATGGCTTTGTGAATGTCCTTGGAAGCATGTATGTTTAACTTCTGTGTGTGCTGGGATGCGGGGAACCACACACTATTTCCATTGCCTATGTGGAGGTTGCAAGGCTCATAGTATGTCCACTCACAATGCTGTTTTTCCATGAGGACTGAATATTTATTAATATACTATACTTCTGCAGACATGTAGTTACTGTCAGATGTTTTTACTGTAGTAACTATAGAAAAAGCTGTTACTGTGTTCATAAATTTAAAATGAAGGAGAACAGTGGTTTACTCTTACTTAATAATTCAGTGATTTCAGCATTCCATTCTTAGTCTGCAGCATCCAACTTCTGCTACTAAATTCATGTTGTCAATTATATATCTTTGCTAAACTGTTGGACCTGTTTTTATGAGGGAGTGGCAAAAAGCATAAAATGGTACTTGACCATATGAAAGAAAAGCCAAACTCTTTCTGCTTTTTTTATTCTATTCCCTTTTTCTCACTCTGACCAAACTCCTCTAGTCTCTCATAAGATTATGCTGCAAAACCTCCCCATAATAATAAATACACCACATCTGCAGTCAGTTCCTGCAGTGTCCATTTTCATGGTGATAGGAAACAGGACAACCAATGAAGCACTGATCTTTTATAGCCCTGTTGTTAAAAGAACAGAATGTCTTCACATCTCCATTGTGTGCCAAACATGAAGCAGTAATAAGGCTCACTACTGAAAGCAATACTTAATTAAAACAATATTTTGTACCATTATTCTATTTAATATTAAGAAACATTATGGTAAACTTTCAGAGCATTTGAAACAGCTTTGTATAAAAATAAATCCTTAGGGCTCTGCAGTCCTCCTCATTAAACCTAAAGAGTTTGACTGATTTTACAAATCAAATGGGATCAAATGGGTATAAATTGTCCATGAATAAGTTTAGTTTGGAAATTAGAAGAAGGTTCCTCATCATTAAAGTAATCAGGTTCTGGAATGGCTTTCTATGCAGAGCACTGGGAGCAAACATACTAACAGTTTTTAAGATAGGGCTTGGTAAGTTTATGAAAGTAATCTTATAGTGTGGTGCTTTCACAGCAGGGGACTGGAGTCAATAACCCAGGAGATCCTTTTCAAAACAAAAAGAAATTCTCTGATAAAGAAAAGGTCAAAAAAATTGTCTAAGAATGGGAATGTTCTTGCAACTGAACTGTGGATGCTTTTCTAGACATGATAGATATGTCATTTCCTGAACACAGGGCTTTTATGCACTACACTGTACTGTACCAAGCCTCCTCTAGTCCCAGCTTGCACAATTCATTTAAGTCAACAAGATTGCATTTAGCCAGTGCTGAATATAGGATAAGGGATCCTAACAAGAAATTGGGTTGGGGAGAGGAAGGGTAGGAAATTCATGTGGCCAAAATACCAGTATCTTGCACAGAAAAACTGAGTTTTCATAAAGTAATATGGTGGCTGGAGAAAAGAAAGAGATATAGCTGGTGCCCTTTGTCATTCTCTTTAATAGCATTAATAAATGAACACTTTCTAACATATTTAGCAAAAGTTTTACATCTACCTTATAAAGCAAATCTTCCTTCCTTTTTTCCTCTAAAAATAAATCAGTCCAACCAAAACCAAAAACATGCACAATGAGTGTGGTCAATAGTTGAAAAATTCCACTCTTTGTTCAATACCTAAGTTTCCTATGAGTTACAGTCTTATCTTCTAACTGAAGCAACAGAATTTGTATCTGTCTCATTATTTTAGGAATTCCTGGTTAAACTGTATGTCAGAAACACACCTGATAGCAGATCCAACAGGAGAAAGGGAGGAAATCTAAAGACACCTAAAGTAAGCATCCTAGCTTATTGTTTGAGAACATCCAGAATGTTACTAACAGTGCATGAAAACCACAAAAAGCAGCAAATGCTTGTTCAGAAGAGCAGATCCACCACAGTAGCTCAAAAGGCCACTACAAATGCAACTGTTTAGAAATAAAGACATGGCTGTGTAAGCAGAAAGCAATTCCATTAACAATTAAGTTGATGGCCCTTATATTGGTTTATATTATTTGTTTTCATTTAATGAAAAAGGGACAGATTGAGAGAATTCAAGTGCAACAACAGGAATAAGTAGAAATTAACTTGTGTCACACAATAGTGATATTTAATTCTTATATCAATTCAGGCTATGTAATCAAGGCTAGGAGATAAAGAGGAACAAAAAAAAGCCAACTTTATTTTCTTGCTTCAGTACTTCTGTGTATAAAGTGCCTTTGTGGCCTTCATGTATTACTTTGCACTGTCCAGGATGCAGGCATCAGGCAAAATAGAGGATAGAGAGTTGAAAACCACATTTGGTTCTTGAGCCGCTAGTAGGAAAATAGTCCCTGGTCTCCAGAAGTCAAAAATGTTCTTTCCTCCTTCATTTCTTCTCTAATGGACACAGGAAGTGGGACATTCTATAGTAAATCTTTTGTTCTAAAGGATAGACCAGGAAGTTTAGCGGATGCTATTTTCCCCCTTCATTGCCATCCTTCTAGTGAGACACTTAACTGGACCCAGCATTAAGCTAGGCAAATGGGAAAAAACTAAGGCAGGGCTCCACCCTATAAAGCAATATTTGATAGAAAAATTGAGGAAATAAGGGATATCTGTATCTGTATACTTCTCTTTATCTTTTACCACTGCGATCAGTCAGGAGATGAGTCTACCAGGTAGGGAACCTAAAATGAGCAGTAAGCATACTTGAAGGTGTGGTGCTCAGTATCCGGCATATCAGTCCTTTGCAAGCATCTGGAACGAATCTCTTGAGCTTATTTAACAAATGCTTCCTGTTCTTTCAGTGACAGTGCCCCTATCCCCCTGCTTTATCTGTGGCAAGCTGTTTCGGCCATTATAAGAGACTTGTTCACAATGTGGTTTTTTTAAGACTAGGCTAGACAAGCACTTGTCTAGGACAGGTTTGAATAGGGATGACCCTGCCTTGAGCAGGGGCTGGACTAGATGACCTCCTAAGGTCCCTTTAAACCCTACTTTTCTCTGATTCTATGGCACTTTATTGATAGTAGTAGTCAGAAATTCATCAAAATTATATCAAATTCTATCCAAATTAGTTTAACTATGTCTCAATTAAGCCAATAAAGCTGTTATTCAATTCAAAAGCCACTCATATATTTTATTACTATATAGTTTTCTTCAATTCATACCCCATATACAGGAAGGAAGTTTATACCAATAAACCTGTGGGAATGAGCAACCAGAGATAAAGGAGGAGACTAGTAGAATAAAAACGCAAAGATTACAGTATTTTAGGTAGACCTATTGGCTGCAGTGAGGCTCTTTGTACAGGACAAGAAATTAAGATTTTTCCCACTATGTAAAATAATATTTTGACAAATATCAGTTTTTCAAAGCTTTACCTTCCTTATGCTCTTGTCTAAGTACATTTCCACTTATATAATTTTAATGTGGCCAGAGTTGTTTGAATTTTCTAAAATTGAATAGAGAGACTGAATACTGATTTTGCTCAGTTTTAATATTAAAGTGAATTTCTCTGCCCTTTCATTTCAGTTACACATAAACATTTCAGACCCAGACATATAGACTTAAATAAACGGGACCATAGTGCTCTGCCATTCCTGATTCTACAGGATCATGAGCATATTCACCATATGCACCTTGCCAACTGCCATTCAAAGAGTAACTAGCCAAACTAAGCACAGAATTCAGGTGCAGTCATGATATTAATGTTCTTTGTAAAGGGGGTGATGCATCAACCTAGCCAATCAGAGTGGAAACAGATTTGTTGTTAAAACAAAATAAATCCAAAGCTGAAGCTATAAACAGCTCTGTGTTTTTTATTTAGCTAATTTAATTAAAAGAACTTAAAACAGACCAACTGTGTGTAAAGAGCTACATTCTTCTCATCACTTAATGCATTTAAAATACTTTGTGAATTTTTAGGGGAGGGAAAAGAGGGGTGAACCGTGAGCTCTCTCTGAAAGTCATTAAATACGAATAACACTGAATGACATCATGCTCTATGACTTCTTCAAATAGAAAACCAAGCATTTCTGTCTTAATCATTCCCATTTGTTAATTTGTTCTCTAGAAGATTTAGTAGACACAGCCAGTTTCTTGCCCCTGTTCAAAAAAGTATTCCTGACTCTGACTTCTAACAGAATTCTAATCAGTTGGGACTATATGCTATAGCATAATTCAGCATTTTTTTGATAACAGAACAAGAAAGCTGCTCATGAAAAAAAGATACAAAAATAAATCAATAGGATTGTTTTCATTTCCTTTTGGGCTACACTATGGATCACATGTTCCCCCCCACGCATGTTAAAAGGATTTCCTGTAAACTCTATTCAGTTTTCCAAATTTCATCAGTGTTGAAGTCACATTGTTGAAGGGTAAGTGCATGGATCCAAAAGGGCTTGCATGACTTTAGGCAATGGTGAGGGGCATTGTTGAGGCCTTGGTGGATGGGGAGATGTTTGTGTTTTCCTTAATTCGCTGGACTTCCCTCAGAGTTGGTGCCTTATGATGAATGGGTGGAGAAGCGATGTGCAACAGCATGGGCAGTGAAGGTGTTGGAGTCAGCTTGAGGGGTTCAGTGATGTACCACATTGCAGAGGTTAGCTAGATGTCAACAAGTCAAGTATGGCTTCTTCAGGTCCATACTGGTACACGATACTTGGTTACGGAGTATGCAAGGGCCAGCGCCGATGTCCATAATACTGATACTGATGCTCCCCAGCTTGTGCCTGCCAATTTCTGCACCAAATTGACCCTTATCTTCATCTTGGTAGCTACCTTTTTCAGGTGGTCATAAAAGGTTAACATGCTGCCCACTCTGAAATTAGATGGAGTGGGGTCATACTGCACAGTGTTACCGCAGAAAGTTACCTTGAGGGTATGCTTAGCATTCCTCTTATGAAGACAGAATGCAGTAATTGTTGTTTTGAGAAGGTTTGGCTTGAGTCTCCATTTCCAAAAATATTCCTCTATGGTATTCAGGTCCTTATTCAATGTGGACTTTGTCTCACTGAAGATGGTTGCTTGCATTGCCAACCCGAGGTCTTCTGCATATACAAATCTGCACTACTTTGTTGGCGACATATCCCTTGTGTATATATTAAAGAGCATTGGTGTGAGTACTGAGCCTTATGGCAGTCCATCACCCAGGTGGACACAAAGCCCGCCTATTGATCAGCAATGTCCATATTAGGTGTAGTGTTTGGTGGCAAGGTATGATCTTTGTGAGCTTCAGTGTTAGACCTTTAATCCAAACCATGTCATAGGCTGAAGACAGGCCTAGAAAGGCTGCACCAGTCTTGGATTTTTTCTGAAATCCAGCCTCGATGTGCATTGCAGGGGTCAAAACTTGGTCACAGCAGCTTCGCTTAGGCCAGAATCCCACTTGTTCATCAGGAATCATCGGCTTGATAAAAGGGCTGGTCCTCCCGAGGATGATACATTCCAAGAATTTGTAGGTTGTGCAAAGAAGTGACATTGGCGTATAGCTCCCAGGTCGATTGGCTTACCTGGTTTAAGTACTTCAATGGCCATCACCTCCCACCATGTTTTTGGTACACTTCCAGATTCCATAGTTTTGGTTTAGTTTCATCAACCATTATAGTCTCTTGGGGCCTAGAACATGGAGAAATTTTGGGAGCATACCATCTCCTTGTAGCCATCATGCTGTCCATGTTCTGTTTTGTCAGCCAAAATCTTATCTTTATAAACCCATCACATGCACACACCTTAATTTGGTCATTTCATTCCAAATGGGAAATCTCAAGGGTTTTTGCAGCCAGGCACCATAACCCTGGAGCCAGGAATTTCCCAGGATGTGCATGCCTGTTGGCCTCCCAACCCCTGTCTGCCTTCAAGGCTGTGAACATGTGTGACAAAGAGGCTTTTAGAGATCAACTAACCCCTGCCATTCCCCTAGACCATTGTTCTAATACAATATATACTGTACCTACAAGCCAATTCTTAGAAGCAAACCTCTAAATATCATTTTCTGGCCATCAAACTCTATAGCTTCTAAACTGATAGACAGTACAAAAAAAACCTCTCAACAAAAACACAAAGTGAGAGGTCAATCATCAGTTAACACTGGATAAGCTCCTACTGCCATTAACATAAGTGAAGTGAAGGAGGGGTTAACTGCAATGAAGAAGAGGCAGCCAGTGGAGATGGTATGCTCCCAAAATTTCTTATGAATAAGAAGTCCAAGGTGGACTTATGAATTGGCAGGGCCAATTCAATCTGTGGGTTGCCTGACTGACTGTACTGCCAGAGCATGTCCTAGGTGTCTTCAGTCCAGCAAGGAGTATATGCCACCCAGAAGCCCCATGGGACACTCTCCTCGGCAGCAGCAATCTGGAGACCAGTGAACCAATGGTAACATTCCAGTGTCACAGGGATATAGGTCACCACTTTTTCAATAGCTTCTCTCAGCAGACCTAGGGTATTTCCAACATAAGTAAAACAAGAAAGGATAGGAAATCTTATGTGAAGCCTGCTTAATATGTTTATACTGAAGGTGCGGTAGATTTGCACATTATAAACTAATTCAGAGATGTATGGCATAAGTCTTCATAAGCAGTGGGCTTATATCATCAAATGATGGGAGACAGTATCTTTAGGATATTGGATTAGTAATGTTTATGTCTGAAAAAATGTAAATATCTTCCTGGTCATAACTAGATCAGAAAAAAACTTCTGATCTGATAAGCAGATACACCCTTGGCAGGCAGGGAATTGTATGCATAATATGGGCTCCCCAAGAATCTAGTGAATAATGTATGTAAAAAGGCCAGGTAACAAACCCTGCTTAAGCCTCACAATGAAAAAAATTGCTTGTCTTTAGTTTTCCTGAACATAGGGAATGACTTCAGACCCTCAGCTAGTGCCCTGAGTGAAACAGGCTGACACTATACGTCTCTGATTTAGGTAGCCTATCAGGTACAAATCTACCCTGCTTTCTGCCTGTCTTCAGTCTAACATGGCTGCCAACTCTCTCTAATATGTTCATAATATGATATATAATATAATTACTAATATAACATAGTATTTTCTGTCCTATGAACTTTTTCGTGAATATTGGGTTGCTGTTGTATTTTCAGTCTTTTTTGCTGCTTGGCTTAGTATTCTCATAACTGTATATATGGTGTTACTGCCACTTCATACATGAAACGTCCACTGAATTCAATGGACGTCAAAGTTATGGAGTAATCATATCAGACCACTAAAATCCTCCTTTGAATTAAAGATGGGTGAACCAGTTTGGGAAAATAAGTAGAAGTCTGAACTTCAGTCCCACCCTCAAACCAACTTCGCTTTTTCTCCCCCTCAGTCACCAAGGACTTTTAAATTACCTCCTGCTCATTCCAAAAGGTAGCCCAGTATACAAAGGATCCCTCTTCCTTTTCCAACCACATCGTAGATTTCATGGGTGGTCTTCAAAAGAGTTACCATCTAAAGCTTGGGATCATGGAAGAGCATGAAGAGGTAGGATTGCAGATTATATCGACTACAAGGTGAGCTAGACAGTATGAAAGATGAGCCAACTCCATCCTAAACTAAGTATAAAGTGACAAACCTGCTAAGATACTGCAAAGAAAATATCAGTGAAGTTGAGGAAGACTACTCGAGAAGAAAGGAAGTCAGGGAATTGTGATTCATATAGGGACTGAAGGAAGGAGAGAATTCAACAGGCTAGAATCTGATAAGCTCGGAGGAAAAATGGAAGGGAGAAAGAATATAAATGTCTATAGAAGGGAACAGGGAGAGAGTCCAAAAAAGAACATGTAACTGAATGTAGGAAAATGTAGAAGTAGTACCAGAATGCAAAGGCCTTTACTGGGAAAAAACCATAAGGATAATAGTTGTTCAGCCTCAGAAATTTTCAAAATCTTAATTGATTAATCACTCATGCCCCTGTAGACTAAGTATTACTCTCCTTTTTTTTTTTTTTTTTTTTTTTG
>NW_017729024.1:88301021-88309257 GCF_001723915.1 Gavialis gangeticus
TTTTTTTTTTTTTTTTTTTTATAGGTGAAGCAGAGACAGTAACTTGGCCTTGGCCATGGAGAAACATTGCGTGCGCGCCAAATTTAGAAATTTCCTGGTTTCTATTCCTGTGCTCAGACTTCTAGCCTACACTTGTCTTCATCCATCCATATTTAGAGACCTCTTCCAGAATTAACAACAAAAGATGATCGCATGGGCCTTCCATGGCAGCCCTCCTGTCCCCTCTTCTTTTTTTCACCAAAATAGTCATAATTTGCTCCTATGAAAAACTGAAATCCTGGGCATAGTCTGTGCATTATATAAAGGTCTAAAAGCCCTTCTGCAACAGAAGTGATCCAGACGTTTCTGCAGTGCAGAAGGTCGTGCATCTGGCATCTGCACCTGGTCAAAAGCTATTCAATAGAAAACAGAAGAGCTATTTTTCCAACAGTTACGTATGTACCTCCCACAGAGAGCTGCTGCTGCTGGTGCTGATGTGGGTAAAGAGAACTTGTTACATTTTGCAAAGATATAGAACAAAATCTACATGCACTTTTTAAAATAGCTGTTCATTTCTAAATGCTCTAATTTTTTATTAAAAATCTATTTAAGTATTTTTCCCCCCAATTTGTCATGTGAAAGTTCCCTCTAACTTTATTCAGTATAATTTATTCAATGTTATTTTATAACAGAAGGATAAAAAAAATGTGCCAGATATTTACGTGGCAGTACCTTAATGTTTTAGTTTAGCTTATGTTTGTATTTTAAATCAATAGCTCATTATCTTTCTGTCCCTCCTTCAGCTCCTAATAACCAACTAAGCGATATTTACAATTTGTATTTTGGGGATTTAAATAATATAAGTGAAATCCTGTCCTCATCTAGTTAATGGCAAGTCTCTCATTGGCTTCAACAGAGCAGGGTTTAATTGTATGTACAGCATGTTGGACAGAGAGCTTTGTGTTATTCTAAAGTATTATAAACAGGGATCCTGATTTTCTCTGTTTAAAAATAGCAAATTCTCTGATTAAAAAACCCGAAATCCAGGAATAAAATAAAATGCCACTATACATAGGTATTAGTTGAACACAATGTTTTATTGATATATTTACATTTTAAAGCAATTTGGAAACCTATTAGTACCTCGATCACTATAATGAAATAAATTCTAAACATCTATATATTTTGACATTTGATTTTTGTCTTGTTATCATGGAAAATCAGAGCTCCTCCTGCCCTCTTTGCTCACCAGGACACAAGTCTAGCAGTGCCTTTCACTTGCCACTGCTTTGTGGCACTGATTATGGCCTTTGTATGTTATTGCACTGTAAATGTTAAATAGTGAAGTCAAAGGCCAGTCATGGGTCTTAAGTCTCTCTGAACCAGTTTAGAGCCTTAGTATAGATACTATATAACCTTTACATTTGAAAGAGTTCCCTGCCCATGCCATTGCCCCTCACTCCCCACCCACAGCCCTGCTAGTGCCCCTCACCCAAAGCCCCCCACTTGCCCCAGCCCTGCTGGAGGGAGTCCCCAGCTGCCAGGGCTATGGGGCCAGGGACCCTGATCCGCAGCTCCCTGCCCTCCACGACAGCGCCTAAGCCCCAGTTGCCACCCACAGAAGGTGGCAGCTTCTGCAGTGAAGTGGAGCATGAAGCCTGGCTCCCCCTCCGCTGTGGGCAGCATGGCCAGAGCCGAGCCCATGGAGGGGACAGGTGAGGGCTGCCTTCTGCAGGTTTGGGCTCCCTGCCCTGCTGCCCTCCCCCCAGGGCCTCCATGGTCCATCGGGTGGGACCTGGTACAGCAGGGCAAAGCAGGGCAGGGAAGCTCAGTGCTGCCACTGGGAGATCTGCAGTGCCATGGCGGTGCCCCCTGCCTGCCCAGTAGCCACTGCCCCCACTGCTGCTGAGCAGGCAAAGGGCACCTTGCCATGGCTGCACAGGGCTCCCAGCAGTGGCACAAGCCTCCCACCCCATTCTGTCCTGCCATGCCAGGTTCTGCCCACCGGGCTGCAGAGGCCCCAGGAGACAGCAGCAGGGCAAGGAGTCTGAGCCCACAGTAAGCACCCCACACCCTCCCCTCCCCCCCTTCCCCACACACAAATCTGGGGGGAACATGCCCCCCATGCTCCCTCCGGGAATGCATGCAGAGGCAGGGAGCCAGCCTCCTCTGGACAAGCCACCTGTGGTTCTATCCCACCCCCCACTGGGGCCCTGTGGCCAGGTATTCTGTCCCTGGGCCACAAGCCCCACACCCCACACCAGCTGAGCAACAGCCCCAGCCCTGCCCAACTCCCTCCCTTACTAGGGGGCCTCAATCCCCCCCACCCCCCAGACTTACCTGCAGGACCTGCTCTCCAGGCTGCATGGAGGCTATGTGCACGCATACATGCACACATGCACATGGTGTTCCCTGCCTGACAGCCCTCTTCCCACTCCCCCAAGCTCTTGTAGTCTGGAACTCTGCCAGCCTGCAAGGGGAAACCCACCATTTCCCATGTTTTTCTCCTATAAAGGAGAAAATCCAGGTTTTTCTCTTTAAAATGATAAAATCCAGGTTTTACTACATTTTTCCATGGCAAACAGAAAACCCAGATCCCTGATTATAAAGGACCTTAACACTTCTGTCCATCTTTCCATCTGTCTTTTGGACCTGTACTGTATTTAACATAAATTTAGCAGTATCAAGTGTCCAAATATGCACAGCTAAATTAATCCCTAGTGCAGATCCAGTCAAGTCCATGGAATTATACCAAAGTTAAGTATAGTCCATAGCATCTGGTGCAGGAATTAGAAGGCATCCTGTCAAGTTTTGAGGACAAAAACACATTGCAACTGGAAGAACACTAGCACTTAATTCCTTTCCAAAACATGCCTTTTCCTATATGGAATGTTATTGCTGGGTCACAATGAAATGTTAGGTAGTATATACCATATTTTCTTGCAAACCACATGAACCTATTTCTAGAAATCAACTGTTGGAAAATGTGGGGTGCCTTATAAACAAGGAAATATGGTAATAGCAATTTCTGTATTGTAAGCTTTGGGAGGGGGGAGGGGAAAGGGAAATAAATAACACTGCACATGCTTCACAGGGAACAGCACAACAGACTGAGCTCCCTAGCCATTGCTACTTACTGGGTGCTTTACTGTGGAGTTGACTAATTAGTTCCTCAGTAAAGCATCACCATTTATGTGTGTGCTGGTATTAGGGCACAGCAAATTAACTCCACCATAAGATAGTACTGTTGGGGACAGTAATGTCTTACAGCAGAGTACTTAACTACACTGAAATACACATGTAGATGGTGACAGGGGCTGGCTGGGATGTGAGGATGCCAAAGTACAGGGGCTGCCTGCTGCCTAGCCCCACACTTGAGCACCCTCATGCCCCAGCCAGCCTGTCTACTGCTTGACGCTGCCACCTAGAGCCCAGAGCTGACCCTACAAGTCTGCTACTAGCCAAGGGCTGCTCTGCTCCAGCTCAAAGTGCTGCTGTTTCAGTTGCATGTATACAAGCGCACCCTGGAACATTGTACTCTGGCACAAGCTATGCCGGAGTTTATCATGTCATATTACTTGCACATGTAGATATGCCCAGTTACTTAATGCTTGCAACCAGTAGTTCCAAAGAAAGATTTTTTTTCTTCATTCTGTCTTTCAAAACTAAGGTATATATCTTATTCTGGGGTGTTTTGCATGAGAGAAAATATGGTATAGTATTCTCACCGACTGACATGTAAAGGAACTTGGAAAAAAATCTGATTCCTAGAAGAGTTCATAATCTGAATAAAGAATGTAAAAGAAAAGACAGCATATGGAAATTAGTGTTAATCATCATCTTAAGTTATCTAGGGCCCTGCTACATCTTCAAGTTAAAGCTGGGTAGAAACCAGCTATAGAGTTATCATACATTCTCAAGCACTAACTTTATAGCTGGTTAGCTTTTTCTTTATAGCTAGTCATTTTTATCATGTGATAATTGCTTTGCACATGTGGATGGTCTAAATTTCTTGCACAATTAACCAGGTAATTGTGTGATAACTGTGACTGGTTTTACTTTGTACATGTAGCTGGTCTAAATGTATTGTGCAATTAGCCAGTTAATTGCATAATATATGTAACGTGTAGCAGGGGCCCCAGTAATGTTAATAAATGTGTTGTGTAATATACCCATCATATTCTTAAAAGTGTTCATCTTGTTAACTAGTGTCTTGCTTTAATACAGGTAAGAACAACAGGCATGGGAAGGAGGATGGAGAGGCACAAAGAATTTTACTGGACGCAGTAAACCAAGACTTCATAAGCTCCCTCTTCTTTCTTCTAAGGAGAAGTTAAGATCTCCACTAGACTTGAGGCTGTATTCCAAGCAATTGCCTAGCAGCATATGCATCCAGAGTGCTACTCAAAACATAACTGAATTATCCTAGAGTAAGAAAGAAATTATGGGAGTTGTTCTTGGTGGTTTCATAAATATACAAAATATACAAAGATATTTGTAACCCTATATTTAGGAAGCCAGCATACAAAGTAACTAGTGAGCCATTGGTGGGCTGCAAGGGCAGACATAGGGGAGGTTTCAGAGGTAGTTTAACCCCTTCCAAACATTTCCACAGCACTTGGTATTGTCATGCTGAGACACTGCAAGGCTCTATACATGCTATTTCCCAAACAAGGAGCAGTACAGTCAGATTAGAGCAGATTTGCAATTGGACAATAATTAGATTTAATGAGAGGCATGGCCAATTAGCCTGAGCACACCACTGTACTAGCACAGCTATATTGCTTCGAGCTTGGGAGGGAATTTGTGCAGAGCTACCTTGCAGCATTATGGATGGCACTGCCCTGTGCCAACTTAGCAGCTCCCTAAATGCATTTTAGTCTACTTCTGGTTATGGGTTCTCTACTAATGGTTCCAGAGGTTGTGTCAATTGCACTTGTTAAGCTGGACTCAGGAAGCAAAATGATTGAGAACCACTAACCTAGTTTTGAGAGAGAGAAAGAAAGAGAGAGAAAATAAAATTGCAAAAGTTCTTATAAATGTGAAAGATGCCTAGTGAAAATCCTTATAGTTGAATCTGCAAAACAGTTATAGTAAGGTTTTTACCGTTATTTACTATGTTTATTTTCTAGTGTCACACTTGAAGCGCAAACCACATTTGGCTCAAAAAGTTGCCTTGTGAAATTTAACCATATTGAAATCTCCAACTATCTGGTTTCCCTTATGAAAACAAGGACAACAAATCATTGGTCCAAATTCAACCCTGGCATAAGGACACAATTTCCATTGAAGTCAGCAGGCATCGTGCCCATTGACACCAGGGCTGAATTTGGCCTAATTGTTTACAGATCTACAAGTAAGTGACTGCCAGTGCTATCCAGATTAACCATTTACAGTATTATTAGTATTTGTATGGTGCTAGCACCTACAGGACCCAGTACAGCATAAGGGACAATTTTGGTAGATTGTGTCCATGTTTTTAATGAAAGGAAGTCACTCTGACAAGGGATACAAGGGGTAAGAGCCTGAAAGGACTTGCCAAGCTGGGTAAGTGAACTTTGCCATGGTTATGTAGGTCAGTCACTTCAGAGCTCAAGTAATGAAGCATGTTCTTCCCCTACTTTACAATTAAAGGCCAGCCCAAAGTGTTAGCTCCAGCAGTACAACACATCGAACTACTGTTTCTCTAGGACCGAAAAAAAACAACAAAAAAAACTTTTTCAAAACAGGAGCTTTGTGCCTGCATCCAAGTGCCATGACTAACCAACTACCATGACTGAACAAGAGGCTGGTGAGATCCAGCCATGGAACTCCCATAGCAGTGGCTTGGAGACAGCCTAACCAAAGGCTGTAACAATAGCCAAATAGGCAAGCCCTGGCCCCATTGACTCCAACAGTAGACTCCCAGAGCACCTATACACATGCAGCGAGGCTGCTCTGATGCACTGTAATTATGGAGTGTCAGAGCAAATCTGATTAACTGAGTCTGCTGGAGCATGGTAATTACTGTGCTCCAACAGACACCAGTGTCATATGTATCAGCAACCCCATGCTAAAAAATGGCAGTGGGGGTGCTTTAACTAAAGCTCATTCAGCAAGCTTTAGTTAAGGTGCCCCCACCAACATTTTTCAGCATGGTGATGCTGCTACATGCAACTCCGGGCACTTCAATTAAAGTGTCTCCCCCAACTCCTGGAGCACGTGTATAAACACCCCCATTGATTTCATTTGGACCACACTGGGTGTGTCTACACAAGATGCTTTACTGCATAGTAATCTACTGAACAGTAAAGCATCACTATGTAACTGTGTGCAGCAGCTACTGAGCATTAAAACAGGCTAACAGGTGGTTTGGTAGTAGATTTACTGCACATCTGCTAATGTGCAATAGCACATGGTTACATAGCTGACCGGGAGCAAACTGCTCCCAGCCAACCCAGGCAGCCTGGGGGGAGAGAACTATCCCTTCCTCCAGGCAGCTGCCTGCTCCTACCCCCCACTCCAATTGACCAATCAGAGAGGGGGCTAGAATAAAGTCCCCTGCCCTGGCAGCAGGCAGGTGCTGGGCCCCAGCTCTGATTCTGGAGCCAGAGCTGAGACATTGCCCCCTTCCCCTGCAGCAGTCAGCTGCCAGACCCCAGCTCTGAGATCAGAGCCAGGGCTGGGACATTGTCCCCTGCCACAGCAGCTGCTTGCTGCCAGGGCCAGCTCTGATCTCGAAGCAGGGGCTGAGACATTGTCCCCTGTGTCTGCAGCAGGCATCTGGCAAGCCCCAACTTCGATCTCAGAGCTGGAGCTGTGACGTTGTCCCTGCCCCTGCAGCGGGCAACTACCAGCTCTAAGACTGGATAAATTTGCTCCTGATAGGTGCATGTGTAGTGAGTTCTCAGGGAAAGCTTACTGTGCAGTATTTTACTGCGCAGTAAGCTTTCTGCCCATTCATTGCATGTGTAGATGTGCCCACAATGACCAAGCTGAAGCCCTGACAGACCTCAACTAGGCTTGAATTCCAAATCTCTTCTTCTAGACTGGCTGTCAACATGCCTCCAAGAGAAATTCAAGAAACTGGTATCAGCCGTAAAATCCCAACTGTTCCAAATTCCAGAATCTCCCCCTCTCCCCAATTTCCAGGTTTCATTTGAACTGTTGGTCCCCAGGATTATAGCCATGGCAAGGACCCAAAACAAGCCTCCAGCTTTAGAATACAGGCTCAGCTAACATCTGTTAGAGCCTGAGCCTGCCCATCTCTGGACCAACTGAAGCAATTGGAGATTTTCTGTTGACATCAGTTAAGACCAGGATCTGGCTCTGTTCACAGTGGGTATTTCCCACCCCAGAAATTGTACACAGCATACTAAGCGATTGTCTACTAAAGTCTTACTACCTTACAACTCTATGCCAATGCAGTTACCATGTGCAGGGTCCTTTGTTTTCCATAGCATCGCATTGACATTTCTTAACCACTTTACTCCAGGCTGACGTAGGCTGCATGACTTAATTGTGTATCCTCAAATTACATTAATATCCAAATGTGTACCTAAGTAGCTACCATGTGTAGGATCCTGCGTTGTCTTCCAGGTCTACCAAGCTATGTGTTAACTATACATTTTAACGTTCTCTTAATAAAGGTTTTTAATCTGTTTCTCTTTGTTCAGATTTTGTACAAGCCATAAACTATGGCAATACCCTGGCTGGGTCTTGCCAACTTGTTGTTCTCCAGGGTAACTGGTTTGACCCAGGCAAGAACTCCCAGTTTGGAACAAAATACTTCTACTGTAGTATTAGGGCACCTATATGGCAATGACTGGGTGGCCTAGTAAATACTTAAAAAATATAATACACTATAAACAATAAAACAACTACAGCATCCGGGATCCTTTCACATCACTGTGCAGACTGAGTGCAAAGTAACCCTTGCTCATTCAAGAAAGAGTACTTACCCAGGTTCAAATTAGATTGAAGCCTATGATTCATTTGAATTTTCTGCACCAAGTCAGTCAGAAAAAAAATGGATTCTTGGGTCATTGTAAACACACTTCCCACATGGTCTGCAGTTCTGTTGGGATTTAAACAAATGGCCTTTCAGACTAAATGGACCCCACTAATCTATGATGCAAAGCTGTCTCTGTTGCACTTTCTGTGTTTGTTACCACAAGCAGCAGAATGACAGTTTGATTACATTTATGATGTTCAGGGAGCCAGGATTCTCCCAAAGAAGCAAGGAAAAAAATCACTCTTTTTTTAAAGAAAAGAGCCC
>NW_017729024.1:88314257-88318776 GCF_001723915.1 Gavialis gangeticus
GCTGTCTCTGTTGCACTTTCTGTGTTTGTTACCACAAGCAGCAGAATGACAGTTTGATTACATTTATGATGTTCAGGGAGCCAGGATTCTCCCAAAGAAGCAAGGAAAAAAATCACTCTTTTTTTAAAGAAAAGAGTCCAAAAGTTCATCTTTAGTTTGAGAACTAATCAATAGCCCCTCATTAACCCTTTATTTGGGAGATGAGAGGGAGTTAGCTCAGTCTAAAAAGATGCAACTGTGTAGGACTATGAAAACAATGTTGGTATGCTATGCCAACCATTCAAGAAATTCAGTCAAGACTAAATAGAATAAATGTCACTAAGATATAATGTCTGTACATGACTGTAGACTGTGGTTGAAATGCATGACCTTCCTGTGCTACAGATAATAATCAGCCTTGCTTCAGCAGGGAAGGGCAAATCAAATGGGCAACATGGAATAAGTGACTAAATAAAAAAAACCCACACACGCTTATAAAAAAAGGGGATATAACCCAAATAATGACTGCAACCTATTCTACTTTGAGATGCAGTTTCATAGCTCCCAAAATTGGCAGAGTGAGCTGTCTGCAGTGGAAACACTGGGTTTCATTGTGAAGTCCTTACAAAGTATATTCAGCAAGGGTTTTCCCTAAGTAAAATGTGTCTCTTCAATGAGATTCTTATCAGAGTAAGAGGTGGAGTTCGGCCCATTTTAGATGAATATGTCAATCATATTTCCCAGCAACTTGAACAGTACTTTTTGCTTATCACATCTTAACACTAGTGGGAAAAGTTCCTGCTTCTGCTGACATAAACAGCCAAGACTGGTATCCATTTTACTACTGGGTCCAGTGACTCTTGCCTGTGAGAAAGTGGGGACAGGTGAGACAGGGATGGCTATAGGTGGAGTCTGGTGATGATGTTGCCTGTGGAGTTAACTAAATCTTTATTATACCTGAGGCAGTGTTTTCTGTAGGTAAAAATTAGTGTCTTTTTAATATTAGGTTTCATTTATAATTTATCAAAGGATCCTACAACCTGGAATGGGTATCTTTTTATTTAGCAAATATGAATAAAGGACTAAGCATATTAAAAGCTGCCAATATAGAACAGCTGGTACAGAACTAACAGAAAAGTATTTCTTAATTTCTTGCATCCTCTCTCCAATTTCTTTTCTACCTCTTTCTACATAAACGCTAAACAGTTTCCTTTTGTTTCTAATCCCTCGGTATTCTTGTTCATAATTTTCATAAAGAACAAGATTATGCAAGATTACCTCTTTCCTGGGGTTAATGCATTTTATGTATTATTTTTACCCTGCAAGGAGCTAGGGAGCGGGGCTCTATTGTGCTTAATACTATACAAACACCACAGAAACAGTCCCAGAGAATTTAGAATTCATAGTTTGGAAAATACACAACAGGTGCATTGACAAGGGGTTGGTATAAATATAAGTATACATGGTTAGTTTTTGTGATGGAAAGTAATCAGTAGGGTCCCCCAGGGACTGTTTAACACATTCATAAAGAATCTGGAAAGGGGGGTAAGTAGTAAGGTAGCCAAATCTGCAGATGACACAAAATTATTCAAAGTGGTAAAGACCAAGGTGGACTGTGAGGAACTACAGAAGGACCTGGCATGATTGAGTGAATAGCAACTAAGTGGCAGATGAAATTCAATGCAGATAAGTGTGAAATGATGCACCCCAGCAAAAATTAGGCAAACTACACCTATGCTACTATGGGCTCTACATTAGCTGTTACCACACAGGAAAGAGCTATAAGTCAGATTGTAGAGGGTTCATTAAAAACATCAGCTCAGTAATCAACAGCTGTCAAAAAAGGAAAACACAATGTTAGGGATTATTAAGACAGGAATTGTAAATAAAACTGAAAGTATCATCATACTCCTTTATAAATTCATGGTGCATCCACACCTTGAACACTGTGACCAGTTCTGATCCCCACACCTAAAAAAGGATATAGAAGAACTAGAGAAGGTACAGAGAAGGGCAACAAGGATGATTAGTGGTATGGACAGTCTTTCATAAGAGGAGAGACCAAATAGGCTATATCAGTGGTCACCAACTTGGAATCCCTTGCAGCAGATCTCACAGCCTCTTAGAGTCAATCTGAGGCTGGGGTGGGGGGCTGAGTGCTCACGTACATGAACGTGCATGCCCCAGCCTAGCAGGTCAGACCGTGGGGGAGGGAAGGGACAGGGGCCAGATCGAGGCCTCTGCAGTTTAGGACAGTGCTGCAGAGGCAGGAGCAAGGGTAAGTTGAGTGGGGCCCTGGTGGGGTGGGACTTACCTGCTGGGGAGGCATGCCCCAAATATTTTTTTCTCCCATCAATCTGCCCCCCCACCTCCCCGTCCACAGACTTACCTGCTGGGTGGGGAGGGGTGGTGGTGCACAGTAGATCTTGGGTTGCTTTTAAATCCCAAAGGTAATCTCCTACTTAAAAAGGTTCGAGACCACTGGGCTAGATCTATTCAGTTTAGAAAAGAGACTCTTGTGGGGGGGACACAAAGGTTTACGAAATAATAAATGGCAAAGAGAAAGGAAATAAGAATGTATTATTTACTATCTCTCACAATCCAAAAACGGGGGGTCACAAAATGAAACTAGTAGGTAGTAAGTTTAAAACTAACAAAAGGAAGTTCTTTTTCACACAGGGTGTAATTCAAGTGTGGAATTCATTGCCACCAGATGTTGCACAAGCTGACAGATTAAAAAAAAAAAGGATTGGACAACCTTTGACGAAAAGAGGCATCAGTAGCTATTGAGCATGGGAGTTAGAAATACAGATGCTGAATCAGAACTTCCTAGGCCTTAAATGCTGCAGGCTGCCAGCAGGAAAGAAACAGTGGATCATACCCACTTTACTCTCCTTTTAGTATCCACTCTGCCACTGTATGACACAAAATACCAGGCAAGATTGACCTAAATGGCAATTTTTACATTCTTATGGGAATTTCTGAATGTAAATTGAAATCCCCTTTTTACATCTCCCCTCTTTTTTAGAAAAGTTAGAGAGTTGAACAAAAAGAAGTTGTTACGAAATTATTCAGCACTACAGGAAAAAAGGTTTTGAGCAGAGAATACAAGATGTGTTATGTATTCTTGTTAACAATACAATTATATTTTATGCTTATTTGTAAATGAACATCATTTAACAATTGATGTGCATTACTTAGCAAGAATTGTAGTTGGGCTACTATAATATGAAATTATCAGGCCATGATTCACCAAATAAGAAAGAGTAAATTAATTTTTCACATGTCCCATCTAAATTAATACAATTAATGTAGTCCTACACAAATATATGTATACAATTATATGTATAGATGTGGGTGTAACATATAATTATGTGTATATATGTGAGTGTAATATATTATAAAAATACTAGCTGAAGCCCGCAAAACATTTGCAATTAAATTTTTATTGCAAAAGTATTTCTTTAAACACCAGATTTTTAGTTATCCTTCGACTGAATACTGTAATGGAATTAAAACTTCTCACACTCAAAAGGCACCATCCCTACCACCCTCTTGCTGCCTCCCAGCCTGGTCCCAGGCAACGGGAAGGTGGTGGGGATGGTGCACAGGGCACTGGAAGCCCACCAAGGCCAAGCTTCCCTGAGCATGCCCAGGCTTCCAACACCCCATGCACCAGTGGATCTGGCAGATGCTGCCTGCAAGCTGGGGCTGCACCTGTGCAGCTAGCACACCACCCAGGTGGCCCCAGGGGGCACCACCACCATGGAGAAAAATCACTGGCCCCACAAACTCAGGGGCTGCATGACCTGGTGGCAGTTCATGCAGGCAGGCTCCACCGAGGAAAAAAAACAACCCACAAAGGACCTTATCTTTTTTTTTTTTTTTTTCCTCCTGGAGCCTGCCTGCATCTCCTACCGCTGGGGAGCAACCTGCTGGCGGGCCCTGAGCTGTGGGGGACTCTGTTGCTTCCCTCTGTAGTGGTGGAGCCCCCCAGGTAGCACCTACCCACCAGGGGGCACTGCTGCAGAGAGGAACACTGGGGCCCCTCACAGGTCAGAGCCCACCAGCAGCTCTGGCCCCTCGCTGCTTTTTTTTGTTTCCTTCCTCAGAGTCTGCTGTCTGTCTGTCTGGAGCACTTTGACTGGTTGTTTCAGTATTGTGATTGGCTGCCGAGACAACCAATCAGAGTGTTCCAGACAGACAGAATAAGCCTACTATTATGTGGATGCCATCTATAATATAAAATTTAGAGGTTCGACTATCAGGGTTAGGGGAGGTGTTGGCATACCCAGAAGCTATAAGGCTAATGCAGCAGCTGCCGGGTCTACAAATTGCCTCTTGCTCCTGCCACTGCAGCCACCATCACTGATTCCCATCCAGAGCAGCAATGTGAATGCAACAGCAAGAAAAACAGCGGTGGGGACATAAGAGGGACTTTACACCCCACAGCATTAGCCTCCCGCCTGCTGGCCATTAGGCCTGTGCGAGTAGGCAGGTATTCGATCTGGCTTTGGATCCGGCCACTTTGGATGCCAGC
>NW_017729024.1:88323776-88324020 GCF_001723915.1 Gavialis gangeticus
GCAGGTATTCGATCTGGCTTTGGATCCGGCCACTTTGGATGCCAGTGATCCGATCTGCAGCTCCGGATCAGTTTGATGCTTTGATCCGGCCGAAGTGGCTCTGGAGCTTCAGAGCAGCCTTGGAGATCTGGCCATAGGCTATAATGGGGGATCAATGAAATATCTATAACTTGTTTTGTCTCTGATTTGGGTGAAACTTGCAGGGGTGGTAGCTCTGCTGAGAGCATGAACCCTGCCAAGTTTA
>NW_017729024.1:88329020-88336138 GCF_001723915.1 Gavialis gangeticus
TACTAGTAGCTTCTAGAAGCTACTAGATAGCAAATTAATGAGCAAGGATTAACACCTACAAAACCACATATTAAGGAGAGGAAATAATCAATACAATCAACTGCCCCAAGACAGAGACAGTCAGTTGCACAAGCACCCATGTCATGAATTTTGCCTGTCAGCAGCTAGAGGTGCAAGGCCCCAGAACCCCTGCACCTATCTCCTTGACAGCTGGCAGGCTTCGTGACCGCAGCAGGGGCCATCACCCCTACAGCTTTCACCCTGCTGTGCCTTAACACACAGTGTCACCCAGGTCACGAGTTTTGCTTGTTCACGGCTTGAGGTGCAGTTCCCCCCAAACCCCTTCACTTATCTGCTTGACAGCTGGCAGGCTTCGTGGCCTTAACAGAGGCCACCACCCCTGAAGTTTTCAGCCCACTGCGCCTTAACACACACGGGGTCATCTATGTCACGAGTTTTGCCTGTCAGCAGCTTTAGGTGCAGTTCTCCCCAAACCCCTACACCGATCTCCTTGAAACTTGGTAGGCTTTGTGGCCGCACCAGGGGCCACCATCCCTGCAGTTTTCATCCCCCCCTGTAGTGTAACACATACACGTGACATGAGTTTTGCTTTCAAGAATTTGGGGTGCAGTTCCCACTGAATCCCTGCACTGATCTTGTTGAAACTTAGCAGGTTTCATACTCTCAGCAGAGGCTACCATTCCTGCAAAGTTTCATCTAAATCAAACAAAAAACAACAAAGTTATAGATATTTCATTGATTCCCCATTATACCCTATGGCTGGATCTCCAAAGTGGCTATGAAGCTTTTCAGAAGTGGTTAGGAAGCTCCAAATCACTTCAGAAAGCCTAACAAAGCCAGTGCTTTGATCCAGACATGCTGCTTCAGATGCCAAAGTGTCTGAAGCTTCTCCGGATCTGAAGCATGGTCGGAAGCCTAGCAGAGCCCTACTAGCCATGTCTGCAGAAGTAGCATCGCCAACAGGGAAGTGGAAGTAGGCTGACAAGCAGATTCCACTCCAGTGGCCCCTTAGCCAGTGCCTTGGCTCAGGCCCCACTCACCAACCCCTAGTTACTCTACTGATACAATTACACACGTGCGCATGCACACACATGCACACAAGAATCCTGAAGTTCCAAGCTTTCACTCTTGCCACTGATTTCTGTAGCCAATTGAATAAATTACAATGAATAATTTAATAGATTAATTTAGTATATTTTTGAATAATCCAGACCAGATTGTTATATGTATGTGTAACGGGGGGGGGGCTCCTCCATAAGAGGAGCCAACCAGCCTGGCTAAGTAGTGGCAGCAGTGAGAAGGCTACTGATGAGGGGTGGCTTATTGTGAGTTAAAAATCCCAGAAAAAAGGGCCACAGCAGCTACATTCCCATGAGTGGAAATATGTGGTTTGTGGCACCTCAAAGCCTTTTGAGGCACTGCAAAATGCGTGTGGTACACGTTAATCTGTTTAACACATTGTATATTTGCAGCATGGGGGGCAAAATTAGAAACCAGGAAATCCCAGTATCTAAAAAAAAGTGCCAAAGAAAAAGTGATGCTGCGCATGTGACAGCAGCATGTGCCACCTGAAACCAGAGTCTGGCCAGCTACAGCCATGCTCTGGCTACCAGCCAAACTCCACATACTGGACTCACCACTGTTGCAGTCCTGGGAGGCTGCTAGGACCCCAGGTAAGGCTGCTGGGGCCAGCACAGATATGGACCTCAGCCTCCCCTACCCCACCCAGGTCAACTGTCCATGCTCCACAGTGCGCATGCAAGGTGTACATGGGGACAAGTAGCAGTGTTGCTGCTATTTGTCCCTGGGAAAATGCCATGCATACTTATAGGGATGCACCCAGAAAGTGCAAATGTGGAAGAAGCAATGACAAGCATAACTGCTCAAATAAGTAGGGGAACAAGGCTGTTTCATGAAGACCATAACTACAGGGGACCCCTCCTTGAGTCCAGGATATGACAACAAGGTTTTGTTTATTTGCTTGTTTTAAAGACTGTTGCTGGAGCCAACTGAGGAACTCATCCAGAAGCAAAAGCCTGCCTGAAGAAATCTGCAAGTGGTAACTTGCTTCCAGGTGGTGGAGAATGCAGGCAGGCTCCACTGACAGCCAACAGAATTAACCCTGAATCATATGCTAAAATGGATGGAGGGGCTGCATCGATTGGCGACACGTAGGGGTGCATGCAGGTAGACATGCACCCTCTGAGCTTGGCGGTGCAGCCCCTGCAAAAAGCGCCTCTGATACTACCAGTAGTGCCTGCCAATGGTCACTGCTTGCCACCCCCCTCCCACCACCAACACTGCCAGTGGCATCTGTGGGTGGTCCCCGATCTCCGCTAGCTGCTGCCAATGCTGCCAGCAGCACCTGCGGGTGCTTACTGACCATCGGTTGGCACTTGCCACCTGCTGCTGCCACCGCTGTGGCCACCTGTGGGACCTCCCTGCTCACTATCGCCATGCCCCCGCCATCGCCACCACCACCTGCGGACGGTCACTGTGTCCCTCCAGCCTCCAGGGGCACACGGCGTTCATGGCTGCATCAGCAGCTGCAATAAGCTTTACAACAGCAGCAGCAGGTCCAGCAAAAGATGGAAGAGGAACAGCAGCACTTCAAGTTGCTGCTGCTGGAACAGGTGAAATCCAGCATGCATGGGGTGGGGCATCCTGGATCCAAGCAGATACAGGAGGGACACGTACAAAAATGGGCCCAGATAATGAGCCCAAAAGTTGGTGATGGTGGTTTGTTTTTTTTAAGGCACTTTTGAGAAGGTGGCTGAGGTGTATCAGTAGCCCCACAATCAGTGTAACCAGGTACTTCCCTACCTGGCTGGCAAAGCCCAGGGAGCTGAGGCTGCATGCAGTTATGACACTCTGAAATCTGTCATTTTAGATTGTGTGGGGCTCACGGAGGAAACAAACACGAGCCAGTACTGAGCAAAGCCATTTCGTGCCAACTCTCGGCCTGCAGCAGTGGCACAGTGCCTTAAGGATCTGTGCAACCAGTGGCTGAAACTGGAGACCAATTCTGCCACAAAAATTGTGGAGCTGGTGATGTTATACCAGTTTAGACCAGTCCTGCCAGTGAGGGCCTGGGAGTGGGTCTCGAGAGAGAGTTTACCTGGTTCTTTTGGCTAAGGATCTATGAAGAAATTAAGAGGTACTTCCAGTCATGCCCAGAGTGCCAGCTAACAGCCCCACATCTGAAGTACCAGGCCCCAGTGGTACCCCTACCCCTGGTCAGCACATCTTTTGAACACATGGGGTGGACATAGTAGGTCCCTTGGAACTGAGCACCAGCATGTGTCACTTCATCCTGGTAGACTATGCAACTCACTATCCCAGCTTGACAAAGAGGAATTGGGAGCACTGTAAATGTGCCAAGGGATGACGAGATTGCATGGTCACAAACTCCTCTGCAACCATTTCAGGCTGGACATAAGGAAAAACTTCTTTACTGTCTGAGCCCCCAAGGTTTGGAATAGACTGCCGCCGGAGGCGGTTCAAGCACCCACTTTGAACGCCTTCAAAAGACATTTGGATGTTTATCTTGCTGGGATCCTATGATCCCTGCTGACTTCCTGCCCCTGGGGCAGGGGGCTGGACTCAGTGATCCTCCAGGGTCCCTTCCAGCCCAAATGTCTATGAAATCTATGAAATTCCCCAATCCTCCTAGTGTCAGAATCACCAGAGCTCACAGTGTCCATGACACCTTGGGGGCTGTATCAGTCTTAAGCCCTCCTTTTAAAGTCCATGGCTGACCACACTGCACCACACGGCATTTTTTTTCCACCAACACCAAAAGCAATTTTAAGAAGAAAAAGCTTTCACAGAAACACTTCATTCATCCAAAACCACTCTTATCTGAAGCAAGACTGGGTTTGTTGAAGTTTCATTTATATTTAAATCTCCCTGCTTATCCAAACTTCAACTAATCTGCATTGTTTTAAAGACCTTCATCCTCTCCTGATATTTATGCTCTCTCTGTTACCAATCTGAAAGGAGGAAAAATTTTTTTGCAAAAGCATCCCCCACATTGGCTGTATTTTTAGCTCACAGGATCTGATCCAGAAAGCCACTTTAACATAAGCTTAACTTTCAACAATAGTATTTCCCATGTGCTTGAATTTAAGCATGAGCTTAAATTGTTTGCTTGACTTAGAATCATAAGAAAACAATGAAAAATAGTATTTGTACTCCATCTTCTTCTACCACAGAGAAGGGGGCTGGGGTGGTGTAGGCACTAAGCCACACTTGGCAGCCCAGAGGTTGCAAGTTAGAAGCCATAGCAGATGTGTTCACAGGGCAGCCTCCAATGAAGAGCTCGCTGTGTAGCCACAGTGTCAGATTTCAATGAATCTGGGAATCCTGCTAAATACCTTGTCACAAGGACACAAAAAAGGGAAAGGAACCACAGAGAAACTGCAAATAGAAACATCACTATTTCTGTAGGTAGTCATGAATTCGAACAAAATCAAGAAAGCAGCCTGTGAATTTTCCAAAAGATGATCCAATTAAAATAAGATTATTAGCCACCAAAAGCTTTATGATTGCCAAAGCACAAAAAAATTTAAATATGGTAACAAATTTACATATTTTCTCATCCCAAATGGGAGGAAAAAATGTATACAGGCTTAAAATTTCTGATGGGATATTGTTAAGTTTTTGTTAACAATATCCTTATATCAAAAATAATCTAATAATGAAAATTTGACAAAACCAAGTCAACAAAATATTAACTTTCAGCAAAACCTTCCTGGCAAGGCAAGTGCAAAGGAATTTGTGATAACCCTACACAAGACTTTAATCTAGCACTTTAAGTGATGCAAGAGTATTGCTACAAGAAGATTTGCTAAAACATATTTGCAAATTAATTTCATGCATATTGTTAGCATTCTGTGAATTTAACCATTCAAGAAAGAATGCAGATCCTGCCACATTTCCCCAAATTTACAGTGCTCCCAGAAACTATGATCAACTCCTACATATGATCTATATGTGAGCCAGATACTCAGTTTGCATCCTGTCTACTGATAAATAAATAGGCACCTGGTTGTAAACTTCAGGATTAAGTATACAAGAAGCTTAATTAAAGATAATCCCTTAGAGGCATTTATAAACCATGCATAGTGGTTGGGAAGGCTGAGTGACACAACAAGCAAGATCCTACTAGGCATGTCTATACGTGCACTTGAATAAGCAGTAGCTTATCTTACTGCACCTTAAAGCAGCATGTAAAAAACCATAAAATTATGCTAATGTGTAGTAAAATAGGCTACTGTGCTTTAAACACCACTTTAAAAATCTGTACTTTCAGTACTGCATATTAGGGCAGCCTAATGCACATTTATTTAGTACCTCACATTGGAGGGACTAAATTTAATGCACATATAGATGCGCCCACTGTCACTAAGTCTAGAACTAAACCAGAGTAGGCCTTACTCTGAACTTCCCAGGGCTTCTATAGCTTCTGCTAGTGGTTCATATGGTCCCTCAACTGATTAAGGATTATAGTTCAAAGCCACTTTAGCCTCTTCTAGCTTTGGGAGTGCTGAGCTTGTGTACCTGAGGACTATGACCTACACTTAGTAGAAATAAGTAAGAGGATATATCTGGTTTCCTAACTCTGTATTAATCTTTTACATGATTTCTATTTTTGCAGTTGCTGTAATTGGCATTTGATTTCCTACATTTAAAAAAATTCTTTCCAATTTCTAAAAGATCCTCTTGACAAAACCCAATCAGTATCTAAAAATCACTAGTTAATTTCATAGCTATCAATTTAACAGCAGATCTATGTGGGAATGCGTTTCTACTTCCCAAGCAAACCCAGTAACTGCTTTCATTCTGGATCAGAACAAACTGTCAAATTTAGACATTTTTTGGGAAACCAAATTTACAAAACACTTATTTTGGGTCGAAATGATTTTTTTAAATTACATCAAATATTTTGTTTCAGTTTTTCTAAATTATCATTCAGATTCTAATATATCATAATGAGGTGATTATAAAATTGCGAATTAAAAGTTCTGCAATAACATTAATGAAATGCTTCGTTTTTATTTTTTCTCAGACAAAATTTCATCAAAACCAACACATTCTTTTTGTATGTCTTAATTTTAGTGTATCAATATTTTGATTTTTTTTTTTAATCTAGAACTCTGGATAAAAATTTTAGGAAAAAATATATAAAGTCTATTTATAAGGTATTATTTTGACAAACTCTTTTTACAGGTTTTATAACAATCATTTGTTTCATTTGTCTACTTTGAATATACGCAGTAGGGTGGAGTATTGTTAGAGACATGAAGGGCCAGGACACCCTCTAAGTGACTGGGGGCTGCACACCCCACAGGCCACACTAGAGAGAGCTACCCACCCCACAGACTGCACTAGTGTGGGTCAAGGCCCCCTGAGCCATATCCTGCATGGATGCCCCCCACCACTATACCATGCTCCTGCATCCCAACCCCTGCTGAAGTGGGTGCCACAATGGGCACCCTCCCCCACTACTGAAATGACACTTCCTCCACCGCCACCACTGCACCATGTGCCCACATGAGCATTAGGGGTGTGCGAAACGGGCTGTATTCTATTCGGATTTGGCCATAAATCGGGAACAGGGATTCAATTCGTTGATTTGGATCACTGTCCCGATTTCAATTCAGCTGAATCTGAAGATTCAATGCTGATTCGGAGAATCTGCAATTCGGCCATAGATTTCACAGATTTCATAGACATTAGGGCTGGAAGGAACCTCAGAAGATCGAGCCAAGCCCCCTGCCCAAAGGGCAGGAAGTCAGCTGAAGTCATAGGATCCCAGCAAGATAAGCATCCAATTTATGCTTGAAGGTGTTCAATGTAGGTGCTTGAACCACCTCCGATGGCAGGCTATTCCAGACCTTGGGGGCTCAGACAGTAAAGAAATTCTTCCTTATGTCCAGCCTGAAACAGTCTTGCAGTAGTTTATAAGCGTTCAACCTCGTAATCACTTGGGGCACTCTGCTGAACAAACATTCCCCCAGATACTGATGGTCACCCCCAATAAACTTATAGGTGGCCGTCAGGTCACCCCTGAGCCTGCGCTTTTCCAGGATGAA
>NW_017729024.1:88341138-88343840 GCF_001723915.1 Gavialis gangeticus
TAGTGCTAGCCAGAATAGCACTGCTGAGCCTATAAGGATGCTGCAGGTTTTTCCTCCCAACGTGGAGAACCTTGCATTTTTCAGAGTTAAACACCATCAGGTTCTCGTCTGCCCATTTGCTGAGCCTGTCCAGGTCAGCCTGGATCACCTGCCTGTCTTCTGGTGTGGATGCTTTGCCCCAAAGTTTGGTGTCATCAGCGAACTTGACCAGTCTGCTTCTGACTCCAGTGTCCACATCATTAATGAAGATGTTGAACAATATGGGCCCAAGGCCACAATTGGCCAGTTTCGCCAAGAGGTGATCATGGAATACCAGATCAAAGGCTTTTTTAAAGTCAAGATATATGACATCGATCTCTTCTCCCTTGTCCACGTGATAGATCACCTGGTCATAGAAGGAAATGAGATTGGTCAAGCAAGACCTACCTGCAACAAACCCATGCTGGCTATCCCTCAGGATGTTAACGTTGGCCAGTCCATTAAGGATGGCCTCTTCAATAAACTTTTCTAAGATTTTCCCCGGGATAGAAGTCAGGCTGATGGGCCTATAATTTGCTGGATCCACTTTCCTCCCTTTCTTGAAGATAGGCACCACATTGGCCTTCCTCCAGTCTTTGGGCACTTCACCAGAGCGCCAGGAGTTCTCAAAGATCTGTGCCAGGGGCTGGGCTATGATGCTCGCCAGCTCCTTGAGTACCCTGGGGTGTAGACTGTCAGGGGCGGCTGACTTGAAGGTGTCCAGCCTCTCAAGGTGTTCCTTCATGAGATTACCATTAATGGAAGGCAGGGGATCTCCTTCACCCGGGCCTCCCTGTCCCGTGGTGGGCATGGGTGTCCCATGGGACTGATGAAAGACCAACGAAAAGTACCCATTTAATAGGTTGGCTTTTTCCTGGGCATCAGTTGTCAGTTGTCCCATCTGGTTCAGCAGGGGTCCAATGTTTCCCTTGCTTTTCCTCTGGCTCCCCACATATCTGAAAAAGGACAAAGGACAAAGAGACAAAGCTTTAAATGTTTTTTCTACATACCTTGAGGTACCAGGTGCAGCTCATGAATGCTGCGATGGTGGGGTGTCCCACAGGAGCACTGGGGAGCTCCCTGTGTGCTCAGCAGTGAACCAAGAAGTGGACCGGAAGTACTTCCGGCCCACTTCCAGGTCCACTGCCAAGTGCGCAGGGGGCCCCCCACACCCACCCTGGCTCAGCAATCCAGGTCTGCTACCAAGAGCTCTGGAGGCCCCCCACACTCCTGTGGGGTATGTAGAAAAGACATTTAAAACTCTGTATATGTCCAAATCATTGAATCTTTCCAAACCTCCCCAAATTGATTCAGAGGGTTCCAATTCAATTTGGAGAGATTAAAGGGTCTCCTCATTCAATTTGGATTTGGAGATTCAGCCACTGAATCAGGCCGAATCTCCACTGAATCGAATCAGCAACTGAAGCTTCACACAGCCCTAATGAGCATCCCTTGCCAACTGCTGCATCACATATTGCATAGCTGCAACCTCTCCCAAAGTGCCCTGTACCATGTCACACCACAGCACTGGCTGCCAGGGAAAGGTGCACAAAATATGGAAGCTGGAGGAGGGAGGGGAAGCCTAGACACACCAACTGCTGTTGCAACCAGAGTGATAGGGGGAGTCATGGCCAAGTGGAAGCCCAGCAGCCACAATTTAATGGCTCATGGGCTGCTCATGGACAGCCCAAGTCCAGGAACTATGCAGGAAGCAAGGATTTTTAGGGTGATTACTTTTATTGTACCAACTGTATACTTGGGAGAGATTCAAGACAAGATTTTGGACCTAGAGCTGACAGGTACTTTATTCTCAACAGCTTATCTAGCATCTCTCTCAACTATAGAGATTTGGTCCAATAAAAGTTATTATCATGCAAAAAACCTTTGCTGCTTTGAAATTAGACAGATATCTGTGTGGAGTACTCCTAATGTCAGTTGTAATCACCACCTGATTTCATATGTAAAAGTCTTCTATGCAGCACTATCCTCTTGCTCTACAGCCACCCACTTCCTCAGATAGTAAGTTCTGCAAGGCAGAATTCCTTGTAACAAAGTTTATCTGCTACTGTGTGCTTAGCCAGTTTTGAAACCATGCATATAGCAACTATACATCAGTGCAAAGCCTTTTTAAGCTTTCAGTGCCACATGCTGTCCAAATCTAGCTTGTATGTTTGAAGCTCACTTTTTCAAATGCCTATAACTTCAAAAAACTAATACCTTTTGATTTCTTCAAGTTCAGCAAAGCCTGAGCTCTGTACCAAGGTGCTGATTATTATGCGCCGAGTTTTAACAGCCTTAAATGTAACCGTTCTACAAGAGACCTGTTTAAACAATTAGTTGGAATTCTTTTTTTTCTTTTTTTGTTTTGGATGGGAAATAACGTGTTTTTCTCTACTTTCATTGAACTGAAATTGGCCAAGGAGACTGCTCAAATTTTTCTCAAAATCCACTCACCAGAGAAAAACCATGAAGATTTCCAAATGATATCTCTACTCAACTTTCAAAGCAAGCATATGAAAACACAAGGTAATAATGAGACAGCTGCTAGGGCTGTGTGAAGCTTTGGTTGCTGATTCAATTCAGTGGAGATTCGGCCCAATTCGGCAGCTGAATCTCCGAATCCGAATCAAATCAGGAGACCCATTAATCTCTCCAATTTGATTCGGAGAGACGCAGCTTCATAT
>NW_017729024.1:88343946-88356746 GCF_001723915.1 Gavialis gangeticus
GGGGGGGGGGGGGGGGGCCTCATCCCCCCGGCTCGGTGACTGGTGCCTCCTGGGTCTGGGGGAGCACCCAGGATCTCCCTGTGGCCAATCGCCAAGCTGGGGAGGCATGGGGGGGTCCACTGCCTAACACACAGGGGGTCTCCCCACACTCCTGTGGGATGCTCCATCCCTCCCAGCATCACAGCATTCATGAGCTGAGCCTGGTACCTCAAGGTATGTAGAAAAAACATTTAAAGCTGTCTATGGCCGAATCACTGATTCTCCAAATCAAATCTTCAGATTTGGATTTGGCTAAATTGAATTGGGACAGTGATCTGAATCAATGAATTCACACACCTAACAGCTACAACAACACTCCACCCCTACTAAAGTTATAACAGAATTTTTTTCATCTTTAAACTTAATGAATGCTACTAACCAGCCTTCATTAAACAGCTGCAAAACACACATATTGTGCTGCTGTGAGACAGTAAGTTTATGCTAGATGGTTTACAAATATGTAAAGAAAAAATAACGAGGCAAATTTCTTTCCCTCATAAAAATTATGTGCAGATATTCTAGCAACATGTGCTTGTGATGCATGCCAAAAGTAGTTAACAAACAATATTGTTAATTGTCTTATTTGAAATCTACAACTACACAGAGTATTGGGATAAAGCAAAAGACATTTGTTAGGAAAAGAACTGAGCTCTGGTGGATTAGGCAGGTGTGGGGAAATAACTCTAGTCACCAGCATGTGATACTTGGGAAGAGTCACAGAGTTGTAGAAGTAGGGGTGCAAGGGACCTCCAGATGTCATCTAGTCCAACCCAACCCTCAGTCTGAGGCAGGATCATCCCTATCCAAACCATCCTATGCAACCATAATCTAAACTCTACATAAGACTACCATCAAGCCTGACACAACATACACCTAACACCCTAACCTGTCACAAGTAAAGCAGGTAAACCATGGAAGTCAAGGTCCTGCTTCTATAAAATGTTGTCAATATATGCTCAAGAGGTCTCAGATAGAGGGCCGCACCCCTGCTATAAAGGAAGGCAAAAAGCACCCCAGTCCATAGCAATTTGACCATGAGGTAAATTTCCTTCCTGACCCTAAATATGGTGATTGGTTTGACCCTGAGCAGAGGGGCAAGACCCTCTAGCCCAGGGGTTCTTAACCTGGGGTCCACAGACCCCCAAGGGGTTTGTGGATAGATTTCAGGGGGTCCGTGAACTTGGATGGGAAAACAATTACATCTTTATTTCCACTAACCTCTAACTGAAATTTAGCATTTCCTTCAGTTATGAATGTAGGCAACAAACCACAGAAGTATTAGCAGTACCTGTGACTTTGTAACCAATAGAAATCACAGATATTTTCATATCACATTACAGTTGTTGCAGATATCTCGAAATATCGTTTACACTCATCACTACTTTGAAATTACGGTAGTTATTAGACCTGCTGCTAGATCGCACATGATCGCAGTCTTCCTGTCAACAGATGCTCATTATTCTGAGAAGGGGTCCATAGGATTCACCAGACTGCCAAAGGGGTCCACGGCACAAAAAAGGTTAAGAACCCCTGCTCTAGCCAGAAGCTCTGGCTTTGGTTCCAGCAAGAGCGTTGGCACACCCCAGGCAAAGTCCCCAGCCTTGGCTATAGCCAACACTCAATGCCTCTGAGAAGGCTTAAAAACACCCTGACACACAGAAGAAAAGGGGAAAGTGGGCAGGGGGGCAACAAGCAAAGCCCAGAAGTACCCATAGTAGAACATAGCATAGCTACACTTAGGGTGCAGACAGAAGTGCAGCTACCCACTCTAACTGAGAACACTTTGCAGGAAGCGTTCTGAGTTACAACCATCTCCTGGAACAAACAAAAATTCACTCTTGGTTCCAGGTGGGAGGGGAATGTAGCTGCTGGCTGCCAGCAACAGCCCCTTGTCCCTGCTCGGCTTCAAAGTTTTCAGAATGGGAATGGTGAAAGGAAGCAAAGGAAACTCATTCTAGGGGTTCCCCAGCATCTCTGGAGGGTGGGGTGGGTGTACTGGAGCCCTCCCACCTCAGGAGAGGGCTCCAATACACCCATCCCACCTTCTAGCAGGAGCTGAAAACCCCCCAAACCCAACTTTCCCTGCTCCCTTTACCCCCTCTCATTCTGAAAACATCCTGAGGCTGGCAGGCAGCGCAGACAGAAGTTACAAATGATACTGTGTTTTGAAATGTCTTCATCTGACCTCTCATGCAACCAGGGGTTAGATTTTCACCCAATCAGCCATTTTTAAGCTGTCCACAGCCATGCATTTGTGTTTGGTCAAGGCTATAAATTGCTTTCTGTGGCTAGATCAAGTGAAAATTGTCACTTGTGTCTGCACCCCTAAATCATCACTGACCGGTGGCTGTTCAACCTCTTCTTGAACACCTCCAATGATGGAGAAAATGCACTAGGCAGTCTATTTCACTGCCTCACTATTCTACCAGTGAAGCACTTTTTCTACATATATAATCCAAACTTACTTTGTTGCAACTTCAAGCCATTGACCCACATCCTCCTTTCTGCAGCAAGAGAATAAAGGTGCTTTCCTTCTTATAGCAGCACTTCAAATATCTGAAGGTTGCTATAATGTCCCCCTTAAGCACCTTTTCCACAAAACGAACACAGCCAGCTCCTTCAGCCTCTCCTTGTAAGATTTGCTTTCCAAGCCTTTGATCATCTCTGTTGCACACCTCTGCACCCTCTCTAACTTCTCCACGTACTTTTTAAAATATGAAGCCCAGAACTGCACACAATACTCCAGATGAGGCCTAACCAGTGCTGAGTAGTATCATTATCATCTCCCATGTCTTGCACTTAATGCTTCTATTGATTTGTCCCAAAACCTCATTTACCTTTTGGGTGTCTGCATCACACAGCAGACTCATGTTGAGTCTATGGTCTACCAAGACTCCCAAGTCCTTTTTCATGGTGCTTCCATGCAGCCAGGTGTCATCCATTTTATATCTGTCCTTAAGAAAACATTAGTATGAATCCTCAGTGCCAAAGCTACTGCAAAGTACAATGTATGCGGTAAACACTGAAGTTATTTCCTGCTACTATGACATGCATGCATTTACACACTAATATATTGGGCTTAATGTTCAAAAGAGCTCAATGTCCAATGCTGGGGTCATTTTTTTAATTGACCAACTGCATTTTAAGTAATGTGCTGAGCTCTTCTGGAAATCTGATAACAGGGGGCATAATGGGAACAGAGCTCTTTTGAATGTCTGAACTCAATTTACTGCCAAAATGGGAGCTAACCTCTCTACAAAACATCTAACCACAGATTTAAGTGCTAAACCCATGCAAATCTGGCCTCATGGCATGTATCTATATGCACAGAGCATACATTGCTGTGTTTATAATTATCTCTATGTACAGATGAATAGATATTAAGATGTTTGATTATGATTAAGCAGATCACACTCATTTTAAGAAAATGTTGAAAACTACTAAGAAAATCCAGCTGAGTGCTAGCAAATGGCTAAAATCAGTGTTCACAGTAAATGTGGGTGGGCAGTCCTGAGCTGTTTATGTATGCTGGCCAGAAGACAACAACACAAGGAATTTGAACTGCTGGAAACCAGATGAGAAGGTACTGCATGTTACAACCCTTTCAGCAAACTAAGGATCAGGCCTCTGGTAGAAATCAGTGCCAGGAAGATTAATCTCCAAATCACTTGGCCACTGTAAACTATAGTCTAATTAATCATCAATCAAAACTAGAATGTTGCTCCATTGCTTTATTTTGCTGGTTTCTTCAATTTGCTAATGCTCACTTGAAATTGGTTTGGTAGCAGCTTCAGCTGCCTGGAAGTTAAACTAATAAGCCAAAGAAAAGTTTGATTGAGGCCTGGTTGTTGTAGCTGAGTCACTAAATGCTCCAATTTAGTTGAGAATGGATTGACAGGTTGGTTGGAGTAGAGAAGAGAAGGAAGAAAATTGCTTCCCTTTACCCCTCCCCCCAACTTCTTCAAAGTATCCTTTTTGGATTAAATTTTAAAAAATCTTTTGGCATCAAGGCAGGTGCAAGAGACCACACATTCCTTGCCCAGCACACCAAATTGTAAACTTGATTTAGAACACAGCATAATCAGATGGAAATGTCTGTGGCTCATTTAGTCCCTCTTCCTACATGTGCAGGATAATTCCATGAGTACATATATCAGTATTCTGTACTGTTTAAGATTAACTTTACCATGTAAAAAGTCTCCCACTGTTTCCCCAACAAGGATTATTCCACAGCATAATAGATCTCATTGGCAAGATGTTCAACCTAATTTATCCTGTTTTCTTAATTTCCTCTCATTGCTCGCAATTATAGTCCATTACTTTGCCACAAATTATCCTCTTCCTTTTTCACACGCTTCAAATGTTTGCAAGCTCTTAACATACCTCATCAATTATGCCTCCGCTTAGTCCCCACTTGTGCAAGAGGTGCCTCAGAGAAAAGCCATCTGTTGTCAAGAAAGTCCCCTTGACTTTGGTGCTCAAGGATTCAACATCATGATTCTTGTTACAAGATCTGGACCCATTGTTGTTTCTTCAAGGCAGAGGTATTGCCTTCTCAAACATTTTTATTATGAGAACATTATTGTTTAGTAGATGTTAGAAGCTGATCAGCCTTGTTCACTGTTATGAAGGCTGATGCTTTTCTTCAGGAGAATCTGTCATATAACAGTGGACAGCAAATTACAGTCTAGATCCTGCATACCCTCCTTGGACACGTCCCCATGAGCAGCAACATACATTTCCCCAGGGGCAAACAGCAACGGCACAACATGTGCCACTGCTACTTGTCCCCTGGGAATGTGCGTGACACTCTGGCACATTGCTCTGGGTGGGGTAGGGGAGGCTGGGGCCAACAACTGTGCTGGCCCCACCAGACTTACCTGGGGGCCTGCAAGAGCTACAGCAATCCTGCAGCAGGGAGCCTGGCTGGCAGCCAGAGCATGGCTCCAGCTGGCCAGGCTCCAGTTTTGGGTGACACACACCTGCACCACTCCACTTTTTTAAGGTGCAGGGTTTTTTGACCCTGGGGTGCAAATTAGCAGTGCAGGGAATGCCCATATGTGTGGCATGTGCAGTGCTGCAGATGGGTCTGCAGCATCATATACTGCAAGTCCTCGCTTGTCTGGATGTGTCCCTTGTGTGCAATTTTTAGGTCAAAAGGAGTTACATGTGAACAGCACTAGGAGGATTAATTAGGTCCCAAGATTCTTCTCTCTCAGGGTTTGTTCTTATCATAGTCAAACTTGTCCTAGCTTAATTTACAATCTGTTTCTTTTTGGGTACAATTATGCTGCCTGTTGTTTGTCTCTGACATAGCTGTCACATCAGGATTTCCCGGCATCAAATTTAGAGTCCACACTGCAAATATGCAGTGTGGGGAACATTTTTTCATTCCCACCATGCCTCTTGTGGCATTTCAAAGTGCTTTGATGTCTGGAAGGGGCCACAGTGTACATCTACATATGCAATTAATTTGAAGCAATAAACTCCAGAGCAGTTTGAGTCAGAGTAAACTACTCCAGAGCACAGCATCTACATGTGCATTCATGACAGCAGTAATTTGAGCCAGGGTGGAGCAGGTTACTGCAGAGACACTCCTGCCCTGCTCTGCCCCAGGCTCCACATAGCAGTGTTGGGCAGCAGAGGGGCTGGCTGGGGCATGAGTGCTAAAAGTGAGAAACCCTGCAGCTAGAAAGCAGACCAAAGTCTAACCCCCTATTGACTGGGCTGACCAAGTGCAATTTATGCTCACAGTGAACATCTACAGATGTGTTTAATCACAGTTAATTACTGTCCCTGAGGGACAGTACTATCCTACAGTGGCATTAGTTTACTTCAGTCTAATAGCATTGCATGTGTAGATGGTGACATTTTACTCTGCAGCTAATTAGTCTACAGTAAATTGCATGTGTAGATGTGTCCACAGTGTAACAAAATGTGCATCTCCAATAAACTTATGTTTTCTTTCAGGCTGTTGCAAATTAAAGCCCTGATTCTGCAAACTGCTCCCTGTGATCAAACATCTATGCCTGAGCAGGGTCCCTTATAAATCAAGTAGATATAAGAGTCTACCCACATTTTTATATATACAGTCAGGATTTCATGAAACAGTAGTTTCATTCAAACTCTTTTCTCTCATTCTATTCCCTTTTGCAGGGAAGAGAGGACCATTTTCTGTGTTAAGGCTATTCAGAGCTAAAATGTGAATATATTCATTTAAATGGGAACTCTTTTTTTTTTTTTAATGGACAAGCTCTTTAAGAACCATGAACTGAACATCTTCTGACAAATGCCTTTTAAAACCAAACTTTTGGTTTCTGAATTAAAACTCCGGAGCAGTTTGAGTCAGAGTAAACTACTCCAGGGCACAGCGTGTACACGTACAATTTTCTGAATTAAAAGCACTCTTTCTCTCTCTATCATGGAATTGGCAAATCACAGTTTTAGGCTCCCAAGTTTCCCTCATTGTCATCATTAGGTACCATTAAGTACCTGAAGGCAGGCTTAAACCTCAAATATTATAGCAGGGGAAATAAAAGTGGGAAATAAAGATTGTTCATCTTCTAGTGAGATGCTCAAAAAACAGTTTATAAAATGGGAAGGAAGTGAAAATGAAAAATACATTTTCTGAATATATTTTTCAGAAGTATAGTATTTGGTATGTGTTAGCCCTGAGAGACTGGTCTGCCATGATGTAGAACTGCTGATATTTACTTGGAAAAGGCAAGGGGTAGAATTGTTAGCAGCAAGGCCATTCCATGCCGCATTTGCTAGGTACACTTATAGGTATACATTCAAGAGACTTTTCACATTGTTTTGAAGCTGTACAATCTGATAATTATAGCATGTGGTCAACAGGATTTTTTACTTCACAATTAGAAAGAGAGAGAACAAAAAAAAAAGAAGAAAATCTATTGTGCCTTACTGCAAGAAAAGGAAAAAAAATTGCTACAAATTTAAAGAAGAGCATTTGATAATTAAAACAAGGAAGATATCTGTGGGGAGTGGTGGTGGGGATTAGGGAAGCCCTAAAGGAAGAGAGGGCCTCCCACAGTTTGTCTTTTTTTAGCGCTTTTACTTGTGAATGTCTGATTTACAATATATTAAATCCTCCCTTGCATCAGTATGCTTATGGAACATGATAAAAGCAGAGAGGTAGTGTAAAGGTCTTTTCTTAGAAAAAGTCAACCCTTTCCTCACTCCTCTCCTCTTTCTTTTTCTCTCTTAATCTTTCAGGATGTAAAGGGATAAGTTATAATAGGAAGATAAATAAGGAGGGTAGCAGGTGGAAATCTCAAAACCCCAAGTCACCAACCACCTCTCTCTCAGAAAGATACAGCAGAATGTACATTCACTACCCTATCTCTAGAGATAAAGTTATTTAACCAATAATAAAAGATGGCAGATAGCTTTCTGTTCTGAGGAGGAATGTCATATTTCAGAGCTAGTTAGTGTCCAAGTTTATGATGGACCTAGGAAGTTTTAATACCTCTGAAAACTAGTCATGTCAATATATCCTCTCTTCAGACAAGCTTAGCATTGTTTTTCAGCTTTTCTCCCTCTCCTTGTTGTTGTTCCGACTTGAGTACTGACAACAGTTCTGTAAATGCTCTGTATAGAGTCTGGGAGTTAGTTCACAAATGGGTTGCTGATGCAAAAGTCATTTTTCTAGAGCTGTATTGACTCTGCAGTGCTAAAATAGACACACATCATATCACTTTTGTCACAAAAGCAAACAGAAATCAGAAAGCATATCTGTGAAATAAAATGTTAATTTTAATTTTTAATTTTCTTTAAAAAACCTCTGTGACTATCCTGGCCATTTGATGTGATTAAAGAAAAAAAATGAGTATATCCACTCATCACAAATGCTGATTCAATCCAGAGAGGAACAGAGACAGGTTGAATCACCATACTGCATAGTCATAGATTCATAGATGCTAGGGTTGGAAGGGACCTCAGCAGATCATCAAGTCCGACCCCTAACCCGCAGGCCCCTAATCATATGAGTGGCTCTCCTCTAGACCCTCTCAAGGTTATCCACATCCCCCCTGAAGTATGGCACCCAAAACGGGACTCATTAGTCCAGCTGCAGATAATAATTATTCTTAACTTTCAGTCTAGTGTAAAGGTTTTAAATCAAGATCAGCACCACAGCGCTTTGCATTGTTGAAATAACTGGCAACAATCACTGCAGAACAGAAACAAGTAGAAGGGCCCTTCTTTTTGAAAGGTTAATAAGCACAGTAGACCCTTTCATAGCATGGAGTAAGGTGGAGGATGAAGAAGAATGCCATGAAAGAGGCTTTACTTGTACTCTATTGGTATAACAGTTACCCTCTCACTCAGATTCTACAGCACCCACCAAATTTGTACAACAATGAAAAGAAGGAAAGCTTGCCAAAAAGCTCAACAATGCATCATGCTACTACCTTAATAACAATTATATAAATGTTGGTGAAGATTAGAGGGAATGAAATATCCAAATGTATTAGTTTAACTTGTGAAATGTCACGAAAACTTATCACAATAAGCAGCTGGCAGAGTCAGAACACACATTTTTTCCTTTAGAAGAAAAGAATGGAATAATTGCACATTTGTTTTTATTTTCTCTTGTTAAAAATAACTTTAAAACAAATGGTAAAATAATTATAAAACAGGGCACAAGTCATTCCATAATGTTTAAACACATTCTTTGCTGAGAAAGGAATGTTGCTCTATCAATGTTTGTTCCCTAGTTCCTGGAAAATAGGATAAAATCCTTTGGAAGCTAATAGCAAAACAGCTTCAGTAGGAACAGAATTTCACCCAGAATACTCTAGGACAGTGCTTCACAAGCTTTTCCTTAGCATGATCCCATTTATGGCCCCATTTGCTCAGCATGACCCCATTTCCTCAGCCCCTCACTCCCAACCCACAGCCCCCCACTCCTGTGACCCCATCTGCTGATGTTTCGACCTCACGTGAGGTCACAACCCACAGTTTGGGAACTGCTGCTCTAGGACATAGTGACTGCTCTGGGATGTACCACTGGATCTGTGATGGAGCTGCCATGTGCTGGAGTGAGTGCTGTGTGTAGTATGGTCCCAAAGTGGGCAGAATAAGCAAGATATTTGGTGCATGGGGCCATGTGGTGCACCCCGCAGACTGCCTGTGAGTCAACTCCAAGACCCACAGGCTGCAGCTCTAGAGGCCATATGATCTGGTCCACATCTTTGCTACTCCTGCTCTAGGAAGAGGAGTCTCCAATTCTGGCACTGATGCAAGCAAAAACAAACCCCATAAAACTCCAACTAAGGTATCTAGATAAATAGGCCAAATACAGTCAGCTGCTTAGCTGAAGGTCTGCTTGCTACAAGGTACAATGAAAGTAATGTTGTCAACTCTCATTGAGTCTCACAACACTAAAGCTTGAGCTGCTGAAATTACAAGAATCCCAGCTCCCATTGTAAGAAAAATAAAAGTTAGTCCTGAGACTCCATAGTTGTGCAGAAAATCTTGAAAATGTGACCAAAATGCTTCAAATATTTCATTATCATAGAATCATAGAAAATTAGAGTTGGAAGGGACCTCAAGAGGCCATTTAGTCCAACCTCCTGCTCAAAGCAGAACCATCCCCAACTAAATCATGCCAGGCAAAGCTTTGTCCAGCCAGGTCTTAAAAACCTCCAAAAGTGGAAATTCCACAGCTTCTCTGGGTAGCCTGTTTCAGTGCTTTACGATCCTCCTAGTGAAAAAGTTTTTCCTAATATCTAACCTAAATGTTCCATGCCGCAACTTAAGACCATTGCTTCTTATTCTGTCATCTACTACCACTAAGACCAGTCTAGGTCCATCCTCTTTGGAGCTGTAGGCTGCTATTAAATCCCATCTCAGTCTTCTCTTCTCCAAATTAAGTACTCCCAGTTCCCTCAGCCTCTCTTCATAAATCAGGATCCTGCAGATTGGCACAGGATTAGACTCGATCCTCTGTATGGGGCAGGTCTGTGGGCTGGATCCATCATGAGGTTGGCATTTGGGATCAGTCAGCAGGCACACCGGCTTATACTCATATGCCATATCTAGACTGACCCTGCATACCACATCCAGCAGCAAATCAACCCTAGATACCCTAGTGCAATCTGGAGCATGGGGCCACATCATCCAGGCCATGGGGCTCTCCACAGGTCTGGAAATTCGGCAGTGGGGAAGCAGTGAAAGCAACAGCCCAATTAATGTTGCCGCTAATCCCCTGCTGCCATATTTTCAAACCTGTGGGCTCCACAGGCCTGCAGGCTATAGACTGAGCACCACTACTGTAGATTGATGGAGCTCTGACCCTCATATAGGAATTGAAAATTAGGCCCATGCATTCTTGCTAAAGCAGAAGCACAACTGTAACTTTGTCAAACTGGGGATTATTCCTAAAGAGGGAACTGCTAAAATAATTTCCAAGGCTTAAAATTCTCATGATCTGACTACTTACTGTTCCCTTCTGAAGCGAGATAGCAAAGGGAGAAGTAAAGGAAGGTTCCTCAGTCATCCACTTGCTTCTCTGATGAGAGATCTGAGTTTATAGTGTCACCTTTTTTCTGTAGGCTTCCAAAACAAATGAGAATTTAAAAAAATCTTTAATAATGAGTGGATGCAAGGAAGGAGAAGCCATAGCAAAAAAAAAAGAAGAGAAGTCTAAGTTTAGTGGAATAAACATTTTGAGACTTTCTCCTGCTATTCCTAAGAAGTGATAAAAATCTAACATAAGTCTATAGATACCATAGTGGCATGCAAACAATTTCATTATCATATCAACTCCAGACCCCTTATTAACTTTTTATTTTTAGAAAATATACATGGGGAGCAATGAATGCTTCTCAGTTTAGGATTTAAGGGTGTAAAGACTTTTCTAAGTGTTTAGAAATTGTTTCTACAGCTGTGAGTGAAGCACTATTCAAAGCAATAGCCAAGTTGATGCTGAAAGCACTACGGATCTTACCTCATGCAGAAACATGAGAAACAAGATCAGAGCATATTAAAAATGTTCAAAAGCTTTCAGTATTCAAAATTCTAATAAGGAAAAAAAAGAAGATTTGGGGGCATTTGATAACTGAAGTGGATTAAAGGAAGTAGCATATTAGCTAACAGAGATCCCAAGCTGTGTGACCATGGGATCACCACTACTTTATCAGGACATTTGGGAGGGATTTTGTTTGGGAACAAGTTTCCCTGGTTGTGACTACTAGGAGATAGACCAAGTCCACTCATTCTTTTTCACATGGGCCTCAAGTAATATCACTTCAGAGACACCATGGCCTGGATTTGAACCAGTAGACGTCTAGCTTTGTTTGACATTAGAAACTATCAGAGACAGTTGCTCCCCATTCCCTGATCTTATTTTATCTGATGAATAAAGAGCATTGAAAGTTTGCTGTTCAGGACTATATTTGCATTTTGCTGGAGATATTTGCTTTTGAACTGAGTTTTATAGACTAGATAAAGCTAATCTACTGTAATCTGTGGTATAAGTAAAGAGAACCTGTTTACAGGTCTCAGGTCTGCACTCCCCTCCGTTTGGAAAGAGGTGCAAGGCACAGATGGCCCACCATGCTATGTGCTTTGGAAAGAAAACTACATGGTGTCTGCATCAAGATAAATCCCTTACTTACAGGAATTAAGATGGCAAATGAATTTAACAATACATGTGTCCATATACAGCCCTGTACCCCTCAAATTGCTAAGGCCCAAATATAGGTGCCGATTTCAAACTATAAAGCCCAAGATGGTTTAAATCCTGCATGACTAAAGCTATCCTTGAGTGTACGTGATTCTGAGGTATTCAAGATCAGGATTGTGCAGAAGTAAGGTATATTTAAGGTATAATTATAAACACGGACTCTTTTGATGGCACACACAGGAAGTATTCTGCTAGATTAATCTAATCCTTGCAATCAGTTGGAATCATCCTTGATATTAGCCATAAGTGTGGATGCTTCTCTTGGTTAAAAACTACTGTGCATAAAAGTAGAGCGGTTGGGGTGAGGGAGCTGTTTTTCTTCCTTTTCTTTTTCTTTTTCTCTTCTCTGGATCCTGTTAATACAGATTCTGAAAACTTTCCAGACATGGAACGTCCATTGACTTCTAGGGGAGATCCATGAATGAAAGGCTTGCAAGAGTGTCAAAGATTGTACAGGCAGACAAGGTTCTTTGTGTGAATCTGATATCTTTTATTAGACCAACTAAATAGTTGGAGAACAATTTTTAAGCAAGCTTTCAGGTTCAAAAACCCTTCGTCAGGCTAAGGAAGTTTCAGCAGTTGGTGTGCGCTTTTCCTGGATGGAATGAAAAGTAAAGCAGCCAGAGGCTGGTCTGGTAAGCATACAAGACAGGTAGTCAGTGAAAATGTAGATTGAGGAGTCAATGGGTGAGAGACAGGGGGGACGGGGGGAGAGAAGGGGGATGAATAGTGGAGAAGTACCTGGGAAGTCAGCTGTCAGGCAGGTTATAATATGTCATAAATCCAATGTCAGTATTTAGTCCATGATTTTTAGTATCCAGGAGGTTGATGAAGTGCAGTTCATAGGCTCGTCTTTGGGAAGTATTTTGTAAGTTTTCTTTGAGGATCAGGACTGAGAGATTGGAGAGAAAGTGGTTTTCTTGTGAGAAATGTGCCCCCACAGGTAATTGGGTATTCCTGTCTTTGATAGATTTCTGGTGTGTGTTCATTCTGGTGCACAGTTGTTGTTTGGTCTCTCCTACATATTTTCCATCAGGGCATTTGGTGCATT
>NW_017729024.1:88356756-88367558 GCF_001723915.1 Gavialis gangeticus
GATGGAACTCAATCAGAGATTGCAGGTTTTCAGTCCAAATGATAAAGATGTCATTGATATATCTTAAGTATAGCAAAGGTTTTATGGTGCAGTTCTTGAGGAAGTCTTTTTCCAGGTGGCTCATAAAAAGGTTGGCATACTGTGGGGCCATTTTGGTGCCCATAGCTGTTCCCATTGTCTGGAGGAAGTGTTGGTTATTAAAAGTGACATTGTTGTGTGTGAGGATGAAGTGTATAAGTTCAGTAATACCTTTGGGTCTGTATTCTGAGTTGTAATCTTGTTCCTGTAGATATGTAAGGCAGGCTTGCATGCCATCCTGGTGTGGGATGTTGGTATATAGGCTGGTAACATCCATGGTGGCTAGGAGTGTGTTGCTGGGAAAGTGGTCTATGTTTGTACAGTTTCACTCTTCTCAGAGTAGACATATTAAATTCAATACTCTTTTTACCTGAGCCTAGTTATAAGAGGGAGAACAAAATCAATAATACCCGTAAAGATTCAGAAAGTGATTTTTACAGTGTCCAAGGTTGGGGAAAGAAGGTGGGGAAGGCTGGCAACTGTGAATATAGAATGATGGACTGGCATTGCAGAGGTTTGTTAAAGTCTCCACAAACCATGTAAAATGTCTTTGTTGAACATATACAGTGACACATGAAGTCTGTAGACCACTATTTTATGTGATACATGCACCAAAAAATCACCTGTTTTTGGACTGTGCTTTCTCCGTTAATTGCTTCATTTCCCAGTTTTAGGACTTGATCAAGCGTAGAACCCCTCTTTGATAGATTTTAAGGTCAGAAAGGACCTTTATGATCTAGATAATTAGAATTTCTACTGAGGGAACATTACCCTCAGCTTCCTCTTTTTCTATATCCAAGCTGATGAAGCTACTGTGCAATACACCCATGCCACTTCCCAATGCTCCCAACTGCTTTACAACTTTCCTTCAATGTCTTCCTTTCCAGCTTTATGGAGTACCCAGAGACCTGGCTACTCCAAACCAGTTGGCTAGCTGAAGAAAACAGGAAGCCCTGAAACGTATGAAGTGTTAGTTAAATATATTCCTGCACAGCCCGTCTTAAAAAGTAATAAATAAATTATAATGTTCTCCCAAATTTATAGCAGTTTCAAAGAGAAATCTCAATGCTTTTTTCAAAACGGTGGGTATTTGTGTCCTCCTTTTACAAATGGGAAAACCAGACCACAGAAAAAAATGAAGTGACTTGTGCAAGTTAGGAGGTGAGCAGTTACTCAGTCCAAGAATGCTGACTATAGAGAGCCTGATTCATCTCTATTGCTACAAAGACATGCTAATTTCCACTAAGCACTGCTGTGCTCTGGGAAGAAATAACTCACAGGGGAAAACAACTGGCATTTCCATCAGTATCTTGGCTCAAGAGGACCTTAATGCAGCATTAGGGTGCATGCTTAGAACACCTCTATGCTGCATAACTGCTAGACTTGGGCCCCTCACAGATGTTACACTTAAGACGTGATTAACTGGTTAATAACATCTTAAGGAGTGACCTGGCCACACAACGAACCAATTAATGTTGTTATAAAACAAGGAATAAGCCACAAAGTTATTATGCAAAATGTGTCATACCTCTGTGGCTGGCTCCTATCATGCCTTTAATTGAACTTGTGGCTAGTGGCCAGGCTCTGAGGTACAAGGGAATCTTCCAAGACTCCTGTGTGCTCCAGAGACTGAGAGTGCCCCCTCAGCTATTCATAGTTTCCATTTGGGGGGGGCACACCATACATTCCCCCAGCTAGGAACCAAGCTTGCTACTCCCAGGGCAGGAGGCGCCTGGGCTCAGCAATGTGGAGCAATGGAATCTGATGTAGGATCCCACAATTGTACCTCATGCCATGCACACGTGGCATGGCAGGAAGCACAATCATTGGGATTCTCCATCAGATCCCATCGTGCCTTAACTTTAAGGTCTGCCATGGACCTTGGGACCACACAAAGCAGAACTGAGTGGGTCGGACTTGTTTGTTGAAAGTGTTCTGGCTTCAGCAGGGAGGCAGTATGGGCATAGTATCAATATAACTGATATAATTTATTGAGTATAAATTGTATAGTACCAAACCTATTAAATTGTCACCAATTCAAAGTTTTCTTAGATGTGTTGTTCCTAAACCCTTAATTCTTGGACAGTGGTCTTGGGTATACATGAAGTTATTCTGTAATGGCTAATGTACCTTACATCCACATCTTTCCTTATCCCACAATTACTTTTCAAGCATAGATAAATCCCGAAGAGAGAGTTTTGCTCAGGACACTTAACTTGGTCAGCATTAGGATCTTTTAGCAGAGAACATGCCCATAAAGAATCATTGTAATAGTATGCAGACATGATAACACAGAGGACAAAAATTAGGAGACAAAGTCAAGTGAAAGAATCATCATGGCCTCAAGGCATCGCAGCAGGCATCTGTAGAATGCTGCTTCTGGTGATGTGGGCCATTTTGAACCCACCAGATGGCATTAATTATACAGTGCAACTGTTTATATTTGCATTTTTAAAAATATGCACCCTTTCATCTTGCTGGCAATTGTTTGTCAAGATATTTAGTTCTCACCTTAACTGTCACTATGGAATGCTGCTAAGGAGCATTCAAGATGCCTGATAACATAGGCATGCTTAAGCAGCTGGTACATGTGTGCTTGAGTTGCCATTCATACTGTCTATTGCTAAGTAGCCTAAGCACAGTTGTGGTCACTATGGGTGAGGTGTATGTTTGGATTATGGAAATGCTCATTGTACAATAATATTTCTGCATTGTCTTTAAAAAATATTTCCTGTGCTGAAGCCATTTTATCACCTCCAATTAGATTGTCTGTTCATATAAATAGGATGGAGGTTTGGCCACAGCCCTGGTAGAATTTGTAGCAGCATACAGATTTAAAACATTCTGAAGTAATGAAAATGTTATGGGCTCAAAACAAAGTTGGGAATAGAAATGCAAAAAAAGAAGGAAGTTCACTTACACTTAGCTTATTCAAGTGCACTTTTTGTTCTTACCAATACATTGCACTCAAATTTGGTTTTATTATATATTTTATGTCATGTATATTCTAAAAGATACAAGTCAAAACCCTGGTTAAAAATGGCAAGTTTTAACCTGGTGAGGAATTTCAAGTCTCATTTCCTGAATTCTCATCACTTCTGCAGTATCACATTTGATAAAACCAATTAAATGATGAAAGACGAGATAATTCTAAAAGTGAAAAAATATACCACAGAAGACCATTTTGGATCTTAGGATCAGTGATACTTTTGAATGTACAGTAGCTCATTTGTTAATGAATGCAGAAGGAGCCAGTAAATAAGAGACCTGCTTCATTATGGCTGTCCCACAGTTACTCTAAACCTTATTTTGCAGCAGCATGGAGAGAATAAAAACTTCTTAAGCTGGTTGTCCTTCGCTCTGAGACAGGATAATCTTAGAGAAACATTTTACGGTGCATCTTTTGAAGAAAAGTGCATTAGTCTTTACTGAAAAAACATTTGGTTGACCTTGAAAATAAAAGCATTCATGAGAAGTATGAGCAGAAGTTTTCATTATTCCTTAAGCCCTCCCTTCAGAGAGACAAAAAATTCCACCCTCCATTGCAACTCCACAATACCAAGTTGCCAGGCAACTGATCTTTTATGGTGGATTGCCATGGCAACTGATGTAAACAAAATCATAAATCCCATTACCTAGCTAAATACTAGGGCTGTGTTATAAGAGGAAAAAGTGTCACTCTAAAGTTTAAAGGGATACTATAAAAGGCAGCGACAACAAGACTTCAGAAAAAAAATTAATTGCTATGGATGATAGTGTAGTTAATAGGGGTTTTCTTTGCTGACATTACAAAGTCTTCTAGCCTATAATAAGTAATCCGAGACCAAAGGTGTCAAAATTCAATAAATGCATTTTCTGCATAGTCAGGTCAGTTTAGCAAATTCACATTTCAACAGGTAAACACTTGTCTTCATTGAAGCCAACCTGTATACAGAAGAGCATCATGAATATAAATAAAGGGACAAAGGTGAATTAAAGCTATGAGTTTCTGGTGCAATAAGCCAGCTCCACAGCCATGCTTTGTGACTTGGGCCTATTGGCCCATTACAGTTTTACATTATGCTTGGTATACTCATAGCACTCAGTGAGTTTAATGGTATTCTTTAACAAAAATCAAGCCAAGTACACAATGAGTTATAAACATTAGAATACCTTACAATCCAGTCTGTCAAAGAACATTTTTAAGAAAGGTTTTGTGTTGTTGACAAGTCAAGCCAATTTTATAAGGTTCACAAACCCACAAGCAACTTCCTGGACTTAAGAACTTACCGGTCTGCAAGATGGACTTGAATTGTCCAAGTTATGCCTTTGTCACGCTTGTGTTAAGAACCCTAGTTTTCTTGCTTTCCTTCTCAAGTTCCTCTCTCTTTTGATTAATACATTTCCTAGATCCACTTTCCAAGTATAACCTGAACTAGACCTAAATACCAGTCTATATAGGGAGTAATTATAGGTTAATCATTAACTCCAAGGGTAAACATTCTTAATCCAAACTGGAAGTGCATTCAGATCATTTGGAAGGCTCTCCGTTCCTGAAGAAGTATGTCCATCCATAGTGTTCCTCAAGGATAGTTAATCCACTTTAATTTCACACCCTAGCATATTCTGGATTATTTTTTAAAACAAACCCTAAGACATTTGCCAACAAAAACCTCAGAACCAGTGAGCTGCATTTTTTCCTTACAGAGCCTTACCTGCAAGCCTGTGGCTATCACCTGTAGCTTCTCAAGCTATGGCAAGAATGACCATTAAACTTAACTCCCTTCCTATATGACTGCCTTATCTCATTCTTTTCTTCTGTGTCAAAAAGTCACACATCAATCCAAAAATAGTTTGAGAAAACAACACATTCAGAGCCCCACCCAAAGTGGCAAGTTTGCCCCATATTGCACGTGTGCCAGATCATTTCAGAGGTTGCATAACTCAACAGATACTTGGTGGCAGTGTAGACAAATGTGCACAAAGCCAAATTCTACAGGAGGTCATTATGAATTTATACCACCATAGGCCCAACTATCAGAGCTTCTTTATTGTACACTGATCCTTTCAGCCTGCACTGAACACCTAACTCAAAATAAATAACACTATTTAGCATATGATTTTAGTTGCTCAGCAGTTTTTCAGCCTTGGTGACAATGCTTATACACTACTAACTTGAATGTAACGTCGTGCCACATTCCATTAAATACTTCACAAAACCCTAGATACACAGTACAAGTTATTGTATTTCTTTCATGCACCTGTTTCATAATTAGATTAAGAATTGTCCATAGATTTGTCAGGATTTTTTCTTTAACCTGTGTGCTATTGCTTTATGTACCTTTAACCCACAGACTCTTTTTGGTTTTCTTCTATTATGTATTCCATAATAAAATTATGGATTGAATTAAGAAGTTCCGAATAATTAGACTACTTACGCTGGCCTTCACCACACTTTCCATCACTCCACATACAGGACTTAATAGTCTTTCATTTCTGCTTGTTTATGTCTCAAAAGCAATTCAAGAACCCGCATACACGTTTTCAGGTAACTGAAATACAGCAATCAGGCTGAATTGTTGAAGAGTGGAGATTAGAGTCTGTGGAGTTTATCATCATTTACATCCTGATGCTTCTAAAACGTATTCATATCTGGTTTCATTGAAGTCCTGGTCCTACTCATATAAGAAAGGAATACCCGCACAAGGAAAGCCATAAAATTAGGTACTACCACAGTAAAAGAAAGGAGATTCCTGTGTTTTTTCTTCACAAAGTTCTAAGTATACAAAAATGCAGAGCTAGACTCCTTTCCAAATGAAAAACAGGGTGTCCCTGGAACATAAACCTATAGGCCTAAAATGAACATAACAGAAAAACCACTCCAGATATTCCACTATTATTATTATTTTCATTCTTCCCTCGCCCAGACTTTAGAAAACCGGACCATAACTGAATCTGCCTTGTAGATTTTCCACCCAAGTGTTTTGCTGAATCCCTCTGACCTTCTAACCACAGTATTAATTACAGCAGTTTATTCTGGCATAATGCACAGATTCTCCCAGCTTCCTAAGTCAGTCAGAAATGATAATAAATGGAGTGATGGGCTACATAGAGGAAGTATGAGCATGCAAGAAAAATAAGGGTAACCAAATACTTAAACTTTTTAATGTTGTTTGGATGAGAATGAAGAAAAAAGGCCCATAGCACTAATTGGCATTGGTCCACATCAAAAAACCACCACAGAATTTGGCACAATTCAACACTTTCTGCTCTTGAGAGGCCCAGGCCTGGATGCTGCAAATCAGAAATGCATTAGCAGAGCTGTCTAAGGAAGCTTATGCAGTGCCTGGCTAGACTTGAGCAGGCTGACACAGAAAGGAAGGCTCACAAGTCTAAATGAATATCATGGGTTTTTTCCCCAACCTTTTAGACTTCAAGGAGCAGGGGCAAGTGGGAGGTAGAGGGAGTAGGTAGAAAAAACAGTTTCCTGCAAGTACCTTATTTGACAGCATTTAGGGATCCACAGCCCAAGCTCTCAGGAAAGTAAAGTAAGCCTCTCTCTGCTTCTCTCTGCAGACACTAGAGGAGGGGTTTTCAACCTTTTTAAACAAATGTCCCCCTTCTGATGCTGGTGGTTAGATGGGGGGTGTTCACATGGCACACAAGGGGGTGCTGACACGTGGGGAGGGCTTGCACATGGTGGGGGGGACTCACACACACGGGGGGGCGGCTTACATGCAGTGGCCACCACTGTCACCCACCACCCGTGCTACCACTGCCACCCACCGCCTTGCACTACCACAACTGCCGCCATGCCCCAGTTTCCCATGGCCAGTTACACATGCAGCTCCGCGGGATTGCTGATGGGCCTTGCACCCGGTCAATCATGCACTGCCCGTCAGCAACCCTTGGAGCCACCGACCAGGCAGCATCTGTGCAGCCTGCAGAGGGGCCCTCACTCCCCCTGCCTGCCCGCGCATACCCCCTATCACCTTTCCATGTACCCCTAGGTGTATGCATACCCCCTGTTGACAACCCCTGCACTACAGTATGTGGTCAGAGAGTAAGGATGACTAGTGTCACCCTAGCCTTCTCTTTCTCTCAGAGGTAATCTGTCTTCCCAAGCCATAGCTCCTCTGCAAAAAAATAGAAGCTATCCTTTCAGCATTCCCTGAGAAGGCAAATTAGTTTTCTTCAGTGAAAGTGGAAACCCTCAGTTGAATTTGTTGGTGTTTCTTCTCTGTCAAAATAATATAATCTTTTACCTGGAAGTGGCCGCATGTGTCCAAAGTCAAGATGTGTGAAGCAAACAAGCACTATCTGAGAGCAAGAATTTCCCTTAGGCATAGGCCAACCCAGATGAGGCGAATTTACAGAACTGCAGATGTGACTCACAGCAGCTAACAGGACCTGAGGTGTTAAGAGTTTGGTCCTGACTGAGAAGCTGGGAGCAAATTTATCTGGAGATTTTCCTTTACAGGTCTAAGCTGAAAGAGTAGAGGATAGTCTGTCTTTAGAATAAGTGAGTCAATTGTATTTAGTCCCAGGTTATATAAAATGCTGAAGAGAGGCAACTCAAAGAAACTGGATGCTTCTGCTTTTTTAAAGTCATTATCCCTCTCAGGAAATACCCCTTACAGTCAAGTGCCTCTTTTTGCACACACAAACATCTTCTAGAAAACTATATATATTCACAAGCCCTCACAATTTGCAGTGAAGGCAAAAATCAAATTTGCATGGAATTAGAGCCACGCTGATTTTAGTGAGTGCTGCAAGTGAGGGGAGGTACCATATTTCTTACATACAACACGTGCCTTTCCCCTCCCCCCATAAAAGCAGCCCCCTATATTTGTGTTGTGTGTTTTAATAGGGCAAGCCATTTTCTTCAGTTGCGAAGAAGCAATCCTGGAGACATTGCACACCATGCAGCTGCCAAGATAACTACTGCTTTTGTCTGCTCAGCAAACTGAAGGGGCAGAGTCTTGTGTTAACCGTCTCACAGATGTAACTATTGGCTGAGCACTGCAACTTGTACCCAAAGCAGCAAGTGAGCTGCTGTTGATATTTTGATGAGGCTTGTGATGTGGAAACAAAACTTTATGTACAGGACCTTATATGAAGAACTACTTACAGTAAAAAAATAACAATCTTGCTATTGCCCTTGCAAGGGTCTGAGACCTTACCTTAGGTGACCTAGAATAAATCTTCTTGGGAACATAGAGTAGAAGTTTGGCATTGTAGGAGATAGTGTACCAAACTAGGAAGTACCTCATGCCGCACTTCCTGGACACTCTGTTTTCCAGAGGACTTTATGTCACACAATCAACAATGGCTCTCAAAAAATCTTTTTTCTACATACAACCTTCCAAAAACAAGGTGTGTGTTTTATTTTGGGGTGTGTTGTTTGCAAGAAAATACGGTAACGTAGCAAATACAGTCACCATATATACCCAGGTACTGACCTAGGTTGAGCTGGTGTCTGGGCTTGTCCTCATTTCCAGTGCAAACAGCAAGTAACCAAGGCAGTAGGATGTCACGAATGTGTTCAAGAATGTGAAAGCCTGTAAAATCCCTTGTTAATTTTGTGTCTTAAATTGTGTTTTCTGTGCTAGTGTACTTAGCTGACAGTCCCCATCATAAATTTGAAAATTCACCCTAAAATGATAAAGAGAGTTTATTCATTACTAGAACTGGCTGAACAGCAATAATAAAATGATTGCAGAGGGATTTTCAAGTACACATCTCAAATGGAAGATGTTAAACATAAGGTCATGCTATATTCTATTCACAAATATTCATCTGCCATGGTTGCAAATGAAGGAAGCTGCACAAAAGTGTAGCCAAAGGGTTCTTTTAACTATTAGCCACCCATTGTTATACTATTTCAAAGCTTTATTCATCCATTTAAGGAGCAGAAAATATGACCACTTATTTCCCTAGAAAATAAGGATGGTTTAATGTAGTAATTCTCAACCAGGGTGCTGAGAGTTCTTTATAAGGATGGTGTAGGATACCATGCAATATTAGCATGGTTAAGCATGCAAATAACTATACATGATTCACAAGCTAAACACAGAGGCCACATCCAGAAAGCTGCAGATGTTTGTTTCTCCAGGGACAAGTAGCAGTGGCACACCTTGTGCTGCTGCTACTTGTCCACAGGGGACACCTGTGCCAGGCACTCTGGTGTGTGTCAGGTTACCCCAGGTAGAGTAGGGGAGACTGAGGCCAACAACTGTGCTGGCCCCAGCAGCCCTACCTGGGGTTCTGGGGGCCTCCCAGGGCTGCAGCTGCAGCAGAAAGCCTGGCTGGCAACTGAAGTATGGTTCCAGCCTGCCAACCTCCAGTTCTGGGCAGCGCCCGCTAATGCCACATGTGCCACCCCACTTTTTTTGGTGTGAGTTTTCTTGACCCCAGGATCTCCCAGGGTCAAACTTCCCCCTCCCTCCCACACTGCAAGGTAGCAGTGCAGGGAACGCCTGCATGTATGGTGTGTGGCACTGCAGGTACTTCTGCAGCACCACATATCACACATCTGTACTCACCTGGCTGCGCCCAGAGATTTCAAATAGAAACTCATAGTGTAAAGACATTCTGGCCTGTGGAGTTCTTTCCAACAGGAGAACTGCTCTATATTTTTCCATAGTCAAAAAAGAAGTGAAAACTAAGAACTGGCATTTTCTGAGTCTAACAAGGAGTGTCTTGAATCTAAAAAGTTTAAGAACTTTTTAAGAACTTTTTAAGAACTTTAAGTTTAACGTATAGGATAATGCATGGGATTCAATTCTTGGCTCAGGCATGAATTGCCAGTATGGCTCTAGACAAATTACCTACCATTCCCATATCTGTAAAATTGACATAAAATCCCTTTCTCACAAAGCTATTGAGAGGAAAATTGACTAGTTTGAGATGCTCTGGTACTACAAGGATAAGGGTCATATATGTACCCAAATAAAGAGGGTGGAAAACAGTTCTGAAATCCAGAAAGATATTAATTTTTTAACCATGGATTTTTAACCTGAATTCTTTAGTGAATATTCACCTTAAAAGGCCTAAATTCATCACTTGAAATGATTCTATTCAACAAGAGCTATTAATTAATCTGGCAAGTCACATGGAAATAGTACCATTTAAATGTTAATATTTCCATTCAGAGTTACTATGAATTCTTAGCCTGTTTTTCTTGAAAGTAATGTCTTCAAAATATGCTGTCCTAAGCAACCCCTAGAATGTAATTTGATGTTTAGTAAGTTCTCAGTGAATTTGTATGTAAACAGAAGAAGGAAGGAAACAGCCATTACCTCAGAAACTACTATGTGTGGTATCACCAGCATGTGGGACAGTTAAAAGTATTTTCTAATGAAAAGTTACAGTTTACTACAAGAAACTGCACTGGAAGGAATATGAATAGCAACAGTTTGCCTAACTCCATAAATACTATTGAAAAGCTAAGTTTCTTTCAGTTTCTCATAACTGCAGATGCAAGTATGCACATTCAAGTAAAAAGTCAGTCACTTCCATAGCAGTGCAAAAGTGCCAGCCTTGGATTTCCAAGGAAATGAAACTAGATATAGTAATCAGTGTCACAAGTGGCATCACCTTGTATTCAGTAAAGGTAAGATCGAAGCTCCAAGAAACATAAAAAGAAAAAATGTGCGAGACACCTATTCCTAGCTGGCTTGCATATAAATCCACTTAAGCACTCCAGACACATATAATTAGAAGTCTACTAAGCTTGAGGAGGC
>NW_017729024.1:88372558-88373701 GCF_001723915.1 Gavialis gangeticus
CCCGCCCGCCCGCCCACCCACCTCTAATTGGCCAAGGGGCCCTGGTGGTCCCACCCCTCTCCACAGATTGCCACATGGCCCAAAACCACAGCTTAATTACGCTGATTAAGCCCAGGGAAGCCATTAAGCCACATGTTTTTAAGCATGGATTAATTAAGTATAATTAATTAAGCATGATTAAGCAACAGTTTCAGGCTCCACACTTTTGGTGAGCTCACTGAAAAAACATTAATAAATAAATAAACATACCAGCAAGCAGAGGAAAGCTGGCTCCTCAGACAATCCCAAATGACCACAGAGGTGCCACTTGAGCCCAAGCAAGTTTTTTTATACAGTCTGGCATAAATGCAAAATATTATTCAGCTCCTAACCCACTGTCAGATTGGCTTAATAGTTAGAAGACCTTTTAGGATTTGGTTTAAAATTTGAATTTTCCTTGTTTTACACTTAGAATTAATTGCATGTACAGTTAACTATGGATGCAAATTGTGGCAGTTAAATGTTTTAACTACTTGATTGGCAAGTGCAATTAGACAGCTTCTAGCTGCAATTGTTTGTGCCTGCAATTGACTACAGAGACAAAAATGAGAGATTTTTTGTTTTTTTTAATGAGACTTTTTGTATTTATCCAGTGGGTTGAATATTTACATAGTGTGTTCTTGTTTGGAGGGTTATATCACTGTTGTAATGGTACTTGAGCTCAATCACATCTTCTTATTGCCTGTAGGGTGTTTCTGTTTCATTAACATAGCCCTCAACAACAGAAATACATTCTAATGACTACTGAATTTAAAATCTGTGTTCAATAATTCAGTTTATCCATTCTGATAAATTCTCACTTTGTACTTCACAGATGATATTTCTATTGAAAATCATTCTATTTCTTTTAAGATCAAGGTAAAATATAAAATTAAAAGAAATTCTGAACTCATTGCTGATCCTACATCACTCTTGTTATGCTCCCTCTCATCCATTAACATACCATTGAAATCAGGGGAATGAAAGGTTGTACCTGGTACATCCAGCAGCTCAGCAAGTGTGTTCTACCTGGTACATGGAACAGCAGCCAGGCTGATAACTTGAGAAAGTCAGAGGGAAGCTGCTGAAGACCAGCCGTTAATAACAATATTTTAGTCCTTTTTA
>NW_017729024.1:88373743-88384848 GCF_001723915.1 Gavialis gangeticus
AAGCTGCTGAAGCCCAGCCGTTAATAACAATATTTTAGTCCTTTTTATCAACAGCTGCCATGATCGATTATTTGGATCTGCTTGGTGGGATTTGTAGGTATGCATACAGTTATGTTGTTTGCTGATTAAATGAATCCTGGTGACTCAGCCAGTTTTCCAAAACATTTTCACTCTCTTTTTTCTGAAACCAAATACTTGGACATTTAGGGATCATGTAGCACCTCTAGTATCTTTAAAGCATAAATCCTTCACTTCCCTACAGATTCTCTGTATACTCTTGCAGAATATAACCCTGTACAGGGCTCTGATATAGATATGCCACAGCATGTAAGCAGCAGTCCTGCAAGGATTGCTGGTAGAGATTTTTTAAAAAGCTGTAATATAAAGTCAGACCAGTCTTGCTGCTGAGTGGTTAGATCTCTCAGTGAATGCTGAATCTTTAATGTTGCAACATGGACACAATTCAGCTTTCATTGAGGTCATTGGCAAACGTCCCATTTTTTAGTTGAAAAGTGGATTAGATTTAACATGTTTTGTGGGAATTTGGGTGCTGCCCCCCTTTTAATTTACCTTCTCCCTATGCCTGATGAAGGGTGACTGTGCCCCAAAGCTTGCAAATAAATAAAATAATTTCTTGGGAAATATCTAGCTGGTCTAATAAAAGATATCAGCTCTTCCATGAGTTTTGATTCTCAGAACTATAAGCATTCAGCTCAACTGAGATGCCCTGAAACATTCTCTAATATTGACATTAATACAGTGATTCTCAGACAGGGAATCCCAGAGATTCCAAAACCCAGAAATTTCAAAAAGGAATCCATGGTGTCAGAAACATTGTGACTTCTTGTGGTCTTTCTAAGTTTTCTGCAACAGAAGAATTGCTCTGTTATTTTTCAGTGCTCAAAAACAAGTGAAAACTAAAAGCTGGCATTTACCTAAGGGTGCCTTGAGTCTAAAGGTTGAGAACCACTGCATTAGTTGTTCTTTACAGTAAACAGATTAACACTGGAGAATTAGGGAATGAGGCAGCTGTGGATTTTCAGTGCTTCAGAAATCAGGACCTTGACTTCCCTGTGCCTTACTTTCTGCAGCATAAATTGGAGATAGCAATGGTCCCTTTCCTTTCTGGGGAGTAGTGAGACTTGCTTTTAAAGCAAATGGCATGCACTTTTTCCATCTAAAATATTACCAGTATTTATGGAGCTTCCTGGCGGAAGCTTCTAAGGTTTTCTCAAATCCTGTTCCTCCCATAAGGCCTATGACACATCTTCCTCCATCAGCTCCCTCTATCCTTCTCTCCAGTAAGTCACTATATTTATTTTCTTCCACTGAAACTCCTTCCTTTTTTCTCTGTATCAGGATGCCCTGATGATTTTGTGGACACTGTGTTGGGTAAGCCATAAATTAGGTCCTGAAGTCATGTTTCTAGTACATTTTACATTCAGAAGTGCCTCCAAAGTCATTGCTTATTCTACTGACCAAGAAACTTCCCATACTCTGCACAAGATTTGCATTGGACAAGGCTAAGATGCTTCAATAGGAAGGATTAAACAAAGGTATGAAGGTGGGGGTAACAGAGGGAGAGAATTATCTCTGGAAATTGCAGGAAAGGATAGTGCCAAAAGTCATAAGCTTTTGGAAGAAATATGGTGTCAAAGGAAAAGATAAAATGACTGAATGGGTTAGGAAGAGGAAAGGAAAATGCATGCAGGTTTTTAGTATCTATACTTTTTAACTTAATTTTTTAAATTCCTTATGAATTCCCTCCATTGCTAGAAACCTAAGACTCAGACAGAAGTGACAATTTTCAGTCAATCTGGTCCCTGAAAGCGCTCTACAGTGATGACCAAACACAAGTGCCTGGCTGCAGACTGCTTTAACAGGTCCTGATCCAGCAAAAATCTGAACCGATGAGGGTTCAGATATGAAGGCACTCCAAAGTGGAGCAACTTCATTAACTTGTGTCTGCATGTGCTCCCAGCACTGTTTTCAGACTAGGAGCGGGGAAGGGAGAGGAGGCAGCTCATTCTGGAGGTTGCCCAGCTGGTGCTGAAGGGTAGGGTGGGTGGATTGGAGCTCCACCTTGGGAGGGCTCCCATCCACCCACTAGCCCACTCCACCACAGCTGTGGAAACCCCAAAACAGACTTCTCTCCCCTGCCTTCTCCCTCTCCCATCCTGAGACAGTACAGGAACTGGGAGAGGGGATGCAGAGCTAGGGAAGGAGGCTGCAGAGATGCCCTAGATCACACTTGAATGATTATCTCTCGCTAGATTGGCTCCAAATTGGAGCTCCAGTCCCAGCTCTCCCAAACCAACAGCTTTCTTTGAAGCGCCATGAGTTAGACCTGGGAGCTGCACTTCTGTCTGCACATTTTATATGCCACTTGTGTATTAGTGCCCTACATATGTTTGCAGTGGTGTAAATCTAATATGAAACAAAGGACTTCTCTGGATTAGGGATAAGAAATAGACTAAACTAGACTAGACTAGAATAAAATAGACTGACTGACACAATTAGCTTTATCTTACACTGTTTTCCTCAACATTTTAACATGTTTATAGGTTTGAGAGAGAAGAATCAAACAAGTGACTAGTTTAAATAAATTAAATTCTTTATTTGTTTTTTGGATCCTTTTTTAGGTGGTGCAACTCCTTTCTTTCCTGTCCCTCCTGCATAACTGCAAAGTTCTCTGGTGATGTGAGCAATGTTTTGGTATGGCAGAATACCACTTGTGTGTGAGGCCAAGAGCTTAGTAAGATTCAAGAAAGGATTAGATATGTATATGGATAATGAGAACATCCACAGTTACATTATACAGGATAAAAACAATTAAAGGAATAAATCCTTATTTTTCAAAATTCAAGACAATCGCTATCTGATTTAGGTTAGGAAGAAATTTCTCATGTAAGTAGGTTAAACTAGGTGTCATCTTACATCTAAAGCATCTGGCAGTGGCCAACATCAGACATAGAATGCTGTATTAAATGGACTACTAAACTGATGCAGTATAGCAGTTCCCATGCTGTTTTGTTGCTGCCTAATCACAAGAGCTCTATAATCTGTCTTGCTTAAATTGCACTGAGGCTTGAGACTGTTTGTCACTTTCAGCACAATAGAACAAATTGTAACTGAGGAGATTCTATTACTGTAGGTCAAATAGGAGAATAAAGTCCTATACAAAAAAAAAGCCCAAGGACAAATATGATAAGGAGAGAAAAACCACAACTGTTCCAGTAATTTTCTGTCTTTTTTACAAAGGCAAACTAGCCTTTTAGGTTTGTTTTACTTGCTTGCTGTTAAGAATTCCTACAGCCATCCTATTCCCTATTGTAAACAGTGAAGATTAGAAACAAGATAGACAACAGAACTGACAACAGAACTTTTAGCAGAGCTCAGCCTAACTTGAACTACTTTATTGTTTTAAGTATAACTAGAAAGCATGAGTTGTAAAAATGGTTTTGCTTCAAAGACTCCCTATGATTGCTAACAACGGAAATTAAATGAGATTACAAAATGTATTTTAGTTTTATTTTTTGTTCCTCTCCCCAAAGAAGAGTGAAGTCAAAGCAAATGAAAACACAAGGCTCATATAGCTCCAGGAAATGCTTGCGTAAGGCTTATTTATCTTTTAACTAACATTTGTTAACCATGGATTAGTGGAACAGCCTCTTGTAATTATGGTTGCTGTTCCATTTGTGGCTATCTACATGAGGCCAGTGAATCTTTAAATTACAGGCTGACCACCCTGGAGCACAATGATTGAATCAGCCACATCTCGATAGGCACCACATTTGGATGATTATCCCAAAAGATGACATTCTGACACACACACACAACAAAGAAGGTTTATACTCACAGTTTCAGAGTCACTTTCAGTCCCTGTAGTGGTTTCAAGGTCAATAAATCCAGGGTGGCCCTAGACATAATGCTTTCCATTTTAATAGAATGGGAAGTGGCTGGCAAGGATATTCTTTGTTAAACCTCCGCCATGCTGATGTGTGTCTTAAAAGTCTTTAGTTATGAACTCACAAGACAGATTGTAACACAAAGAGTTAGGGAGTGGAAAGAATATTTCTGAACTGTTCTTTAATTGATTTTTGAAGGTTGACATATATTTTAAGAAACAATTTTTATTAAGTTTTTGTTGCTATCTACATTCATAACTAAGTTACACAACAAAAAGAGAAAGAACCATGAGTCTACATACTAGAGGTGAGAAGGAAAATACTGCTGCTGTCTAGGACTTAGAATTTAGGAAATCAGGATAATATGTGTCAGGTATCTTTCTCAAGTTTATATATATATATGTGTGTGTGTGTGTGTATGTGTGTGTCTATGGATTTTGCTATGTGTTTGCTATCTACCTCTTGGATTCAAAGAAACCAATGGGAACAAGAGCGATATATGCAGAAGCTCTGTGTATCCATGATGGTTCTGTGACCTTAGTGCCTCATTGTCCTCCAATATGACTCCATTGGAGTTACGTGCTACCAAATTCTGCCCTGTCTTGACATGATCCCAGGACTCCACCAAAAATAATGCAGCCCTAAGGTGCAAACAAGTATTTTCAGGACCCGTCTCAGGTTCCTGCAGGTATCTTTTGGCAGCAAGTTATCTTTAGTTATCTTCTAGCAGCAAGAAGTTTTCATCCCCATGTGCAGTGGTTTCCCTGGACAACAGATATGGAGCACTAGCAACAGAGCAGGAGGAGTGCATTTCATTGGTGGAAGAGACCAGGCTAGGAAGATCGAGACCACTGCCATGAAGAGGAAGCAATAGGTGGCAGTAGTTGGATACACCCTTCTGTGGGGGATGGAGAGATCCATCTACTGGCCTGATATGTTGTTCCAGGAGATCTGCTGCCTGCCTGGAGCCGGGATCCAAAATGTCACAGAGGGATTACCAAGACTCATCTGACCCACTGACTACTACCCCATGCTGCTCATTCATGTGAGCATTAATGATACTGCCAGGAGTGACCCTGAGCAAATCAAGAATGACTGCAGGGCTCTGGGTGCAAGGGTGATGGGGCACAGGTCATGTTCTCCTCAATCCTTCTGGTCAAGGGGAAGGGCTCTACAGGAGCGGACACATCCTGCAGACCAATGCATGGCTGCACAAGTAGTGTAACCAGCAGATATTTGGCTTCTTCAACCATGGGATGTTGTTCCAAGAAGGATTGGTAGCAAGAAATGGGATCCACCTCACAAAGAGAGGGGAGAGCATCTTTGCAAATAGGCTCGCTAACCTAGTGAGGAGGGCTTTAAACTAGGTTTGCTGGGGGGTGGAGAACAAAGCCCTGAGGTAAGTGCAGGGGACCTGGAGGAAGCAGAAGCAAGAGCGGGAAGCAGGGGAGGCTTCATTCTTCCTGAGAAAGCAGGACAATTAGATAATCATCTCAAGTGTCTGTACATGAATACATGGAGCCTGGGAAACAAGCAGAAAAAATTGGAAGTCCTTGCACAGAAAAGGAACTATGATGTGATTGGAGTAACAGAGACTTGGTGGGATAGCTCGCATGACTGCAGCACTGTCATGGATGGGTATAAACTGTTCAGGAAGGTCAGATAAGGGAGGAAAGGAGGAGGAATTGCACTGTCTGTAAAAGAGCTGTATGATTGCTCATAGTTCCAGTATGAAACTGGAGGTAGGCTTGTTGGAAGTTTCTGAGTTAAGGTTAGAGAGGAGAGCAATAAGGGTGATGTTGTGGTGGGTGTCTGTTGTGGACCACCAGACCAGGAGGATGTGGTATATGAGGCTTTCTTCAGACAACTAGCGAAACTTTCCAGATCACAGGCCCGTTCTCATGGGGGACTTCAATCACCCTGACATCTGCTGAGAGGGAAATACAGCAGTGCACAGGCAATCCATGATGTTTTTGGAGAGCAATGGAGACAACTTCCTGATGCAAGTGTTGGATGGACCAACTAGGGTCCGTGCTCTTCTTGACCTACTGCTCAAAAGCAGGGAAGAATTGGTGGGGGATGTAGAAGTGGATGGCAAGATGGGCAGCAGTAACTATGAGAAGACTGAGTTCAGGATTCTGACAAAAACAAGAAGGGAGAGCAGAAGAGTAAGGACCATGGACTTCAGAAAGCAGACTTTGACTCAATCAGGGAACTCATGGGCAGGATCCCTTGGGAAGCCAGGCTGATAGGGAAAGGAGTCCAGAACAGCTGGTTATATTTTAAAGAAACTTTCCTGAGGGTGCAGAAACAAACCATCCCAATGTGTAGGAAGAATAGCAAATGTGGCAAGTGACCAGCTTGACTTAGCAGAGAACTCTTCAGTAAGCTTAAACACAAAAATGGGAGTTTGGACAAACAACTTGGCAGGCGTATAAGGCTATTGTGCAGGTATGTAGGGATGAAATCAGTAAGGCCAAAGTGCAGCTGAAGTTGCAGCTAGCAAAGAACATGAAGGGAACAAAAATGGTTTCTACAAGTATGTGAGGAACAAGAGGAAGGGTGGGGAAAGTGTGGGTCTCTTCCTGAATAGGGAGGCAACCTAGTGACAGATGATAAGGAAAAAGCTGAAGAGCTCAATGACTTTTTTACCTTGGTCTTCACAGGCAAGGTCAGCTCCCAGATTACTGCACTGGGCACCACAGTTTCAAGAGAAGGTGAGCAGCCTTCAGGGACTATTTAGAAAAGCTGGACATGTACAAGTCCATGGGACTGAATGCAATGCATCTGAGGATGCTGAGGGAGTTGGCTGATGTGACTGCAGAGCTGCTGGCCATTATCTTTAAAAACTTATGGGCATCAGGGGAGGTCCTGGGTGATTGGAACAGAGCAAATATAGTGCCCATCTTTAAGGAAGAGAAGAAGGAGGATCCAGGGAACTATAGACCAATCAGCCTCACTTCAGCCCCTGGAAAAATCATGAAGCAGATCCTCAGAGAATCCATTTCTCAGCACTTGGAGAACATAGGCAACGCATGGGGAGGATCACGGGGGGGTGGTATGTATGCCCCCTGAGAGTGCTGGTGCCCCCTCTAACAGAGAGTATTCTGGCCTACCCTGAAATTGGCTCTGCTGGCTGCACATCGGCAGTGGAAGTATTGGTGGCAGAAGTGCTGGCGGCAGAACCGCACTGTTCTGCCGCCATTGTACCTCATGTGGAACTGCCGGCACTTCTGCTACCACCATGCCATGCTCGGTGACTGGCTGCTGGGGGAGCCCCCCCAGTCATGCCCTGCTGGTGTCCCCCCCAGGCTTAGGAGGCAACAGTCTCCCATGGAGGAGAAGAAAGTGATTAGGAGCAGTCAGCGTGGATTCACCAGGGTAAGTCATGCCTGACCAATCAGATTGCCTTCTATGATGAGATAACTGGCTCTGCAAATGTGCAGAAAGCAGTGGACCTAATATACCTTGACTTTAGCAAGGCTTTTGATACCGTCTCCCACAGCATTCTTTCAAGCAAGCTGAGGAATTATGGGTTCAATGAATGGACTGTAAAGCGGATAGAAAGCTGGCTGGATTGCTGGGCTCAGTGAGTAGTAATCAATGGCTCATAACTGGCATCCAGTGTCAAGTGGAATGCCCCAGGGGTCAGTTCTGGGGTCATTTTTGTTCAATATCTTCATTAACAATCTGAAAAATGGGATGCATAGGCAACACGTAGCAAGGGCATGGGGGGGACATGCCTCCCCCAAGATTGGCTGCCTCTGAAGCTGCCACTGGCTTCTGCGGGCAGTTGTCATTCACACCTGTCCCCCTGGCTGCCAACACAGCTCGTGGCATCCATGGGTAGTCTCTGTTCATCGCTCACCACCGTCAACACCACCAGCGGTGGCTGCAGGCAGTCTCTGCTCACCACTGCTGACACTGCTGGCGGCAACTGCAGGCAGTCCCCACTCACCACCATGGTGCACCACCCTCCCGCCAGTCTTGGGAGGCACCAGTCATTCATGGTGGGATAGATTGTACCCTCAGCAAGTTTGTGGATGACACCAAGCTGGGGGTGTAGTAGATACACTGGAGGGTAGGGCTAGGATTCAGAGTGACCTAGGCAGATGGGAGGATTGGGCCAAAAGAAATCTCATGAGGTTCAACAAGGACAAGTGCAAAGTCCTGCACTTAGTACAAAACAATCCCATGCACTGCTACAGCCTGGGGACTAATTGACTGGGCAGCAGCTCCGTAGAAAAGGACAATAAGATGGATATGAGTCAGTAGCATGTCCTTGTTGCCAGGAAGGCTAACAGCATGCTGGGCTGCATTAATAGAAGCATTGCCAGCAGATCGAGCAAAGTAATTATTCCGCTCTATTCTGCACTGGTGAGGCCACATCTGGAGTGCTATGTCCAGCGTTGGGCCCCCACTACAGAAAGGATATGGACAAGTTGGAGAGAGTCCAGTGAAAAGCAATGAAAATGAGTCATGGCCTGGGAAACATGACTTATGAGAAGAGGCTGAGGGAACTGGGTTTATATAGTCTGCAGAAGAGAAGACTGAAGTGGGATTTGATAGCAGCTGTTAACTACCTGAAGGGAGGTTCGAAAGAGGATGGGGCCAGACTGTTCTCAGTGGTGACGGATGACAGAACAAGGAGCAAAGGTCTCAAGTTGCAGCAGGGGAGGTTTAGGTTAAATATTAGGAAAAACTTTCTCACTAGGAGGGTGGTGAAGCACTGGAATGGGTTACCTAGGGAGTAAGTAGAATCTCCATCCTTGGAGGTTTTTGAGGCCCTGCTTGACAAAGCCCTGGCTGGGATGATCTAGTTGGGGATGGCCCTGTTTTAAGCAGTGGGTTGGACTAGATGACATCGTGGGTCCCTTCCAACCCTAATTTTCTATGATTCTATGATTCCCTAAACTTGAGCTGGAGTGGTACATGCAAGCATTCTCAGCTTGCACAGAGAGATGCAAATAGCCAGAAGCAAGTAAGCTGGTGGGGCAGAATGGGCTGGCAGAATCAGATAGGGAATGGTGGGGGTGTGGCAGTCCCAGGGCTGTGGCAACTGGCTGCACTTTCCCAGCCCTGGGGCTGTGAACACGTGCAAGCATTCACTAGGTTGGATTAACCCTTGCTAGATCAAGTTAACCTTTTCTCAGTCTCCAGTAGTTCATCTCTGAGGTGAGCTAACATGAGATCAGGTGTGCCATTTTTAGGCCAACCAAAGCCCTGTGAATGCTTGCATACTGGTCCATTCAGATTACATTTAGACAACTGTAACCAAGTTTGCAATGTTTGTACGTACCTTGAGTCTGAGAATCTCAGTGGTACAATTTAGAAAACTACCCACAGTCTTGCTTCTTCCACTACACAGATCCTGATCCTCAGACAGGGAGAACAAAGCTGAAATCTTAGATATGAATTGGTTTTACAGCAAGATATGGATTATGGATATATAGGCAATATCATGCAGAGCTCATTTTCAAGAACTTGACCCTCATTTATTATTGTTTTTATATGAGTTAGCCTTTGGGTTAAAATTTCTTTAAGCTTCAATATTAAATGTTTGTAAACTGATAAAAATAATGAATGTTGGTTGTGTGAATTCTCTAAACTAAAAAATGAAAACCTAGCATTTTCCCCAAAGTCTGTATTGGTGATTCTTTTTTTCCTCCAGGTAACTCAAAACCAACTTTTTAATATGTAAATTTTGACATGCAGGAAGGGTTATCAGTGCAGAATAAATGTTTTTGACATATTTAAAAGGAAGAGAGTAAATCTTTTGATGATAATATACCACCTGGACCCGATTTCAGTATTGTTGAATGCGCACAGCTCCAACAGAAGTCAATGTGAGTCACAATTTAAAATTTCAGAACACAAACATTGGGACATTCTAGATCACAAGTGTAGATATTTAGAGACTTGTGCAGTGTATAAACCAACTTAGACGTTCACTTAAACATAGAAATGTTGTATGAGTGAACTAGGGTAACTGTATAGACCCATCTCTTTCCCTGATCCCCCTACTTTATATTTATGTTATTAGATAAGAAACATTTCCCTGTTGTAGATAGCATTAGAAGCATCCCTAAATATCTAATAGAGATTCTTAATCGTTCTTCTCCTGCTGACAGTCTTGCATATTTTACCAGATGAAACATTCAGTCCTAGACATTGCTGAACTAGGATTAAATTGTGATAGGATCTAAGATTTGCATATTCAAATCCATTCATCTCTTTTTTCTCTCCTTCGGAAAAATTCAGTTAAGAAAAAAAATATAATAATGCAACATTAAGCATGATGTTTTCCATACTCAGGAATCAGGAAATTCTGAATTATTATTTCCAGCAGAAGTGCCACATTACCCACCACAAGCATGTTCACACAATTGCACTGATCATCTGTTGCCATTTAATTCACTCACTAAGACCTGATCTGAAGCCCATTGAGGTCTGTGGACACTGTGGATATCAAGGAGCTGTGGATCAGGCCTGAACTGATTCTCCTCAGTCCACTCAGTTGTTTCATCTTCTCTTATAAACTGCCTTTATCTTTACTTTCTCTCTCACTGTGTCCCTTCTCCTTCCTAGCCACACACACACTGCTATTCCTTTTCATCATTACCTTTTCTACTCACTTATCTAATTTACCTTTTGATCCCCTCAGTCTAATCTTTTCTGAGTTCTGTACTCAGAGACACAAAAAGAAAGCTAACCTTATACAGAACTCTGACTAATAAATTAATTCTTAATATTAAAAAGGGAGTATTACAAAGTGTCCATAACCATATACAAGGCAATATCTTGTTCCTTTAACCCTCTTCCTCTGTTCCTCTATGCCCTCTCTCTGTTTTCATTATCTCTTACTCTGCTATTGGAAAATGTAGGTCTTTTCCACACGTACACAGTGGCACTGTTTAACTAAAGCTGTTTTTTAAATTAGTGCAAATGCTTCAAGAACACACTTAAATCAATTTAAAGCTAGCTTCTCTCCATTTAGTTTAAGCTACTGAGGCACTGTCATAAATTAAACTGAGATTAGTCATGTTTAAACTGATGTAAACATTTCCAATTTAACAAAAGTTATTTTGGCCTTCTGATTATGCAGTATGTTACTTGTATTTCATATTTCTCTATATATGGACAAATCATTATGCTTGATGTGAGATTATCATTTGTTGTTGTTCAATAGAATGTGAT